>NC_086446.1:789292388-789599807 GCF_028390025.1 Pseudophryne corroboree
TAGGTGCAGGGAGAGCAGCTGCTATGGGGCCCAGAGCTGAGAGGGGCCACCTTCCCTGTCACAGTTACATGTGTTATATACAGGTTGTAGCTACCATATGTGCAGGGAGAGTAGCTGCTATGGGGTCAGAGCTGAGAGGGGCCACCTTCCCTGTCACAGTTACATGTGTTATATACAGGGTGTAGCTACCATAGGTGTAAAGAGAGCAGCTGCTATGGGGCCAGAGCTGAGAGGGGTCCACCTTCCCTGTCACAGTTACATGTGTTATATACAGGGTGTAGCTACCATAGGTGCAGGGAGTGCAGCTGCTATGGGGCCAGAGCTGAGAGGGGCCACCTTCCCTGCCACAGTTACATGTGTTATATACAGGGTGTAGCTACCATAGGTGCAGGGAGAGCAGCTGCTATGGGGCCAGAGCTGAGAGGGGCCACCTTCCCTGTCACAGTTACATGTGTTATATACAGGGGTGTAGCTAACATAGGTGCAAAGAGAGCAGCTGCTATGGGGCCAGAGCTGAGAGGGGTCCACCTTCCCTGTCACAGTTACATGTGTTATATACAGGGTGTAGCTACCATAGGTGCAGGGAGTGCAGCTGCTATGGGGCCAGAGCTGAGAGGGGCCACCTTCCCTGTCACAGTTACATGTGTTATATACAGGGGTGTAGCTACCATAGGTGCAGGTAGAGCAGCAGCTATGGGGCCCAGAGCTGAGAGGGGCCACCTTCCCTGTCACAGTTACATGTGTTATATACAGGTTGTAGCTACCATATGTGCAGGGAGAGTAGCTGCTATGGGGTCAGAGCTGAGAGGGGCCACCTTCCCTGTCACAGTTACATGTGTTATATACAGGGTGTAGCTACCATAGGTGCAGGGAGTGCAGCTGCTATGGGGCCAGAGCTGAGAGGGGCCACCTTCCCTGTCACAGTTACATGTGTTATATACAGGGTGTAGCTACCATAGGTGCAGGGAGTACAGCTGCTATGGGGCCAGAGCTGAGAGGGGCCACCTTCCCTGTCACAGTTACATGTGTTATATACAGGGCGTAGCTACCATAGGTGCAGGGAGTGCAGCTGCTATGGGGCCAGAGCTGAGAGGGGTCCACCTTCCCTGTCACAGTTACATGTGTTATATACAGGGTGTAGCTACCATAGGTGCAGGGAGTACAGCTGCTATGGGGCCCAGAGCTGAGAGGGGCCACCTTCCCTGTCACAGTTACATGTGTTATATACAAGGTGTAGCTACCATAGGTGCAGGCAGTGCAGCTGCTATGGGGCCCAGAGCTGAGAGGAGCCACCTTCCCTGTCACAGTTACATGTGTAATATACAGGGGTGTATCTACCATAGGTGCAGGCAGTGCAGCTGCTATGGGGCCCAGAGCTGAGAGGGACCACCTTCCCTGTCACAGTTACATGTGTTATATACAGGGGTGTAGCTACCATAGATGCAGGGAGTGCAGCTGCTATGGGACCCAGAGCTGAGAGGAGCCACCTTCCTTGTCACAGTTACATGTGTTATATACAGGGGTGTAGCTACCATAGATGCAGGGAGTGCAGCTACTATGGGGCCAGAGCTGAGAGGAGCCACCTTCCCTGTCACAGTTACATGTGTTATATACAGGGGTGTAGCTACCATAGATGCAGGGAGTGCAGCTGCTATGGGGCCCAGAGCTGAGAGGGGCCACCTTCCCTGTCACAGTTACATGTGTTATATACAATGGTGTAGCTACCATAGGTGCAGGGAGTGCAGCTGCTATGGGGCCCAGAGCTGAGAGGTGCCACCTTCCCTGTCACAGTTACATGTGTTATATACAGGGTGTAGCTACCATAGGTGCAGGGAGTGCAGCTGCTATGGAGCCCAGAGCTGAGAGGTGCCACCTTCCCTGTCACAGTTACATGTGTTTTATACAATGGTGTAGCTACCATAGGTGCAGGGAGTGCAGCTGCTATGGGGACCAGAGCTGAGAGGGGCCACCTTCCCTGTCACAGTTACATGTGTTATATACAATGGTGTAGCTACCATAGGTGCAGGGAGTGCAGCTGCTATGGGGCCCAGAGCTGAGAGGTGCCACCTTCCCTGTCACAGTTGCATGTGTTATATACAGGGTGTAGCTACCATAGGTGCAGGGAGTGCAGCTGCTATGGAGCCCAGAGCTGAGAGGTGCCACCTTCCCTGTCACAGTTACATGTGTTTTATACAATGGTGTAGCTACCATAGGTGCAGGGAGTGCAGCTGCTATGGGGACCAGAGCTGAGAGGGGCCACCTTCCCTGTCACAGTTACATGTGTTTTATACAATGGTGTAGCTACCATAGGTGCAGGGAGTGCAGCTGCTATGGGGACCAGAGCTGAGAGGTGCCACCTTCCCTGTCACAGTTACATGTGTTATATACAGGGTGTAGCTACCATAGGTGCAGGGAGTGCAGCTGCTATGGAGCCCAGAGCTGAGAGGTGCCACCTTCCCTGTCACAGTTACATGTGTTTTATACAATGGTGTAGCTACCATAGGTGCAGGGAGTGCAGCTGCTATGGGGCCCAGAGCTGAGAGGTGCCACCTTCCCTGTCACAGTTACATGTGTTTTATACAATGGCGTAGCTACCATAGGTGCAGAGAGTGCAATTGCTATGGAGCCTAGAGCTGAGAGGAGCCACCTTCCCTGTCACAGTTACATGTGTAATATACAGGGGTGTATCTACCATAGGTGCAGGCAGTGCAGCTGCTATGGAGCCCAGAGCTGAGAGGGGCCACCTTCCCTGTCACAGTTACATGTGTTATATACAGGGTGTAGCTACCATAGGTGCAGGGAGTGCAGCTGCTATGGAGCCCAGAGCTGAGAGGGGCCACCTTCCCTGTCACAGTTACATGTGTTATATACAGGGTGTAGCTACCATAGGTGCAGGGAGTGCAGCTGCTATGGGGCCCAGAGCTGAGAGGGGCCACCTTCCCTGTCACAGTTACATGTGTTATATACAGGGTGTAGCTACCATAGGTGCAGGGAGTGCATCTACTATGGAGCCCAGAGCTGAGAGGAGCCACCTTCCCTGTCACAGATACATGTGTAATATACAGGGGTGTATCTACCATAGGTGCAGGCAGTGCAGCTGCTATGGGGCCCAGAGCAGAGAGGGACCACCTTCCCTGTCACAGTTACATGTGTTATATACAGGGGTGTAGCTACCATAGATGCAGGGAGTGCAGCTGCTATGGGACCCAGAGCTGAGAGGAGCCACCTTCCTTGTCACAGTTACATGTGTTATATACAGGGGTGTAGCTACCATAGATGCAGGGAGTGCAGCTACTATGGGGCCAGAGCTGAGAGGAGCCACCTTTCCTGTCACAGTTACATGTGTTATATACAGGGGTGTAGCTACCATAGATGCAGGGAGTGCAGCTGCTATGGGGCCCAGAGCTGAGAGGGGCCACCTTCCCTGTCACAGTTACATGTGTTATATACAGGGTGTAGCTACCATAGGTGCAGATAGTGCAACTACTATGGAGCCCAGAGCTGAGAGGATCCACCTTCCCTGTCACAGTTACATGTGTAATATACAGGGGTGTATCTACCATAGGTGCTGGCAGTGCAGCTGCTATGGGGCCCAGAGCTGAGAGGGACCACCTTCCCTGTCACAGTTGCATGTGTTATATACAGGGGTGTAGCTACCATAGGTGCAGGGAGTGCAGCTGCTATGGAGCCCAGAGCTGAGAGGAGCCACCTTCCCTGTCACAGTTAATGTGTAATATACAGGGGTGTATCTACCATAGGTGCAGGCAGTGCAGCTGCTATGGGGCCCAGAGCTGAGAGGGACCACCTTCCCTGTCACAGTTACATGTGTTATATACAGGGGTGTAGCTACCATAGATGCAGGGAGTGCAGCTGCTATGGGACCCAGAGCTGAGAGGAGCCACCTTCCTTGTCACAGTTACATGTGTTATATACAGGGGTGTAGCTACCATAGATGCAGGGAGTGCAGCTACTATGGGGCCAGAGCTGAGAGGAGCCACCTTCCCTGTCACACTTACATGTGTTATATACAGGGGTGTAGCTACCATAGATGCAGGGAGTGCAGCTATGGGGCCCAGAGCATAGAGGGGCCACATTCCCTGTCACAGTTACATGTGTTATATACAGGGGTGTAGCTACCATAGATGCAGGGAGTGCAGCTGCTATGGGGCCCAAAGCTGAGAGGGGCTACCTTCCCTGTCACAGTTACATGTGTTTTAAACAATGGTGTAGCTACCATAGATGCAGGGAGTGCAGCTGCTATGGGACCCAGAGCTGAGAGGAGCCACCTTCCTTGTCACAGTTACATGTGTTATATACAGGGGTGTAGCTACCATAGATGCAGGGAGTGCAGCTACTATGGGGCCAGAGCTGAGAGGAGCCACCTTCCCTGTCACAGTTACATGTGTTATATACAGGGGTGTAGCTACCATAGATGCTGGGAGTGCAGCTGCTATGGGGCCCAGAGCTGAGAGGGGCCACCTTCCCTGTCACAGTTACATGTGTTATATACAGGGGTGTAGCTACCATAGATGCAGGGAGTGCAGCTGCTATGGGGCCCAGAGCTGAGAGGGGCTACCTTCCCTGTCACAGTTACATGTGTTTTAAACAATGGTGTAGCTACCAAAGGTGCAGGGAGTGCAGCTGCTATGGGGCCCAGAGCTGAGAGGGGCCACCTTCCCTGTCACAGTTACATGTGTTATATACAGGGGTGTAGCTACCATAGATGCAGGGAGTGCAGCTGCTATGGGGCCCAGAGCTGAGAGGGGCCACCTTCCCTGTCACAGTTACATGTGTTATATACAGGGGTGTAGCTACCATAGATGCAGGGAGTGCAGCTGCTATGGGGCCCAGAGCTGAGAGGGGCTACCTTCCCTGTCACACTTACATGTGTTTTAAACAATGGTGTAGCTACCATAGGTGCAGGGAGTGCAGCTGCTATGGGGCCCAGAGCTGAGAGGGGCCACCTTCCCTGTCACAGTTACATGTGTTATATACAGGGTGTAGCTACCATAGGTGCAGGGAGTGCAGCTGCAATGGGGCCCAGAGCTGAGAGGGGCCACCTTCCCTGTCACAGTTACATGTGTTATATACAGGGGTGTAGCTACCATAGATGCAGGGAGTGCAGCTGCTATGGGGCCCAGAGCTGAGAGGGGCCACCTTCCCTGTCACAGTTACATGTGTTATATACAGGGGTGTAGCTACCATAGATGCAGGGAGTGCAGCTGCTATGGGGCCCAGAGCTGAGAGGGGCTACCTTCCCTGTCACAGTTACATGTGTTTTAAACAATGGTGTAGCTACCATAGGTGCAGGGAGTGCAGCTGCTATGGGGCCCAGAGCTGAGAGGGGCCACCTTCCCTGTCACAGTTACATGTGTTATATACAGGGTGTAGCTACCATAGGTGCAGGGAGTGCAGCTGCAATGGAGCCCAGAGCTGAGAGGGGCCACCTTCCCTGTCACAGTTACATGTGTTATATACAGGGTGTTGCTACCATAGGTGCAGGGAGTGCAGCTACTATGGGGCCAGAGCTGAGAGGGGCCACCTTCCCTGTCACAGTTACATGTGTTATATACAGGGTGTAGCTACCATAGGTGTAGGGAGTGCAGCTGCTATGGGGCCAGAGCTGAGAGGAGCCACCTTTCCTGTCACAGTTACATGTGTTATATACAGGGTGTAGCTACCATAGGTGCAGGGAGTGCAGCTACTATGGGGCCAGAGCTGAGAGGAGCCACCTTCCCTGTTACAGTTACATGTGTTATATACAGGGTGTAGCTACCATAGGTGCAGGGAGTGCAGCTGCTATGGGGCCAGAGCTGAGAGGGGCCACCTTACCTGTCACAGTTACATGTGTTATATACAGGGTGTAGCTACCATAGGTGCAGGGAGTGCAGCTGCTATGGAGCCCAGAGCTGAGAGGTGCCACCTTCCCTGTCACAGTTACATGTGTTTTATACAATGGTGTAGCTACTAGAGATGAGCGCCGGAAATTTTTCGGGTTTTGTGTTTTGGTTTTGGGTTCGGTTCCGCTGCCGTGTTTTGGGTTCGACCACGTTTTGGCAAAACCTAACCGAATTTTTTTCGTCGGATTCGGGTGTTTTTTTCCAAAAAACCTAAAAAACAGCTTAAATCATAGAATTTGGGGGTCATTTTGATCCCAAAGTATTATTAACCTCAAAAACCATCATTTCCACTCATTTTCAGTCTATTCTGAATACCTCACACCTCACAATATTATTTTTAGTCCTAAAATTTGCACCGAGGTCGCTGGATGACTAAGCTAAGCGACCCTAGTGGCCGACACAAACACCTGGCCCATCTAGGAGTGGCACTGCAGTGTCACGCAGGATGTCCCTTCCAAAAAACCCTCCCCAAACAGCACATGACGCAAAGAAAAAAAGAGGCGCAATGAGGTAGCTGTGTGAGTAAGATAAGCGACCCTAGTGGCCGACACAAACACCGGGCCCATCTAGGAGTGGCACTGCAGTGTCACGCAGGATGTCCCTTCCAAAAAACCCTCCCCAAACAGCACATGACGCAAAGAAAAAAAGAGGCGCAATGAGGTAGCTGTGTGAGTAAGATAAGCGACCCTAGTGGCCGACACAAACACCGGGCCCATCTAGGAGTGGCACTGCAGTGTCACGCAGGATGGCCCTTCCAAAAAAACACTCCCCAAACAGCACATGACGCAAAGAAAAAAAGAGGCGCAATGAGGTAGCTGTGTGAGTAAGATAAGCGACCCTAGTGGCCGACACAAACACCTGGCCCATCTAGGAGTGGCACTGCAGTGTCACGCAGGATGTCCCTTCCAAAAAACCCTCCCCAAACAGCACATGACGCAAAGAAAAAAAGAGGCGCAATGAGGTAGCTGTGTGAGTAAGATAAGCGACCCTAGTGGCCGACACAAACACCGGGCCCATCTAGGAGTGGCACTGCAGTGTCACGCAGGATGGCCCTTCCAAAAAACACTCCCCAAACAGCACATGACGCAAAGAAAAAAAGAGGCGCAATGAGGTAGCTGTGTGAGTAAGATAAGCGACCCTAGTGGCCGACACAAACACCGGGCCCATCTAGGAGTGGCACTGCAGTGTCACGCAGGATGGCCCTTCCAAAAAACCCTCCCCAAACAGCACATGACGCAAAGAAAAAAAGAGGCGCAATGAGGTAGCTGTGTGAGTAAGATAAGCGACCCTAGTGGCCGACACAAACACCGGGCCCATCTAGGAGTGGCACTGCAGTGTCACGCAGGATGGCCCTTCCAAAAAACACTCCCCAAACAGCACATGACGCAAAGAAAAAAAGAGGCGCAATGAGGTAGCTGTGTGAGTAAGATAAGCGACCCTAGTGGCCGACACAAACACCGGGCCCATCTAGGAGTGGCACTGCAGTGTCACGCAGGATGGCCCTTCCAAAAAACACTCCCCAAACAGCACATGACGCAAAGAAAAAAAGAGGCGCAATGAGGTAGCTGTGTGAGTAAGATAAGCGACCCTAGTGGCCGACACATACACCGGGCCCATCTAGGAGTGGCACTGCAGTGTCACGCAGGATGGCCCTTCCAAAAAACACTCCCCAAACAGCACATGACGCAAAGAAAAAAAGAGGCGCAATGAGGTAGCTGTGTGAGTAAGATAAGCGACCCTAGTGGCCGACACAAACACCGGGCCCATCTAGGAGTGGCACTGCAGTGTCACGCAGGATGGCCCTTCCAAAAAACACTCCCCAAACAGCACATGACGCAAAGAAAAATTAAAGAAAAAAGAGGTGCAAGATGGAATTGTCCTTGGGCCCTCCCACCCACCCTTATGTTGTATAAACAGGACATGCACACTTTAACCAACCCATCATTTCAGTGACAGGGTCTGCCACACGACTGTGACTGATATGACGGGTTGGTTTGGACCCCCACCAAAAAAGAAGCAATTAATCTCTCCTTGCACAAACTGGCTCTACAGAGGCAAGATGTCCACCTCATCATCATCCTCCGATATATCACCGTGTACATCCCCCTCCTCACAGATTATCAATTCGTCCCCACTGGAATCCACCATCTCAGCTCCCTGTGTACTTTGTGGAGGCAATTGCTGCTGGTCAATGTCTCCGCGGAGGAATTGATTATAATTCATTTTAATGAACATCATCTTCTCCACATTTTCTGGATGTAACCACGTACGCCGATTGCTGACAAGGTGAGCGGCGGCACTAAACACTCTTTCGGAGTACACACTTGTGGGAGGGCAACTTAGGTAGAATAAAGCCAGTTTGTGCAAGGGCCTCCAAATTGCCTCTTTTTCCTGCCAGTATAAGTACGGACTGTGTGACGTGCCTACTTGGATGCGGTCACTCATATAATCCTCCACCATTCTTTCAATGTTGAGAGAATCATATGCAGTGACAGTAGACGACATGTCCGTAATCGTTGTCAGGTCCTTCAGTCCGGACCAGATGTCAGCATCAGCAGTCGCTCCAGACTGCCCTGCATCACCGCCAGCGGGTGGGCTCGGAATTCTGAGCCTTTTCCTTGCACCCCCAGTTGCGGGAGAATGTGAAGGAGGAGATGTTGACAGGTCGCGTTCCGCTTGACTTGACAATTTTCTCACCAGCAGGTCTTTCAACCCCAGCAGACTTGTGTCTGCCAGAAAGAGAGATCCAAGGTAGGCTTTAAATCTAGGATCGAGCACGGTGGCCAAAATGTAGTGCTCTGATTTCAACAGATTGACCACCCGTGAATCCTTGTTAAGCGAATTAAGGGCTCCATCCACAAGTCCCACATGCCTAGCGGAATCGCTCCGTGTTAGCTCCTCCTTCAATGTCTCCAGCTTCTTCTGCAAAAGCCTGATGAGGGGAATGACCTGACTCAGGCTGGCAGTGTCTGAACTGACTTCACGTGTGGCAAGTTCAAAGGGCATCAGAACTTTGCACAACGTTGAAATCTTTCTCCACTGCGCTTGAGACAGGTGCATTCCACCTCCTATATCGTGCTCAATTGTATAGGCTTGAATGGCCTTTTGCTGCTCCTCCAACCTCTAAAGCATATAGAGGGTTGAATTCCACCTCGTTACCACTTCTTGCTTCAGATGATGGCAGGGCAGGTTCAGTAGTTTTTGGTGGTGCTCCAGTCTTCTGTACGTGGTGCCTGTACGCCGAAAGTGTCCCGCAATTCTTCTGGCCACCGACAGCATCTCTTGCACGCCCCTGTCGTTTTTTAAAAAATTCTGCACCACCAAATTCAAGGTATGTGCAAAACATGGGACGTGCTGGAATTTGCCCATATTTAATGCACACACAATATTGCTGGCGTTGTCCGATGCCACAAATCCACAGGAGAGTCCAATTGGGGTAAGCCATTCCGCGATGATCTTCCTCAGTTGCCGTAAGAGGTTTTCAGCTGTGTGCGTATTCTGGAAACCGGTGATACAAAGCGTAGCCTGCCTAGGAAAGAGTTGGCGTTTGCGAGATGCTGCTACTGGTGCCGCCGCTGCTGTTCTTGCGGCGGGAGTCCATACATCTACCCAGTGGGCTGTCACAGTCATATAGTCCTGACCCTGCCCTGCTCCACTTGTCCACATGTCCGTGGTTAAGTGGACATTGGGTACAGCTGCATTTTTTAGGACACTGGTGACTCTTTTTCTGAGGTCTGTGTACATTTTCGGTATCGCCTGCCTAGAGAAATGGAACCTAGATGGTATTTGGTACCGGGGACACAGTACCTCCAACAAGTCTCTAGTTGGCTCTGCAGTAATGATGGATACCGGAACCACGTTTCTCACCACCCAGGATGCCAAGGCCTCAGTTATCCGCTTTGCAGTAGGATGACTGCTGTGATATTTCATCTTCCTCGCAAAGGACTGTTGAACAGTCAATTGCTTACTGGAAGTAGTACAAGTGGGCTTACGACTTCCCCTCTGGGATGACCATCGACTCCCAGCAGCAACAACAGCAGCGCCAGCAGCAGTAGGCGTTACACGCAAGGATGCATCGGAGGAATCCCAGGCAGGAGAGGACTCGTCAGAATTGCCAGTGACATGGCCTGCAGGACTATTGGCATTCCTGGGGAAGGAGGAAATTGACACTGAGGGAGTTGGTGGGGTGGTTTGCGTGAGCTTGGTTACAAGAGGAAGGGATTTACTGGTCAGTGGACTGCTTCCGCTGTCGCCCAAAGTTTTTGAACTTGTCACTGACTTATTATGAATGCGCTGCAGGTGACGTATAAGGGAGGATGTTCCGAGGTGGTTAACATCCTTACCCCTACTTATTACAGCTTGACAAAGGCAACACACGGCTTGACACCTGTTGTCCGCATTTCTGTTGAAATACTTCCACACCGAAGAGCTGATTTTTTTGGTATTTTCACCAGGCATGTCAGTGGCCATATTCCTCCCACGGACAACAGGTGTCTCCCCGGGTGCCTGACTTAAACAAACCACCTCACCATCAGAATCCTCCTGGTCAATTTCCTCCCTAGCGCCAGCAACACCCATATCCTCCTCATCCTGGTGTACTTCAACACTGACATCTTCAATCTGACTATCAGGAACTGGACTGCGGGTGCTCCTTCCAGCACTTGCAGGGGGCGTGCAAATGGTGGAAGGCACATTCTCTTCACGTCCAGTGTTGGGAAGGTCAGGCATCGCAACCGACACAATTGGACTCTCCTTGTGGATTTGGGATTTCGAAGAACGCACAGTTCTTTGCGGTGCTTTTGCCAGCTTGAGTCTTTTCAGTTTTCTAGCGAGAGGCTGAGTGCTTCCATCCTCATGTGAAGCTGAACCACTAGCCATGAACATAGGCCAGGGCCTCAGCCGTTCCTTGCCACTCCGTGTGGTAAATGGCATATTGGCAAGTTTACGCTTCTCCTCCGACAATTTTATTTTAGGTTTTGGAGTCCTTTTTTTACTGATATTTGGTGTTTTGGATTTGACATGCTCTGTACTATGACATTGGGCATCGGCCTTGGCAGACGACGTTGCTGGCATTTCATCGTCTCGGCCATGACTAGTGGCAGCAGCTTCAGCACGAGGTGGAAGTGGATCTTGATCTTTCCCTAATTTTGGAACCTCAACATTTTTGTTCTCCATATTTTAATAGGCACAACTAAAAGGCACCTCAGGTAAACAATGGAGATGGATGGATACTAGTATACAATTATGGATGGACTGCCGAGTGCCGACACAGAGGTAGCTACAGCCGTGGACTACCGTACTGTGTCTGCTGCTAATATAGACTGGTTGATAATGAGATGTAGTATGTATAAAGAAGAAAGAAAAAAAAAACCACGGTTAGGTGGTATACAATTATGGATGGACTGCCGAGTGCCGACACAGAGGTAGCTACAGCCGTGGACTACCGTACTGTACTGTGTCTGCTGCTAATATAGACTGGTTGATAATGAGATGTAGTATGTATAAAGAAGAAAGAAAAAAAAACCACGGGTAGGTGGTATACAATTATGGATGGACTGCCGAGTGCCGACACAGAGGTAGCTACAGCCGTGGACTACCGTACTGTGTCTGCTGCTAATATAGACTGGTTGATAATGAGATGTAGTATGTATAAAGAAGAAAGAAAAAAAAAAACCACGGGTAGGTGGTATACAATTATGGACGGACTGCCGAGTGCCGACACAGAGGTAGCTACAGCCGTGGACTACCGTACTGTACTGTGTCTGCTGCTAATATAGACTGGTTGATAATGAGATATAGTATGTATAAAGAAGAAAGAAAAAAAAAACCACGGGTAGGTGGTATACAATTATGGATGGACTGCCGAGTGCCGACACAGAGGTAGTTACAGCCGTGGACTACCGTACTGTGTCTGCTGCTAATATAGACTGGTTGATAATGAGATGTAGTATGTATAAAGAAGAAAGAAAAAAAAAACCACGGGTAGGTGGTATACAATTATGGATGGACTGCCGAGTGCCGACACAGAGGTAGCTACTGCCGTGGACTACCGTACTGTACTGTGTCTGCTGCTAATATAGACTGGTTGATAATGAGATGTAGTATGTATAAAGAAGAAAGAAAAAAAAACCACGGGTAGGTGGTATACAATTATGGATGGACTGCCGAGTGCCGACACAGAGATAGCTACAGCCGTGGACTACCGTACTGTACTGTGTCTGCTGCTAATATAGACTGGATGATAATGAGATGTAGTATGTATAAAGAAGAAAGAAAAAAAAAACCACGGGTAGGTGGTATACAATTATGGATGGACTGCCGAGTGCCGACACAGAGGTAGCTACAGCCTTGAACTACCGTACTGTGTCTGCTGCTAATATAGACTGGTTGATAATGAGATGTAGTATGTATAAAGAAGAAAGAAAAAAAAAACCACGGGTAGGTGGTATACAATTATGGATGGACTGCCGAGTGCCGACACAGAGGTAGCTACAGCCGTGGACTACCGTACTGTGTCTGCTGCTAATATAGACTGGTTGATAATGAGATGTAGTATGTATAAAGAAGAAAGAAAAAAAAACCACGGGTAGGTGGTATACAATTATGGATGGACTGCCGAGTGCCGACACAGAGATAGCTACAGCCGTGGACTACCGTACTGTACTGTGTCTGCTGCTAATATAGACTGGATGATAATGAGATGTAGTATGTATAAAGAAGAAAGAAAAAAAAAACCACGGGTAGGTGGTATACAATTATGGATGGACTGCCGAGTGCCGACACAGAGGTAGCTACAGCCGTGAACTACCGTACTGTGTCTGCTGCTAGTATAGACTGGATGATAAATAATGATATAAAAAATATATATATATCACTACTGCAGCCGGACAGGTATATATTATATAATGACGGACCTGCTGGACACTGTCTGTCAGCAGAATGAGTTTTTTATAGAATAAAAAAACACCACACAAGTCACACGACGAGTGTTTAACTTTTTCAGGCAGACAATCACAATATACTGGTGGTCAGTGTGGTCAGGTCACTGGTCAGTCACACTGGCAGTGGCACTCTGGCAGCAAAAGTGTGCACTGTTTAATATGTACTCCTGGCTCCTGCTATAACCTATAACTGCTCCCCAGTCTCCCCCACAATTAAGCTGTGTGAGCACAGTCAGATATTATACATAGATGATGCAGCACACTGGGCTGAGCACAGATATGGTATGTGACTGAGTCACTGTGTATCGTTTTTTTCAGGCAGAGAACGGATTATATTAAATAATAATAAAACTGCACTGGTGGTCTCACTGGTCAGTCACTAGTATAACTAACTAACTACTATCAGCAAAATTCTGCACTCTCTGAGTACTCCTCCTAAGCTCCAGTAAATGAAGTGTCTCACTCTCACTCTCCTATCTATTTCTAAACGGAGAGGACGCCAGCCACGTCCTCTCCCTATCAATCTCAATGCACGTGTGAAAATGGCGGCGACGCGCGGCTCCTTATATAGAATCCGAGTCTCGCGATAGAATCCGAGCCTCGCGAGAATCCGACAGCGTGATGATGACGTTCGGGCGCGCTCGGGTTAACCGAGCAAGGCGGGAAGATCCGAGTCGCTCGGACCCGTGTAAAAAAACATGAAGTTCGGGCGGGTTCGGATTCAGAGGAACCGAACCCGCTCATCTCTAGTAGCTACCATGGGTGCAGGGAGTGCAGCTGCTATGGGGCCCAGAGCTGAGAGGTGCCACCTTCCCTGTCACAGTTACATGTGTTTTATACAATGGTGTAGCTACCATAGGTGCAGGGAGTGCAGCTGCTATGGGGCCCAGAGCTGAGAGGGGCCACCTTCCCTGTCACAGTTACATGTGTTATAAACAGGGTGTAGCTACCATAGGTGCAGGGAGTGCAGCTGCTATGGAGCCCAGAGCTGAGAGGGGCCACCTTCCCTGTCACAGTTACATGTGTTATATACAGGGTGTAGCTACCATAGGTGCAGGGAGTGCAGCTGCTATGGAGCCCAGAGCTGAGCGGGGCCACCTTCCCTGTCACAGTTACATGTGTTATATACTAGAGATGAGCGGGTTCGGTTCCTCTGAATCCGAACCCGCCCGAACTTCATGTTTTTTTACACGGGTCCGAGCGACTCGGATCTTCCCGCCTTGCTCGGTTAACCCGAGCGCGCCCGAACGTCATCATCACGCTGTCGGATTCTCGCGAGGCTCGGATTCTATCGCGAGACTCGGATTCTATATAAGGAGCCGCGCGTCGCCGCCATTTTCACACGTGCATTGAGATTGATAGGGAGAGGACGTGGCTGGCGTCCTCTCCGTTTAGAAATAGATAGGAGAGTGAGAGTGAGACACTTCATTTACTGGAGCTTAGGAGGAGTACTCAGAGAGTGCTGAATTTTGCTGATAGTAGTTAGTTAGTTATACTAGTGACTGACCAGTGAGACCACCAGTGCAGTTTTATTATTATTTAATATAATCCGTTCTCTGCCTGAAAAAAACGATACACAGTGACTCAGTCACATACCATATCTGTGCTCAGCCCAGTGTGCTGCATCATCTATGTATAATATCTGACTGTGCTCACACAGCTTAATTGTGGGGGAGACTGGGGAGCAGTTATAGGTTATAGCAGGAGCCAGGAGTACATATTAAACAGTGCACACTTTTGCTGGCAGAGTGCCACTGCCAGTGTGACTGACCAGTGACCTGACCACACTGACCACCAGTATATTGTGATTGTCTGCCTGAAAAAGTTAAACACTCGTCGTGTGACTTGTGTGGTGTTTTTTTATTCTATAAAAAACTCATTCTGCTGACAGACAGTGTTCAGCAGGTCCGTCATTATATAATATATACGTGTCCGGCTGCAGTAGTGATATATATATATTTTTTATATCATTATTTATCATCCAGTCTATACTAGCAGCAGACACAGTACGGTAGTTCACGGCTGTAGCTACCTCTGTGTCGGCACTCGGCAGTCCATCCATAATTGTATACCACCTACCCGTGGTTTTTTTTTTCTTTCTTCTTTATACATACTACATCTCATTATCATCCAGTCTATATTAGCAGCAATAATATAGACTGGATGATATACGGTATATACGACTGTAGCTATCTCTGTGTCGGCACTCGGCAGTCCATCCATAATTGTATACCACCACCTACCCGTGTTTTTTTTTTATTTCTTCTTTATACATACTACATTTCATTATCTTCCAGTCTATATTAGCAGCAGACACAGTACGGTAGTCCACGGCTGTAGCTACCTCTGTGTCGGCACTCGGCAGTCCATCCATAATTGTATACCACCTACCCGTGGTTTTTTTTTTCTTTCTTCTTTATACATACTACATCTCATTATCATCCAGTCTATATTAGCAGCAATAATATAGACTGGATGATATACGGTAGTCCACGGCTGTAGCTATCTCTGTGTCGGCACTCGGCAGTCCATCCATAATTATATACCACCTACCCGTGGTTTTTTTTTCTTTCTTCTTTATACATACTACATCTCATTATCATCCAGTCTATATTAGCAGCAGACACAGTACGGTAGTCCACGGCTGTAGCTACCTCTGTGTCGGCACTCGGCAGTCCATCCATAATTGTATACCACCTACCCGTGTTTTTTTTTCTTTCTTCTTTATACATACTACATCTCATTATCATCCAGTCTATATTAGCAGCAGACACAGTACGGTAGTCCACGGCTGTAGCTACCTCTGTGTCGGCACTCGGCAGTCCATCCATAATTGTATACCACCTACCCGTGGTTTTTTTTTCTTTCTTCTTTATACATACTACATCTCATTATCATCCAGTCTATGTTAGCAGCAGACAAAGTACGGTAGTCCACGGCTGTACCTACCTCTGTGTCGGCATTCGGCAGTCCATCCATAATTGTATACCACCTACCCGTGGTTTTTTTTTTCTTTCTTCTTTATACATACTACATCTCATTATCAACCAGTCTATATTAGCAGCAGACACAGTACGGTAGTCCACGGCTGTAGCTACCTCTGTGTCGGCACTCGGCAGTCCATCCATAATTGTATACCACCTACCCGTGTTTTTTTTTTCTTTCATCTTTATACATACTACATCTCATTATCAACCAGTCTATATTAGCAGCAGACACAGTACGGTAGTCCACGGCTGTAGCTACCTCTGTGTCGGCACTCGGCAGTCCATCCATAATTGTATACCACCTACCCGTGGTTTTTTTTTTCTTTCTTCTTTATACATACTACATCTCATTATCAACCAGTCTATATTAGCAGCAGATACAGTACGGTAGTCCACGGCTGTAGCTACCTCTGTGTCGGCACTCGGCAGTCCATCCATAATTGTATACCACCTACCCGTGGTTTTTTTTTTCTTTCTTCTTTATACATACTACATCTCATTATCAACCAGTCTATATTAGCAGCAGACACAGTATGGTAGTCCACGGCTGTAGCTACCTCTGTGTCGGCACTCGGCAGTCCATCCATAATTGTATACCACCTACCCGTGGTTTTTTTTTTCTTTCTTCTTTATACATACTACATCTCATTATCAACCAGTCTATATTAGCAGCAGACACAGTACGGTAGTCCACGGCTGTAGCTACCTCTGTGTCGGCACTCGGCAGTCCATCCATAATTGTATACCACCTACCCATGGTTTTTTTTTTCTTTCTTCTTTATACATACTACATCTCATTATCAACCAGTCTATATTAGCAGCAGACACAGTACGGTAGTCCACGGCTGTAGCTACCTCTGTGTCGGCACTCGGCAGTCCATCCATAATTGTATACTAGTATCCATCCATCTCCATTGTTTACCTGAGGTGCCTTTTAGTTGTGCCTATTAAAATATGGAGAACAAAAATGTTGAGGTTCCAAAATTAGGGAAAGATCAAGATCCACTTCCACCTCGTGCTGAAGCTGCTGCCACTAGTCATGGCCGAGACGATGAAATGCCAGCAACGTCGTCTGCCAAGGCCGATGCCCAATGTCATAGTACAGAGCATGTCAAATCCAAAACACCAAATATCAGTAAAAAAAGGACTCCAAAACCTAAAAGAAAATTGTCGGAGGAGAAGCGTAAACTTGCCAATATGCCATTTACCACACGGAGTGGCAAGGAACGGCTGAGGCCCTGGCCTATGTTCATGGCTAGTGGTTCAGCTTCACATGAGGATGGAAGCACTCAGCCTCTCGCTAGAAAAATGAAAAGACTCAAGCTGGCAAAAGCAGTAGCACCGCAAAGAACTGTGCGTTCTTCGAAATCCCAAATCCACAAGGAGAGTCCAATTGTGTCGGTTGCGATGCCTGACCTTCCCAACACTGGACGTGAAGAGCATGCACCTTCCACCATTTGCACGCCCCCTGCAAGTGCTGGAAGGAGCACCCGCAGTCCAGTTCCTGATAGTCAGATTGAAGATGTCAGTGTTGAAGTACACCAGGATGAGGAGGATATGGGTGTTGCTGGCGCTGAGGAGGAAATTGACCAGGAGGATTCTGATGGTGAGGTGGTTTGTTTAAGTCAGGCACCCGGGGAGACACCTGTTGTCCGTGGGAGGAATATGGCCACTGACATGCCTGGTGAAAATACCAAAAAAATCAGCTCTTCGGTGTGGAAGTATTTCAACAGAAATGCGGACAACAGGTGTCAAGCCGTGTGTTGCCTTTGTCAAGCTGTAATAAGTAGGGGTAAGGATGTTAACCACCTCGGAACATCCTCCCTTATACGTCACCTGCAGCGCATTCATAATAAGTCAGTGACAAGTTCAAAAACTTTGGGCGACAGCGGAAGCAGTCCACTGACCAGTAAATCCCTTCCTCTTGTAACCAAGCTCACGCAAACCACCCCACCAACTCCCTCAGTGTCAATTTCCTCCTTCCCCAGGAATGCCAATAGTCCTGCAGGCCATGTCACTGGCAATTCTGATGATTCCTCTCCTGCCTGGGATTCCTCCGATGCATCCTTGCGTGTAACGCCTACTGCTGCTGGCGCTGCTGTTGTTGCTGCTGGGAGTCGATGGTCATCCCAGAGGGGAAGTCGTAAGCCCACTTGTACTACTTCCAGTAAGCAATTGACTGTTCAACAGTCCTTTGCGAGGAAGATGAAATATCACAGCAGTCATCCTGCTGCAAAGCGGATAACTGAGGCCTTGACAACTATGTTGGTGTTAGACGTGCGTCCGGTATCCGCCGTTAGTTCACAGGGAACTAGACAATTTATTGAGGCAGTGTGCCCCCGTTACCAAATACCATCTAGGTTCCACTTCTCTAGGCAGGCGATACCGAGAATGTACACGGACGTCAGAAAAAGACTCACCAGTGTCCTAAAAAATGCAGTTGTACCCAATGTCCACTTAACCACGGACATGTGGACAAGTGGAGCAGGGCAGGGTCAGGACTATATGACTGTGACAGCCCACTGGGTAGATGTATGGACTCCCGCCGCAAGAACAGCAGCGGCGGCACCAGTAGCAGCATCTCGCAAACACCAACTCTTTCCTAGGCAGGCTACGCTTTGTATCACCGGTTTCCAGAATACGCACTCAGCTGAAAACCTCTTACGGCAACTGAGGAAGATCATCGCGGAATGGCTTACCCCAATTGGACTCTCCTGTGGATTTGTGGCATCGGACAACGCCAGCAATATTGTGTGTGCATTAAATATGGGCAAATTCCAGCACGTCCCATGTTTTGCACATACCTTGAATTTGGTGGTGCAGAATTTTTTAAAAAACGACAGGGGCGTGCAAGAGATGCTGTCGGTGGCCAGAAGAATTGCGGGACACTTTCGGCGTACAGGCACCACGTACAGAAGACTGGAGCACCACCAAAAACTACTGAACCTGCCCTGCCATCATCTGAAGCAAGAAGTGGTAACGAGGTGGAATTCAACCCTCTATATGCTTCAGAGGTTGGAGGAGCAGCAAAAGGCCATTCAAGCCTATACAATTGAGCACGATATAGGAGGTGGAATGCACCTGTCTCAAGCGCAGTGGAGAATGATTTCAACGTTGTGCAAGGTTCTGATGCCCTTTGAACTTGCCACACGTGAAGTCAGTTCAGACACTGCCAGCCTGAGTCAGGTCATTCCCCTCATCAGGCTTTTGCAGAAGAAGCTGGAGACATTGAAGGAGGAGCTAACACGGAGCGATTCCGCTAGGCATGTGGGACTTGTGGATGGAGCCCTTAATTCGCTTAACAAGGATTCACGGGTGGTCAATCTGTTGAAATCAGAGCACTACATTTTGGCCACCGTGCTCGATCCTAGATTTAAAGCCTACCTTGGATCTCTCTTTCCGGCAGACACAAGTCTGCTGGGGTTGTAAGACCTGCTGGTGAGAAAATTGTCAAGTCAAGCGGAACGCGACCTGTCAACATCTCCTCCTTCACATTCTCCCGCAACTGGGGGTGCAAGGAAAAGGCTCAGAATTCCGAGCCCACCCGCTGGCGGTGATGCAGGGCAGTCTGGAGCGACTGCTGATGCTGACATCTGGTCCGGACTGAAGGACCTGACAACGATTACGGACATGTCGTCTACTGTCACTGCATATGATTCTCTCAACATTGAAAGAATGGTGGAGGATTATATGAGTGACCGCATCCAAGTAGGCACGTCACACAGTCCGTACTTATACTGGCAGGAAAAAGAGGCAATTTGGAGGCCCTTGCACAAACTGGCTTTATTCTACCTAAGTTGCCCTCCCACAAGTGTGTACTCCGAAAGAGTGTTTAGTGCCGCCGCTCACCTTGTCAGCAATCGGCGTACGAGGTTACATCCAGAAAATGTGGAGAAGATGATGTTCATTAAAATGAATTATAATCA
Organism: Pseudophryne corroboree; assembly: GCF_028390025.1. Taxonomy (NCBI): domain Eukaryota; kingdom Metazoa; phylum Chordata; class Amphibia; order Anura; family Myobatrachidae; genus Pseudophryne; species Pseudophryne corroboree. Next base: position 789,312,143 of record NC_086446.1, read on the forward strand.
ATTCCTCCGCGGAGACATTGACCAGCAGCAATTGCCTCCACAAAGTACACAGGGAGCTGAGATGGTGGATTCCAGTGGGGACGAATTGATAATCTGTGAGGAGGGGGATGTACACGGTGATATATCGGAGGATGATGATGAGGTGGACATCTTGCCTCTGTAGAGCCAGTTTGTGCAAGGAGAGATTAATTGCTTCTTTTTTGGTGGGGGTCCAAACCAACCCGTCATATCAGTCACAGTCGTGTGGCAGACCCTGTCACTGAAATGATGGGTTGGTTAAAGTGTGCATGTCCTGTTTATACAACATAAGGGTGGGTGGGAGGGCCCAAGGACAATTCCATCTTGCACCTCTTTTTTCTTTAATTTTTCTTTGCGTCATGTGCTGTTTGGGGAGTGTTTTTTGGAAGGGCCATCCTGCGTGACACTGCAGTGCCACTCCTAGATGGGCCCGGTGTTTGTGTCGGCCACTAGGGTCGCTTATCTTACTCACACAGCTACCTCATTGCGCCTCTTTTTTTCTTTGCGTCATGTGCTGTTTGGGGAGGGTTTTTTGGAAGGGACATCCTGCGTGACACTGCAGTGCCACTCCTAGATGGGCCCGGTGTTTGTGTCGGCCACTAGGGTCGCTTATCTTACTCACACAGCTACCTCATTGCGCCTCTTTTTTTCTTTGCGTCATGTGCTGTTTGGGGAGTGTTTTTTGGAAGGGACATCCTGCGTGACATTGCAGTGCCACTCCTAGATGGGCCCGGTGTTTGTGTCGGCCACTAGGGTCGCTTATCTTACTCACACAGCTACCTCATTGCGCCTCTTTTTTTCTTTGCGTCATGTGCTGTTTGGGGAGGGTTTTTTGGAAGGGACATCCTGCGTGACACTGCAGTGCCACTCCTAGATGGGCCCGGTGTTTGTGTCGGCCACTAGGGTCGCTTATCTTACTCACACAGCTACCTCATTGCGCCTCTTTTTTTCTTTGCGTCATGTGCTGTTTGGGGAGGGTTTTTTGGAAGGGACATCCTGCGTGACACTGCAGTGCCACTCCTAGATGGGCCCGGTGTTTGTGTCGGCCACTAGGGTCGCTTATCTTACTCACACAGCTACCTCATTGCGCCTCTTTTTTTCTTTGCGTCATGTGCTGTTTGGGGAGGGTTTTTTGGAAGGGACATCCTGCGTGACACTGCAGTGCCACTCCTAGATGGGCCCGGTGTTTGTGTCGGCCACTAGGGTCGCTTATCTTACTCACACAGCTACCTCATTGTGCCTCTTTTTTTCTTTGCGTCATGTGCTGTTTGGGGAGGGTTTTTTGGAAGGGACATCCTGCGTGACACTGCAGTGCCACTCCTAGATTGGCCCGGTGTTTGTGTCGGCCACTAGGGTCGCTTATCTTACTCACACAGCTACCTCATTGCGCCTCTTTTTTTCTTTGCGTCATGTGCTGTTTGGGGAGGTTTTTTTGGAAGGGACATCCTGCGTGACACTGCAGTGCCACTCCTAGATGGGCCCGGTGTTTGTGTCGGCCACTAGGGTCGCTTATCTTACTCACACAGCTACCTCATTGCGCCTCTTTTTTTCTTTGCGTCATGTGCTGTTTGGGGAGGGTTTTTTGGAAGGGACATCCTGCGTGACACTGCAGTGCCACTCCTAGATGGGCCCGGTGTTTGTGTCGGCCACTAGGGTCGCTTATCTTACTCACACAGCTACCTCATTGCGCCTCTTTTTTTCTTTGCGTCATGTGCTGTTTGGGGAGGGTTTTTTGGAAGGGACATCCTGCGTGACACTGCAGTGCCACTCCTAGATGGGCCCGGTGTTTCTGTCGGCCACTAGGGTCGCTTATCTTACTCACACAGCTACCTCATTGCGCCTCTTTTTTTCTTTGCGTCATGTGCTGTTTGGGGAGGGTTTTTTGGAAGGGACATCCTGCGTGACACTGCAGTGCCACTCCTAGATGGGCCCGGTGTTTGTGTCGGCCACTAGGGTCGCTTATCTTACTCACACAGCTACCTCATTGCGCCTCTTTTTTTCTTTGCGTCATGTGCTGTTTGGGGAGGGTTTTTTGGAAGGGACATCCTGCGTGACACTGCAGTGCCACTCCTAGATGGGCCAGGTGTTTGTGTCGGCCACTAGGGTCGCTTAGCTTAGTCATCCAGCGACCTCGGTGCAAATTTTAGGACTAAAAATAATATTGTGAGGTGTGAGGTATTCAGAATAGACTGAAAATGAGTGGAAATGATGGTTTTTGAGGTTAATAATACTTTGGGATCAAAATGACCCCCAAATTCTATGATTTAAGCTGTTTTTTAGGTTTTTTGGAAAAAAACACCCGAATCCAAAACACACCGGAATCCGACAAAAAAAATTCGGTTAGGTTTTGCCAAAACGCGGTCGAACCCAAAACACGGCCGCGGAACCGAACCCAAAACCAAAACACAAAACCCGAAAAATTTCCGGCGCTCATCTCTATTATATACAGGGTGTAGCTACCATAGGTGCAGGGAGTGCAGCTACTATGGGGCCAGAGCTGAGAGGGGCCACCTTCCCTGTCAAAGTTACATGTGTTATATACAGGGTGTTGCTACCATAGGTGCAGGGAGTGCAGCTACTATGGGGCCAGAGCTGAGAAGGGGCCACCTTCCCTGTCACAGTTACATGTGTTATATACAGGGTGTAGCTACCATAGGTGTAGGGAGTGCAGCTGCTATGGGGCCAGAGCTGAGAGGAGCCACCTTTCCTGTCACAGTTACATGTGTTATATACAGGGTGTAGCTACCATAGGTGCAGGGAGTGTAGCTACTATGGGGCCAGAGCTGAGAGGAGCCACCTTCCCTGTTACAGTTACATGTGTTATATACAGGGTGTAGCTACCATAGGTGCAGGGAGTGCAGCTGCTATGGGGCCAGAGCTGAGAGGGGCCACCTTACCTGTCACAGTTACATGTGTTATATACAGGGTGTAGCTACCATAGGTGCAGGGAGTGCAGCTGCTATGGGGCCAGAGCTGAGAGGGGCCACCTTCCCTGTCACAGTTACATGTGTTATATACAGGGTGTAGCTACCATAGGTGCAGGAAGTGCAGCTACTATGGGGCCAGAGCTGAGAGGGGCCACCTTCCCTGTCACAGTTACATGTGTTATATACAGGGTGTAGCTACCATAGGTGCAGGGAGTGCAGCTGCTATGGGGCCCAGAGCTGAGAGGGGCCACCTTCCCTGTCACAGTTACACGTGTTATATACAGGGTGTAGCTACCATAGGTGCAGGGAGTGCAGCTGCTATGGGGCTAGAGCTGAGAGGGGCCACCTTCCCTGTCACAGTTACATGTGTTATATACAGGGTGTAACTACCATAGGAGCAGGGAGTGCAGCTGCTATGGGGCCCAGAACTGAGAGGGGCCAACTTCCCTGTCACAGTTAGATGTGCTGTATACAGATGGAGCCACGATTATCTTGTCTGTGTTCAGATAATATATAGATACTGTGACCAGGGGAGTATCTAGTGGTCCAGGCACCCCAGGCAAAGTATGGGACTGGTGCCCCCCATATTTGAAATAGGGAAGGTGCATGTGCAAAAAAGGGTCATGATCTTGTGGGAAAGGAGCATGACTATACAATAGTACCCCCTAATCAAATTATGCTACACAGTAGAACCCCTTATACACATCATGCCCACACAGTAGCAGTTCCCTTTACACATCATGCCTACATAGTAATCCTTATCACACTGTGGAGACATCAGCAGTGCCTGGCCTGGCCGAGGAGACAATGCCACCTAGGCCAGGTGGTCTAATCAAATAGTAGTGCAGTGAAAGTAGTGCATTGCAGCGCACTACCTAACTCAGGTGTCTGACACTGCACCATACTACGAGATGAAACTGAAAATAAACTGCAGCTCCCAACAGCAAGGGTTGCTGGTAATTGTAGTTTAATTTCAGTTTCTTCCCTGTACTGCATTGTGGTGCCAGACACCGGTGCCAGCTCCTGCCTGCTGACCGAGCCTCCGCCCTCCATCCCAGGCAATGCACAGGCAGCTCGGCATACCAGGTATTGCCAGACACTATGGCTTAAGGCAGGGGTCTTCAATTCAGTGAAATCCGAGGGCCACTAAATGCATTTTGCTGCCTGTGCTCCAGGTCTCCGTGTGTTCCCCGCTCCCTCCCCAGCAGTTATCCCAGGCTCAGGAGGCCTTCCACATATTATATATACATATTTACAATGGTGCAAGTAGAAAAAATGTTTTTATGGTACTGTGTGTGCGCGCCAAAAAATGAGTGTGGCCAATAAAAAAATGGGGGCGTGATACACATATGGGGGGGGCAGATACACATATGTCACCAATAGTGCAGTGCCATATACACATACGGCACGCCCCCAATAGTGCAGTGCCAGATACACATATGACCCCAATAGTGACAGATACACATATGCCTCCAATAGTGCCAGATTCAGATATGCCCCCAGCAGTGCAGTGCCAGATGCACATCTGCCCCTAATAGTGCCAGATACACATATGCCTCCAATAGTGCCAGATGCACATATGCCCCTAATAGTGCCAGATACACATACGCCCCCAATAGTGTAGTGTCAGATACACATATGCCCGCAATAGTGTTAGATACACATACGCCCCCAATAGTGCAGTGCCAGATACACAAATGCCCCCAATAGTGCCAGATACACATATGCCTCCTATAGTGCCAAATTCACATATGCCCCCAGTAGTGCAGTGCCAGATACACATAAGCCCCCAACAGTGCCAGATACACATGTGCCCCGGTAGTGCAGTGCCAGATGCACACATGCCCCCAATAGACAGCACAGGCACCATAATCACCCCCCTACATATACAGACAGCACAGACACCATGATCTTTCCCCCCTCACATAGACAGCACAGGCACCATAATCACCCACCCCCCACATATACAGAAAGCTCAGACACCATGATCACCCCCCCACATATACAGATAGCACAGACACCATGATCATTCCCCCCACATATACAGACAGCACAGACACCATGATCATTCCCCCCTCACATAGACAGCACAGGCACCATAATCACCCACCCCCCACATATACAGACAGCACAGACACCATAATCCCCCCCACACACACATATACAGACAGCACAGACACCATAATCACCCCCCCCACATATACAGACAGCACAGACACCATAATCACCCACCCCCACATATACAGACAGCACAGACACCATAATCATTCCCCCCACTTATACAGACAGCACAGACACCATAATCACACACCCCCACATATACAAACAGCACAGACACCATGATCATTCATTCACCCCCCCCCCACATATACAGACAGCACAGACACCATGATCATTCCCCCCACATATACAGATAGCACAGACACCATGATCACCCCCCCCCCCCCACATATACAGACAGCACAGACACCATGATCATTCCCCCCTCACATAGACAGCACAGACACCATAATCACCCACATACACAGACAGCACAGGCACCATGATCATTCCCCCCACTTATACAGACAGCACAGACACCATGATCACCCCCCCACATATACAGACAGCACAGACACCATGATCACGCCCCCCCCCCACATATACAGACAGCACAGGCACTATGATCATTCCCCCCACTTAGACAGCACAGACAGCATGATCACCCCCCCACCCCCACATATACAGACAGCACAGGCACCATAATCATTCCCCCCTCGCATAGACAGCACAGACACCATGATCACCCCCCCCCCCACATATACAGACAGCACAGACACCATGATCATTCCCCCCTCATTTAGACTTCACAGACACCATGATCACCCCCCCCCCCACATATACAGACAGCAGACACCATGATCATTCCCCCCTCACATAGACAGCACAGACACCATGATCACCCCTCCCCCACATATACAGACAGCATGATCATTCCCCCCCACATATACAGACAGCACAGACACTATGATCACCCCCCCCCACACACACACACACATATACAGACAGCACAGACACCATGATCATTCCTCCCTCACATAGACAGCACAGGCACCATAATTACCCACCCCCCACATATACAGACAGCACAGACACTATGATCACCCCCCCCCACACACACACACACACACACACACACACACACACACACACACACACACACACACATATACAGACAGCACAGACACCATGATCATTCCTCCCTCACATAGACAGCACAGGCACCATAATTACCCACCCCCCACATATACAGACAGCACAGACACCATGATCATTCCTCCCTCACATAGACAGCACAGGCACCATAATTACCCACCCCCCACATATACAGACAGCACAGACACTATGATCACCCCCCCCCCACACACACACACACACACACACACACACACACACACATATACAGACAGCACAGACACCATGATCATTCCCCCCTCACATAGACAGCACAGACACCATAATCACCCACATACACAGACAGCACAGGCACCATGATCATTCCCCCCACTTATACAGACAGCACAGACACCATGATCACCCCCCCACATATACAGACAGCACAGACACCATGATCACCCCCCCCACATATACAGACAGCACAGGCACTATGATCATTCCCCCCACATAGACAGCACAGACAGCATGATCACCCCCCCCCACCCCCACATATACAGACAGCACAGGCACCATAATCATTCCCCCCTCGCATAGACAGCACAGACACCATGATCACCCCCCCCCCCACATATACAGACAGCACAGACACCATGATCATTCCCCCCTCACATAGACAGCACAGGCACCATAATCACCCACCCCCCACATATACAGAAAGCTCAGACACCATGATCACCCCCCCCCCACATATACAGACAGCACAGACACCATGATCATTCCCCCTCACATAGACAGCACAGACACCATGATCACCCCTCCCCCACATATACAGACAGCACAGACACCATGATCATTCCCCCCCACATATACAGACAGCACAGACACTATGATCACCCCCCCCCCCCCCCCACACACACACACACACACACACATATACAGACAGCACAGACACCATGATCATTCCTCCCTCACATAGACAGCACAGGCACCATAATTACCCACCCCCCACATATACAGACAGCACAGGCACTATGATCATTCCCCCCACATAGACAGCACAGACAGCATGATCACCCCCCCCACATATACAGACAGCACAGGCACTATGATCATTCCCCCCACATAGACAGCACAGACAGCATGATCACCCCCCCCACCCCCACATATACAGACAGCACAGGCACCATAATCATTCCCCCCTCGCATAGACAGCACAGACACCATGATCACCCCCCCCCCCACATATACAGACAGCACAGGCACCATAATCATTCCCCCCTCACATAGACAGCACAGACACCATGATCACCCCCCCCCCCCCACATACACAGACAGCACAGACACCATGATCATTCCCCCCTCACATAGACAGCACAGACACCATGATCACCCCCCCCACCCCCACATATACAGACAGCACAGGCACCATGATCACCCCCCCCCCCCACATATACAGACAGCACAGGCACCATAATCATTCCCCCCTCACATAGACAGCACAGACACCATGATCACCCCCCCCCCCCACATACACAGACAGCACAGACACCATGATCATTCCCCCCTCACATAGACAGCACAGACACCATGATCACCCCCCCCCACATATACAGACAGCACAGACACCATGATCATTCCCCCCACATATACAGACAGCACAGACACCATGATCACCCCCCCCCCCCACATATACAGACAGCACAGGCACCATAATCATTCCCCCCTCACATAGACAGCACAGACACCATGATCACCCCCCCCCCACACACATATACAGACAGCACAGACACCATGATCATTCCCCCTCACATAGACAGCACAGACACCATGATCACCCCTCCCCCACATATACAGACAGCACAGACACCATGATCATTCCCCCCCACATATACAGACAGCACAGACACTATGATCACCCCCCCCCCCCACACACACACACACATATACAGACAGCACAGACACCATGATCATTCCTCCCTCACATAGACAGCACAGGCACCATAATTACCCACCCCCCACATATACAGACAGCACAGGCACCATGATCATTCCCCCCACTTATACAGACAGCACAGACACCATGATCACCCCCCCCCCACACACACACACACACACACACACACACACACACACACATATACAGACAACACAGACACCATGATCATTCCCCCCCACATATACAGACAGCACAGACACCATGATCACCCCCCCCCACTTATACAGACAGCACAGACACCATGATCACCCCCACCCCACATATACAGACAGCACAGGCACCATGATCATTCACCCCACATAGACAGCACAGACACCATGATCACCCCCCCCCCCCCAACATATACAGACAGCACAGACACCATGATCATTCCCCCCTCACATAGACAGCACAGACACCATGACCACCCCCCTCACACACACACATAAACAGACAGCACAGACACCATGATCATTCCCCCTCACATAGACAGCACAGGCACCATAATCACCCACCCCCCACATATACAGACAGCACAGACACCATGATCATTCCCCCCTCACATAGACAGCACAGACACCATGATCACCCCCCCCCCCCACATACACAGACAGCACAGACACCATGATCATTCCCCCCTCACATATACAGACAGCACAGACACCATGATCACCCCCCCCCCACGTATACAGACAGCACAGACACCATGATCATTCCCCCATCACATAGACAGCACAGACACCATGATCATCCCCCCACATATACAGACAGCACAGGCACTATAATCACCCCCCCCCCCACATATACAGACAGCACAGACACCATGATCACCCCCCCCCCTCACATATACAGACGGCACAGACACCATGATCATTCCCCCGTCACATAGACAGCACAGGCACCATAATCCCCCCCCCCCCCACACACACACACACACACACACACACACACACACACACACACACACACACACACACATATATACAGACAGCACAGACACCATGATCACCCCCCCCCACATATACAGACAGCACAGGCACCATAATCATTCCCCCCACTTATACAGACAGCACAGACACCATGATCACCCCCCCCCCACACACATATACAGACAGCACAGACACCATGATCATTCCCCCTCACATAGACAGCACAGACACCATGATCACCCCTCCCCCACATATACAGACAGCACAGACACCATGATCATTCCCCCCCACATATACAGACAGCACAGACACTATGATCACCCCCCCCCCCACACACACACACACATATACAGACAGCACAGACACCATGATCATTCCTCCCTCACATAGACAGCACAGGCACCATAATTACCCACCCCCCACATATACAGACAGCACAGGCACCATGATCATTCCCCCCACTTATACAGACAGCACAGACACCATGATCACCCCCCCCCCCCCACACACACACACACACACACACACACACACACACACACACATATACAGACAACACAGACACCATGATCATTCCCCCCCACATATACAGACAGCACAGACACCATGATCACCCCCCCCCACTTATACAGACAGCACAGACACCATGATCACCCCCACCCCACATATACAGACAGCACAGGCACCATGATCATTCACCCCACATAGACAGCACAGACACCATGATCACCCCCCCCCCCCAACATATACAGACAGCACAGACACCATGATCATTCCCCCCTCACATAGACAGCACAGACACCATGACCACCCCCCTCACACACACACATAAACAGACAGCACAGACACCATGATCATTCCCCCCCACATAGACAGCACAGGCACCATAATCACCCACCCCCCACATATACAGACAGCACAGACACCATGATCATTCCCCCCTCACATAGACAGCACAGACACCATGATCACCCCCCCCCACATACACAGACAGCACAGACACCATGATCATTCCCCCCTCACATATACAGACAGCACAGACACCATGATCACCCCCCCCCACGTATACAGACAGCACAGACACCATGATCATTCCCCCATCACATAGACAGCACAGACACCATGATCATCCCCCCACATATACAGACAGCACAGGCACTATAATCACCCCCCCCCCACATATACAGACAGCACAGACACCATGATCATCCCCCCCCTCACATATACAGACGGCACAGACACCATGATCATTCCCCCGTCACATAGACAGCACAGGCACCATAATCCCCCCCCCCCCCCCCCCCCCCCCCACACACACACACACACACACACACACACACACACATATATACAGACAGCACAGACACCATGATCACCCCCCCCCCACATATACAGACAGCACAGACACCATGATCATTCCCCCCTCACATAGACAGCACAGACACCATGATCACCCCCCCCCCCCCACATATACAGACAGCACAGACACCATGATCATTCCCCCCACATATACAGACAGCACAGACACCATGATCACCCCCCCCCCCCACATATACAGACAGCACAGGCACCATAATCATTCCCCCCTCACATAGACAGCACAGACACCATGATCACCCCCCACATAAACAGACAGCACAGACACCATATTCATTCCCCCCTCACATAGACAGCACAGACACCATGATCACCCCCCCCCACGTATACAGACAGCACAGACACCATGATCACCCCCCCCCCACGTATACAGACAGCACAGACACCATGATCATCCCCCCACATATACAGACAGCACAGGCACTATAATCACCCCCCCCCCCACATATACAGACAGCACAGACACCATGATCATCCCCCCCCTCACATATACAGACGGCACAGACACCATGATCATTCCCCCGTCACATAGACAGCACAGGCACCATAATCCCCCCCCCCCCCACACACACACACACACACACACACACACACACACACACACACACACACACACACACACACACACATATATACAGACAGCACAGACACCATGATCACCCCCCCCCACATATACAGACAGCACAGGCACCATAATCATTCCCCCCACTTATACAGACAGCACAGACACCATGATCACCGCCCCCCCCCCCCCCACATATACAGACAGCACAGACACCATGATCATTCCCCCCTCACATAGACAGCACAGACACCATAATCACCCCCCCCCCCCCCCACACACATATACAGACAGCATAGGCACCATAATCACCCACCCCCCACATTTACAGACAGCACAGGCACCATAATCATTCCCCCCACTTATACAGACAGCACAGGCACCATAAACACCCCCCCCCCCCACACATATATACAGACAGCACAGGCACCATAATCCCCCATCCCCCACATATACATACAGCACAGGCACCATAATCACCCACCCCCCACATATACAGACAGCACAGGCACCATAATCACCCACCCCCCACATATACAGACAGCACAGGCACCATAATCACCCACCCCCCACATATACAGACAGCACAGGCACCATAATCATTCCCCCCACTTATACAGACAGCACAGACTCCATGATCACCCCCCCCCCCCACATATACAGACAGCACAGACACCATGATCATTCCCCCCCCACATAGACAGCACAGGCACCATAATCACCCACCCTCCACATATACAGACAGCACAGGCACCATGATCATTCCCCCCTCACATAGACAGCACAGACACCATGATCACCCCCCCCACCCCCACATATACAGACAGCACAGGCACCATGATCATTCCCCCCACATATACAGACTGCACAGGCACCATGATCATTCCCCCCACATATACAGACTGCACAGACACCATGATCACCCTCCCCACATATACATACAGCATAGGCACCATGATCATTCCCCTCCCCCCAACATAGACAGACAGCATATGCATCATGATTAATCCCCCCCCCTAAACACACACATGTAGAGACAGCACAGGCACCATATCAAATTCCACACACACACACACACACACACACACACACACACACACACACACACACACACACACACAGAACAGGCACCATAATTTACCCCCCCCCCCACACACACACACACACATATGCAGACAGCACAGGCACCATAATTAATCCCCCCCCCCACACACACACACACATGTACAGGCAGCACAGACACCATGATCACCCCCCCCCCTCAACATAGACAGACAGCATGGGGATCATGATTAATCCCCCTCCCCTACATTGAGAGACAGCACAGGCGCCATGATAAATTACCACACACACACACACACACACACACACACACACACACACACACACACACACACACAGACAGACAGCACAGACACCATAATTAATCCCCACACCCACATGTACAGACAGCACAGACGCCATGGATATTCCCCCCCTCACACAGACACACACTTATATACAGACAGCACAGGTAGACTTATAATCATTCCACTCCCCCCCCCCCCCCCCCTCTCCCATAGACAGAACATGCGCCCGCCCGCCACTCCGGGTCCCCGCACTCATGTAGGACAAGTTGACTTCCCACGTCATATATACACATACTACATCGCCGCAGAAATGAGTGGAGCCTCTCACCACACACGATCAGGCTCAGCCTGAGAGGAGCACGCTACCCGGAGCTCAGCGCCGCGTCACGTGACTCTCTGCGCTGTAACAGCTGCACTGGCAGCTACTCCACCTTCTTCCCAGCAGCCAGTCCAGCTGCTGCAGCGCAGGGAGTCACGCGATGCGGCGCTGAGCTCCAGTGCGCTCCGGAGGATCTTTAAAAGTAAAAATATAAACCAGTGCTTTGTGGGGCGGGTGGAGAGCCACGGAGCTCAGCTCAGCGGGCCACGAGTTGAAGACCCCGGCTTAAGGGATTAAACCCATTGGCCGAGGGTGGCAACTTCGGGCGGCGCCCCCTGCTCGGCTGGTGCCCCTGGCGAATGCCATTCTGGCCAATAGGTAGATATGCCCCTGACTGTGACTTTGCAAGCCATACCTCACTGTGTTCACATAATATATAAGTACTGTGACTCCGCAGGCCGTACCCCACTGTGTTCAGGTAATATATAAGTACCGTGACTCTGCAGGCCATACCCAACTGTGCTCACATAATATATAAGTACTGTGACTCCACAGGCCATACCCCACTGTGTTCACATAATATATAAGTACTGTGACTCCGCAGGCCGTACCCCACTGTGTTCACATAATATATAAGTACTGTGACTCCGCAGGCCGTACCCCACTGTGTTCACATAATATATAAGTACCGTGACTCCGCAGGCCGTACCCCACTGTGTTCACATAATATATAAGTACTGTGACTCCGCAGGCCGTACCCCACTGTGTTCAGGTAATATATAAGTACCGTGACTCTGCAGGCCATACCCAACTGTGCTCACATAATATATAAGTACTGTGACCAAATACTACCTCTGCAGCTGCTGCCACCAGTCATGATGATACAAGTCCTGCCCCGTCATCTAAAGCTGATGCCCAAGTGCATAGAGGGTTTAACTCAGGGCATCTGAAATAAAAAAAACTATATTTTGCAGTGGTAAAGGAAAAAACACCTCTAGTAAAATGAAAGATTACTGCATAAAAAGTTAAAACATGCATTTCTTTTCTGCCACAGCTGTGTATCAATGTTTCCTGGATGTGATATAAACTGACGTGTGTTTGTGCCGCTGCTCTGTCGCTTAGTAACCAGCCAGCTCGCTGCAGCCTTTGGCCTAAACTGGATGAGAACAATATTGTGAGCTGTGAGGTGGTCAAAACTGACTGGAAATGACTAGAAATGAATTTTATTGAGGTTAATAGAAACACAGAAAAATAGCATTTGATGCCAGATAAGTTCTATTTAACCCATTTAATCTGCCCCTTTTTTAACCTTTAGGTAACCGTAACCCTGTATGATCCTTATTTCTTTGTAAGGATATTCAGATTCTTATCCCATGCATGTTTAAATTGTTCTACTCTACTAATAATACAGTAGGATCAAAAAAGGCCAAATTATGTGATTTGATAAGCTGAAGGCTGCATAAACCTGAGGCCATATAAGAGCCCAATTTTTTGTGATTGGTTGTTTATGACTAAGCAGTTGCTAGGTAGATTAGTGTTTTCTCAGGTATTTTTCCTATAGGATTATAGGGCTGTCCGTCAAGGGTTTAGGGGTTGGTCTTGGAATAATATATAAGCCATGGTCATGTGCCTCAGACTTCCTCTTGCCATTTTGGAATGGCCCAGGAAGGCTGAGTACTCATTACATTTATTACCCTTGTTGTTAATCTTTTTGTATGCTGTTTTCACTGTGCGCTGTGCTTGCCCCCCTCTCTTCCCCCCCCTCCCCCTTCCCACCGGCTTTAGCCTTATTTCATTACCCTGTGCTCCCGTTCCCCACGCTGCTAGACAGGCGGGTCTGCTCTCCTCCACCCCCCCCCCCCCTGCCTCTTCGCGGGGTTCTCGAGCCTCCGGGGCTCTCGTTCCCGGAGCTCGTCCTCCCCATGTCCCTGTCCCGGCGCTTGGTGTGGCGCTGCGGGGCGGACCGCTGCGGCCCGCGCTTCTCCCCCTGCTCTAGTCCGGCCGGGGGGCGCGGTGTGCATGCCGCATCGGTCAGGAGCGTTGTGTGCGGCCGCGGTCGCTGGGGTCACCCCCGGCGGCCGTGGGGGCTGTGGGCGGCGCAGTTATTCGACCCGGCTTCCCCTGGCGCTTCCCCGTCCTCCTCCCCATCGCGTCCCGGCTAGATGCTACGGCGCCCACTTGGTGCCTGTGGCCCGGGGCGGACGACGGGAGTAGGGGGGGCGGGTCCTGGGGGCCAGGGTAGTCCGGGGCTGCAGCTGTTCCAGCGTGCCCCCGGCTTCTGCTACGCTGGTGCTGTCCGGGCGCCCCTTGTGGGGGGGGGGGGCTGGGGTTTTTTATGATTTTAATTTCATTTTTATTTTATTTTTTGGGGGGGGTCCCTCACTGGGTGTGGGACGGTCTGATGGCCGTGGCGCCCTGGGTTTTCGGGCGGGTTCGGCTGTGTTGCCGCGGGTGCGGAGGGCAGCTCCCTTGCCGGGCCTGGCCGCTGGGCTCGTCGGGGTTTTTTACTGGGTGTTCCACCGCCTGGCCCCCTCCCACTGTTCCTCCTATGTTTTTTCCTGGGTGCGCGTTATACCCCCCCCCTCCCCATGGCTTTCGTCCTACACCATTGGGGATGCCCCGTGGGTCATGGCTGCCCTTCTGCCACTATTTCCTCCCTGCCGTGCGGGGGGCCCCATTGCCCCGGCCCGCTGTCCCGCCTCCCTCTGGTTTACGGCGTGTGACTTGCCCCCCCCCTTCCCGCCTGTGCCTCCTGTTGCGTGGTCCTGCGCTTGTTGTCCCCTCTGTTTTGTCTGCGCAGGTGTCGACGGGTCCGTGGGTGTCAGGGTTTCGGCGCGGAGGAACCGGAGGCGGAGGCGGAATGCGGCTGCAGCGGCAGCGGAAGACGCACCGCCGCGGTCGGTGGCGGTGGAGGCGGCTGATGGTGTTCCAGGTCCTTCAGACATCAGTGAGCATGCTGTTGTTTTTCCTTATTGTTACAGTATTCCTTTTAACCTCTGTAGTGTTCCTCTGGTTCTCCTTGGCGCCCGCGTTGGTGGGCTGGGCTCATTGCGCGGCACGTGGCGTTAGGCGTCTTGGAATGGGAAGGCGCCGACGGCTACAGTGCCCTCCGGCCCCCCTGCGGTTCGCGGAGAGGGCAGGCAGGGGGGGGGGGGCATTGGGGTGGCGGCTTTCCGTACTTTCATCTGTGGTTACGGTTTTTTAATTTTGCAGCTGGTTGCACCGGGTCGCGACCTGCCTAATATCCTCGCATGGTGCAGTATTTGTGTCAGTGCATGCGATTTAAATCCGAGGTTTGCGCTTGGGGTGATTACGACGTGAGGTCCATCGTGTTTGGGGGGTAACTTAATTTTCTTGGGGTGGTGTTTGGGGGTCACCCGGCAGGCCGGACCGCACAGTGGGGTCCCAGACCGTTGGCCCCTCGCAGTTGGCGTTTCTGTTTTGCGCTCCTTGGTAGGGGGGGGGGGTTTCTCTTATGGCAGGAGCTAGTACACCATAGGTCCGCTCCCGTTTTCGTTACTCCTGCAAATTTGGGAGGCCTGTGGTGACGGTGCCCCAGCCACGAGCGGGTGTTGTAAGTCCGCTCCCGCTTTCCCGCATTAGGTCCGGCGGAGGGTGGTCGCAGAACCGGCTTGGGGCTCGTGTGGGGCCCTATGCCGTTTTTTCCTCTCTTCCCGGCTTGTGCTTCTTCCCTGTGGGGTTGGTGCCAGGGAACCCGGGCTAGTGCCGCCTTAGCCTACATTTGTCGTATCTTCATGGGGTTTTTCTTTTCATGCTCCATTTCCGATACCGCGCGCGGGGTGAGATTAGTCTTTAGGGACTCTGCGTTTTGTTTCGTGAATATGGGCCGGGTACCTCCTTTTTGGTTAACTTATACGTTGGGTCGTGTTTGCGCCGCTTCCCCTGCGTCCCTATCACCTTCAATTTTTCGGGCCTCGATTAGGGGCCTGTTTTATGCTGACAGTTTGGTGCCCCTGGGTTTTTCTGTCTCATGTGCCTTTCTTGAGAAATTCTGCACTTTCTTGCGTTGGCGCGTACTGTCCGGATCCTGCCCCTTCGGTGTTTCTCGCTACAGGGACTATTTTCTCTTCATGGGTCTGGGAGGCATTTTGGTTTGCAGCTATCCTTCTGTAGGTTGCCAGGTCTTTGTTCAGGGTCCTGGGGGATCCCGTTGCCCCGGTACGCGGCTAGGGCCCTACCGGTTGCCTGAGGTTTCAGGGGTTGGCGCTGGGCACAATTGCGGGTTGCTGTCACCTCCCCACTGACAAGGTACCGACACTTTTGGGGTTTTATTAACGACTGCTGGGGGTAACGTGAAGTTCGGTTTAAGCGGGTGCAGTTGTTGTTAGCTCCTCCCCTTTGGCAAGCAGGTTTATCCCAATGGGTGGCATAGTTTGCAAGAATCCTAGGGGCCCCTGCGGGGTCGACCAGGTAGCGTACCGCAGTTTCCCTTCCCGCGGGATCAGAGATGTTTGGGTGGATTTGGTCTTCATTCCTATAGTTTTTTACGGGGAGGTTCTTGGGGCCTCCTCCTCCTTGTTCCCTACGGTCCCCCCAGGCTTTGCGGCTGTTGCGACATCTGCTTGGCTGCTGGCGGTGCAGTTTTACCATCCCGCTCCGGAGTCGGAATGGGTTGGCGGATGCTTTGTCTCTTTGCAGTTTGATGAGTGCCGTGAGTGGGTTCCGGGGGTGGCGTCATAAGGTTTTCTCATGCCCGTCTTCTGTCGGGCGGATTGCCCAGGCGGGTTGGCTACTCGGACTAGGCACGCGTTGGCTCCTTCCTCGTTTGGGGCGTCGGCTGCATCCGGGTGTTTTTTCAGTAGGTGGGCTACAGCGGGTGGGTCCCTGGTAGACGGTTTGATGGTTTTCGTGTTCGAGCGTTATCTGGGAGGTAGGTCCTAGGCTGCCCGGTATACTGCCCTTGCGGGCATTTTCCTTCCATTCTGGGCTGCGCGAGCTGGTGGACCCCGACTGGTCTATCGCATCCTTTCGTGAGCACTTACGGGTTGGGCTAGGGTGCGCCCCGCTCCTGCGGATACCCGTAGGCCTGCTACGTGGCAACTTATGGCGTAATGGCTGGGTGTGCTGCCTCCTGTCGCCGAGTCGGTGTTGGTGGTGGCCCCTGTTTTAGATTAGCCTTTGCTTTAGCTTTCTTCTGGGTTTGGTGGGTAAGCGAGTAGTAGCGAGCAGCAGGCATTTTCGGGATTCCGGGGACTTTTCTGTAACGCGGGTTGCAGGGTGGTTGGTTGCTCTGCAGGATGGTGTGATCCAAATCAGATCAAGCAGCTGGGGGTCGCTGGGTGTCCTTGGAGGCCCAGGAGGTGGTGGGTGTCTGCCCGCTGCGCCTGGCGCATGAGTATAGATGGGCCTCCGGGGGGGCGACCAGTTGCTGATACAGGCGCTCGCTGGTCCTCTCACTAATGTACAGTGTTGCTGATGTGTTTGGGTTCGGTACCCATTCCTTGCGGAATGGGGCGGCTGACCATGCGGCAGCCACATGGTCCGCCACGGCAGCTGTTCAGGAGCGGGGTCGTTGGGGGTATACTTCTTAGGTCCTATTCCTTGCGGATTGGGGTGGCTACCATGCGGCAGCCACAGGGTCCTCCACGGCTGCTGTTCAGGAGCTGGCCCGTTGGCGGTATACTTCTTAGGTCCTATTCCTTGCGGATGGGGGAGGCTGCCATGCGGCAGCCACAGAGGCCTCCACAGTAACTATTCAGGAGCTGGCCGTTGGAGATATACTTCTGAGGGCCTATTCCTTGCGGAATGGGGTGGCTACCTTGCGGCAGCCACGGGGTCCTCCTCGGCAGCTGTTCAGGAGCAGGGCCATTGGGGGTATGCTTCTTATAGGTCCTATTCCTTGTGGACTGGGGCGGCTGACCATGCGGCAGCAACAGGGTCCTCCACGGCAGCGGTTCAGGAGCGGGGCCGTTGGGGGTATGCTTCTTGCAGGTCCTAATTCTTGCGGATTGGGGAGGCTATCATGCGGCAGCCACATGGTCCCCCTCGGCAGCTGTTCCGGTGCTGGGCCGGTGGAGGTATACTTCTTAGGTCCTGTTCCTTGCGGATTGGGGAGGCTGCCATGCGGCAGCCACGGGGTCCTCCACGGCGGCTGTTCAGGAGCTGGGGCTTTGGAGGTTTACTCCTTATAGGTCCTATTCCTTGCGGATTGGGGTGGCTGCCGTGCGGCAGTCACAGGGTCCTCCACGGCAGCGGTTCAGGAGCTGGGGCATTGGGGGTATACTTCTTAGGTCCTATTCCTTGCGGATGGGGGTGGCTACCATGTGGCAGCCACAGGGTCCTCCGCGGCAGCTATTCAGGAGGTGGTCCGTTGGAGGTATACTTTTTAGGTCCTATTCCTTGCGGATGGGGGTGGCTACCGTGCGGCAGCCACAGGGTCCTCCACGGCAGCGGTTCAGGAGGTGCTCCATGGAGGGATCCTTACTAATAAGCCTTCTGCATGTGGATAATGTTTAGTTGCGCCTGCTGCGCTAACCCAAAAACTTGTTTACCCGTCGGTTTTTGGACGGGTAGCGTTCAGGAATCGAGGGTGTGAAGTTAATTTTTTAATTTTCCTCCGAGGGGGCCTAATTACAATTGGCTCATCAAAGGTCCACAGGAGGTTTTTTGAGTTTTCTCCTTCACTTGGGTTAATTCTGTTATCTGTCACTTGGTTTTGCTATGTGATGTATGTCAGTGTGATGATTTAAAAGTGTTTTTCTTTTGCAGCTGTCGATGGTTTGAACAGGAATGGCTGGTTTGGCCACTCTTACCTTTTTGGGCGGCAGCGCATTACTTGGCGCGTGGGACAGCTGATGTTCTGGGTTATGGCTTTTAGGTGGTCAGGCATCCTCCGCTTGTACTGCGTCAGCCGCAGTTTCGACAAGGAGGAAGGGGTTCGTCTTCTCCGGCTGGAGTATTGTAGGTTTTTCTTACCTGGGGTTTTGGTCCTTTCAGTTAGCCTTCTTGTTTTCCTGGTTTTATTGGTTTGGATGGCGGGGCGGTTTGTTAAACCTTTGTGGCGGGAAGTCGCTACCAACCAGCGGTCAGATGGGCATAAGTGGTCATTGTGGGGCACCCTCTTTAGAAGGACGGCAGGTGTGTCCTTACCTTGCGGTTGGACATTTAGACGTTCCCCTGCGGGAACCAAACGTTTGCCAGAGAAAAGAGTGGTGAGTCCTGCACAATGCGGGTTATGCAGGGAGGAGGCGGTTTTGTGGTTTAGTCCCCTCCTCAGTTTTTGTGTTTCAATCTAAATGACTGGAGCTGGTGTCTTGTAGCGACTTTTCCTTTGCTATCCTCCAATATAAGACCAATTCAATTACAATTATAGTTCAAAGAACAGGTCAGCGATCAATAAATATCGTCTGACCTTTAACTACAGCTAACCGTGTCCGTGTCGTTATTTTAGTGTGTCGTTATTTTAGTGGTAAGCTAGCTTAAAGAAGTGTTTATGTCAATCGCAATAAAATTATGGGCGCCTTATAGCCGTCTTTATCAATATCTGGGGGGAAAATACAGATCCAAAACCAAAAACATGGGGGTCATCGCACATCTCTAGTAATTATATGTACTAGTGTCGACCTAGCCACTGTCGACCAATAGGTGTCCACCTAATGGGTGTCGACCTACACACTGTCAACCATGAGTCCCATACCCGTATCATACTTGCCTACTTTTGAAAACTAGAATCAGGGAGATTACACTAGGATGCATACCCGCAACTGTCCTGATTTTTGCAGGCCAGTCCCGTTTTTTGGGACTGCTCCACTGTCCCGCCCGTGGGCTGCAGTGTCCTGCGGTGGGGGAGGGGGCAATTGGGAGGCTCTGTTACTCGCTGCTCTGCTCAGCACATGCGCACGGTATCTATTCACGGAGACAAGAGGGACTGGGGGCATTCCAGCAGCTCACAGAGGATGGGCCATGCTCCCATAGTGACGGAAAATGGGGGCATGGCTCGCGATCGTGGCATTAACTGAAAGCCACGCCCCCTTTACTGAGGCCACACACCCTTTTTCCCGCTTCCTTCCTCCTTAAAGTTTGGAGGTATGACTATGTGGCTTGCAAATCATTACAGACACCAGATACTCTAATTAAACAAATGTGTTTAACTACAGAAAGATTACTAACAACAATTCTTACACCACCAGCAGCAGCAGCAAGCTATGGAGTGTGTGATCATGTGCTGCAGTCTATGGTGGCCATCCCGGGATTGGCGGGATCCCGGGATTTAGGGCCAAAAATTACCGGGATTCAATCCCGGTATTGGAAGCTCCAATCCCGGGGATTGAGGGATCAGCGTTGAGCGTCCACAGGACGCTCAGACGTTGCCCGGCTTCCTTCTATCAGCTCCCCATGAGAGGTCATGACGCACCGTCACACGCCGCTGGGAGCCGCCAGGAAAGAGCAGAGGATGTTCCCCACCTGCCCGTCCCCGGTGTACAGTGAGTTATGTGTGTGGGGCGGGGCGGGGGCGGCCACATAGTTAAAAGCCAATCCCGGGTATCCTGGAAATCCCGGGATTTGGCCATTTTTCAATCCCGATACCCGGGATTGAAAAAATGACTTGGGATTGGCTTCCCTAGTGCTGTCACTCTCTCTCAGGGGTTCCCACAAGGGGGGATAATGAGGGTCGTCAGGAGTGACTCCTTAGCAGCTACAGCAAATCACTGTTCTTCTTGCAAAGAAACTCCTTAGTGTCACCCCTGGCAGAATCTGAAGAATCCAGGAGATGTGACAGACAAAGCAGAGCAGCAGGAGATTCATGGCTGAAACTAAAGGCTCCCGCAGGATGCGGGAGGATAGGCAACTATGGGGGTAATTCAGACCTGATCACTCGCTAGCTGTTTTTGCAGTCCTGCGTTCGCATAATCTCCGCCCACCGGGGAGTGTATTTTAGCTGTGCAAGTGTGCGATCGCATGTGCAGCCGAGCGGTACAAAAAAACTTTGTGCAGTTTCTGAGTAGCCCAGGACTTACTCAGCCGCTGAGATCACGTCAGCCTGTCCGGGGCCGAAATTTAAGTCAGTCATCCGCCCGGCATATGCTTGGACACGCCTGCGTTTTTCCAACCACTCTCTGAAAACGGTCAGTTGCCACCCACAAACGCCTTCTTCCCGTCAATCTCCTTGCTATCGCCCGTGCGAATGGTTTCTTCATAAAACTCATCGCACAGAAACGATCCGCTTTGTACCCGTGCGACGCGCCTGCGCATTGCGGTGCATATGCATGCGCAGTTCTGACCTGATCACAGCGCTACAAAAAACGCTAGCGAGCGATCAGGTCTGTATTACCCCCTATGAGTATGTATACTGTACATTAATACGTGTAATATTTAGCAAACGTAACAGTTGGAACATGTCTCACACAAGCCTGTGTATAAGAGTCTCCAGTGTCTCTGATCTGCAATATTTGGACTTCTCTTGTCGAAACACTTGACCCCTGATTCATTGAACTGATATTTATTCATATACAGCCAGGGCCGTTTCTAGCCAATTTGGCTCCCAGTGCGAGATTAAAAAATGCGCCCCCCCCCCCCCCCCCCCCCACATTCACATAAAAAAAATGCGCCTACCAAAGATATCAAAAGGCAAAGCATGCGCGCGCCAAAGGCGCGTGCGCTCCTGGCAAGGGTGTGTGGCCTCATTAAAATGGGCGTGGCTTTAAGGTGGGCGTGTCCTCATCTGATCTCATCATCACAGCCACCACAGGATAAAAAAAAAAAGTCCTCATTTTACACATTGCGGCAGGCACGTGTCCCCATTTTACACAGTACGGCAGGCAAGAGTCCCCATTTTACACATTGCGGCAGGCAAGTGTCCCCATTTTACACAGTACGGCAGTCAAGAGTCCCCATTTCACACATTGCGGCAGGCACGTGCCCCCATTTTACACATTGCGGCAGGAAAGTGTCCCCATTTTACACATTGCGGCAGGCACGTGTACCCATTTTACACAGTACGGCAGTCAAGTGTCCCCATTTTACACATTGCGGCAGGCAAGTGTCCCCATTTTACACAGTACGGCAGTCAAGTGTCCCCATTTTACACATTGCGGCAGGAAAGTGTCCCTATTCTATGCAGTACGGCAGGAAAGTGTCCCTATTTTACACAGTACGGCAGGAAAGTGTCCCTATTCTATGCAGTACGGCAGGAAAGTGTCCCTATTTTACACAGTACAGCAGGAAAGTGTCCCTATTTTACACAGTACGGCAGGAAAGTGTCCCTATTCTATGCAGTACGGCAGGAAAGTGTCCCTATTTTACACAGTACAGCAGGAAAGTGTCCCTATTTTACACAGTACAGCAGGAAAGTGTCCCTATTCTATGCAGTACGGCAGGAAAGTGTCCCTATTTTACACAGTACAGCAGGAAAGTGTCCCTATTTTACACAGTACAGCAGGAAAGTGTCCCTATTCTATGCAGTACAGCAGGAAAGTGTCCCTATTTTACACAGTACAGCAGGAAAGTGTCCCTATTTTACACAGTACAGCAGGAAAGTGTCCCTATTCTATGCAGTACAGCAGGAAAGTGTCCCTATTCTATGCAGTACGGCAGAAAAGTGTCCCTATTCTATGCAGTACGGCAGGAAAGTGTCCCTATTCTATGCAGTACGGCAGGAAAGTGTCCCTATTCTATGCAGTACGGCAGGAAAGTGTCCCTATTCTATGCAGTACGGCAGGAAAGTGTCCCTATTTTACACAGTACAGCAGGAAAGTGTCCCTATTTTACACAGTACAGCAGGAAAGTGTCCCTATTCTATGCAGTACAGCAGGAAAGTGTCCCTATTTTACACAGTACAGCAGGAAAGTGTCCCTATTTTACACAGTACAGCAGGAAAGTGTCCCTATTCTATGCAGTACAGCAGGAAAGTGTCCCTATTCTATGCAGTACGGCAGGAAAGTGTCCCTATTCTATGCAGTACGGCAGGAAAGTGTCCCTATTCTATGCAGTACAGCAGGAAAGTGTCCCTATTCTATGCAGTACGGCAGGAAAGTGTCCCTATTCTATGCAGTACGGCAGGAAAGTGTCCCTATTCTATGCAGTACAGCAGGAAAGTGTCCCTATTTTACACAGTACAGCAGGAAAGTGTCCCTATTTTACACAGTACAGCAGGAAAGTGTCCCTATTCTATGCAGTACGGCAGGAAAGTGTCCCTATTTTACACAGTACAGCAGGAAAGTGTCCCTATTTTACACAGTACAGCAGGAAAGTGTCCCTATTCTATGCAGTACAGCAGGAAAGTGTCCCTATTTTACACAGTACAGCAGGAAAGTGTCCCTATTTTACACAGTACAGCAGGAAAGTGTCCCTATTCTATGCAGTACAGCAGGAAAGTGTCCCTATTCTATGCAGTACGGCAGGAAAGTGTCCCTATTCTATGCAGTACGGCAGGAAAGTGTCCCTATTCTATGCAGTACGGCAGGAAAGTGTCCCTATTCTATGCAGTACGGCAGGAAAGTGTCCCTATTCTATGCAGTACGGCAGGAAAGTGTCCCTATTTTACACAGTACAGCAGGAAAGTGTCCCTATTTTACACAGTACAGCAGGAAAGTGTCCCTATTCTATGCAGTACAGCAGGAAAGTGTCCCTATTTTACACAGTACAGCAGGAAAGTGTCCCTATTTTACACAGTACAGCAGGAAAGTGTCCCTATTCTATGCAGTACAGCAGGAAAGTGTCCCTATTCTATGCAGTACGGCAGGAAAGTGTCCCTATTCTATGCAGTACGGCAGGAAAGTGTCCCTATTCTATGCAGTACAGCAGGAAAGTGTCCCTATTCTATGCAGTACGGCAGGAAAGTGTCCCTATTCTATGCAGTACGGCAGGAAAGTGTCCCTATTCTATGCAGTACGGCAGGAAAGTGTCCCTATTTTACACAGTACAGCAGGAAAGTGTCCCTATTTTACACAGTACAGCAGGAAAGTGTCCCTATTCTATGCAGTACAGCAGGAAAGTGTCCCTATTCTATGCAGTACGGCAGGAAAGTGTCCCTATTCTATGCAGTACGGCAGGAAAGTGTCCCTATTTTACACAGTACAGCAGGAAAGTGTCCCTATTTTACACAGTACAGCAGGAAAGTGTCCCTATTTTACACAGTACAGCAGGAAAGTGTCCCTATTCTATGCAGTACAGCAGGAAAGTGTCCCTATTTTACACAGTACAGCAGGAAAGTGTCCCTATTCTATGCAGTACAGCAGGAAAGTGTCCCTATTTTACACAGTACGGCAGGAAAGTGTCCCTATTTTACACAGTACAGCAGGAAAGTGTCCCTATTCTATGCAGTACGGCAGGAAAGTGTCCCTATTTTACACAGTACAGCAGGAAAGTGTCCCTATTTTACACAGTACAGCAGGAAAGTGTCCCTATTCTATGCAGTACGGCAGGAAAGTGTCCCTATTTTACACAGTACGGCAGGAAAGTGTCCCTATTCTATGCAGTACGGCAGGAAAGTGTCCCTATTCTATGCAGTACGGCAGGAAAGTGTCCCTATTTTACACAGTACAGCAGGAAAGTGTCCCTATTTTACACAGTACAGCAGGAAAGTGTCCCTATTCTATGCAGTACAGCAGGAAAGTGTCCCTATTTTACACAGTACAGCAGGAAAGTGTCCCTATTTTACACAGTACAGCAGGAAAGTGTCCCTATTCTATGCAGTACGGCAGGAAAGTGTCCCTATTCTATGCAGTACGGCAGGAAAGTGTCCCTATTCTATGCAGTACGGCAGGAAAGTGTCCCTATTTTACACAGTACAGCAGGAAAGTGTCCCTATTTTACACAGTACAGCAGGAAAGTGTCCCTATTCTATGCAGTACAGCAGGAAAGTGTCCCTATTTTACACAGTACAGCAGGAAAGTGTCCCTATTTTACACAGTACAGCAGGAAAGTGTCCCTATTCTATGCAGTACGGCAGGAAAGTGTCCCTATTTTACACAGTACAGCAGGAAAGTGTCCCTATTTTACACAGTACAGCAGGAAAGTGTCCCTATTCTATGCAGTACAGCAGGAAAGTGTCCCTATTTTACACAGTACAGCAGGAAAGTGTCCCTATTTTACACAGTACAGCAGGAAAGTGTCCCTATTCTATGCAGTACAGCAGGAAAGTGTCCCTATTCTATGCAGTACGGCAGGAAAGTGTCCCTATTCTATGCAGTACGGCAGGAAAGTGTCCCTATTCTATGCAGTACGGCAGGAAAGTGTCCCTATTCTATGCAGTACGGCAGGAAAGTGTCCCTATTCTATGCAGTACGGCAGGAAAGTGTCCCTATTTTACACAGTACAGCAGGAAAGTGTCCCTATTTTACACAGTACAGCAGGAAAGTGTCCCTATTCTATGCAGTACAGCAGGAAAGTGTCCCTATTTTACACAGTACAGCAGGAAAGTGTCCCTATTTTACACAGTACAGCAGGAAAGTGTCCCTATTCTATGCAGTACGGCAGGAAAGTGTCCCTATTTTACACAGTACAGCAGGAAAGTGTCCCTATTTTACACAGTACAGCAGGAAAGTGTCCCTATTCTATGCAGTACAGCAGGAAAGTGTCCCTATTTTACACAGTACAGCAGGAAAGTGTCCCTATTTTACACAGTACAGCAGGAAAGTGTCCCTATTCTATGCAGTACAGCAGGAAAGTGTCCCTATTCTATGCAGTACGGCAGGAAAGTGTCCCTATTCTATGCAGTACGGCAGGAAAGTGTCCCTATTCTATGCAGTACGGCAGGAAAGTGTCCCTATTCTATGCAGTACGGCAGGAAAGTGTCCCTATTCTATGCAGTACGGCAGGAAAGTGTCCCTATTTTACACAGTACAGCAGGAAAGTGTCCCTATTTTACACAGTACAGCAGGAAAGTGTCCCTATTCTATGCAGTACAGCAGGAAAGTGTCCCTATTTTACACAGTACAGCAGGAAAGTGTCCCTATTTTACACAGTACAGCAGGAAAGTGTCCCTATTCTATGCAGTACAGCAGGAAAGTGTCCCTATTCTATGCAGTACGGCAGGAAAGTGTCCCTATTCTATGCAGTACGGCAGGAAAGTGTCCCTATTCTATGCAGTACAGCAGGAAAGTGTCCCTATTCTATGCAGTACGGCAGGAAAGTGTCCCTATTCTATGCAGTACGGCAGGAAAGTGTCCCTATTCTATGCAGTACGGCAGGAAAGTGTCCCTATTTTACACAGTACAGCAGGAAAGTGTCCCTATTTTACACAGTACAGCAGGAAAGTGTCCCTATTCTATGCAGTACAGCAGGAAAGTGTCCCTATTCTATGCAGTACGGCAGGAAAGTGTCCCTATTCTATGCAGTACGGCAGGAAAGTGTCCCTATTCTATGCAGTACGGCAGGAAAGTGTCCCTATTCTATGCAGTACAGCAGGAAAGTGTCCCTATTCTATGCAGTACGGCAGGAAAGTGTCCCTATTCTATGCAGTACGGCAGGAAAGTGTCCCTATTTTACACAGTACAGCAGGAAAGTGTCCCTATTTTACACAGTACAGCAGGAAAGTGTCCCTATTTTACACAGTACAGCAGGAAAGTGTCCCTATTCTATGCAGTACAGCAGGAAAGTGTCCCTATTTTACACAGTACAGCAGGAAAGTGTCCCTATTCTATGCAGTACAGCAGGAAAGTGTCCCCATTTTACACAGTACGGCAGGAAAGTGTCCCTATTTTACACAGTACAGCAGGAAAGTGTCCCTATTCTATGCAGTACGGCAGGAAAGTGTCCCTATTTTACACAGTACAGCAGGAAAGTGTCCCTATTTTACACAGTACAGCAGGAAAGTGTCCCTATTCTATGCAGTACGGCAGGAAAGTGTCCCTATTTTACACAGTACGGCAGGAAAGTGTCCCTATTCTATGCAGTACGGCAGGAAAGTGTCCCTATTCTATGCAGTACGGCAGGAAAGTGTCCCTATTTTACACAGTACGGCAGTCAAGTGTCCCCATTTTACACATTGCGGCAGGCAAGTGTCCCCATTTTACACAGTACGGCAGTCAAGAGTCCCCATTTCACACATTGCGGCAGGCAAGTGTCCCCATTTTACACAGTACGGCAGTCAAGTGTCCCCATTTTACACATTGCGGCAGGCACGTGTACCCATTTTACACAGTACGGCAGTCAAGTGTCCCCATTTCACACATTGCGGCAGGAAAGTGTCCCCATTTTACACAGTACGGCAGTCAAGTGTCCCCATTTTACACATTGCGGCAGGCAAGTGTCCCCATTTTACACATTGCGGCAGGCACGTGTACCCATTTTACACAGTACGGCAGTCAAGTGTCCCCATTTCACACATTGCGGCAGGCACGTGCCCCCATTTTACACATTGCGGCAGTCAAGAGTCCCCATTTCACACATTGCGGCAGGCACGTGCCCCCATTTTACACAGTACAGCAGGAAAGTGTCCCTATTCTATGCAGTACGGCAGGAAAGTGTCCCTATTCTATGCAGTACGGCAGGAAAGTGTCCCTATTTTACACAGTACAGCAGGAAAGTGTCCCTATTCTATGCAGTACAGCAGGAAAGTGTCCCTATTTTACACAGTACAGCAGGAAAGTGTCCCTATTTTACACAGTACAGCAGGAAAGTGTCCCTATTTTACACAGTACAGCAGGAAAGTGTCCCTATTCTATGCAGTACAGCAGGAAAGTGTCCCTATTTTACACAGTACAGCAGGAAAGTGTCCCTATTTTACACAGTACAGCAGGAAAGTGTCCCTATTCTATGCAGTACAGCAGGAAAGTGTCCCTATTCTATGCAGTACGGCAGGAAAGTGTCCCTATTCTATGCAGTACGGCAGGAAAGTGTCCCTATTCTATGCAGTACAGCAGGAAAGTGTCCCTATTCTATGCAGTACGGCAGGAAAGTGTCCCTATTCTATGCAGTACGGCAGGAAAGTGTCCCTATTTTACACAGTACAGCAGGAAAGTGTCCCTATTCTATGCAGTACAGCAGGAAAGTGTCCCTATTCTATGCAGTACGGCAGGAAAGTGTCCCTATTCTATGCAGTACGGCAGGAAAGTGTCCCTATTCTATGCAGTACGGCAGGAAAGTGTCCCTATTTTACACAGTACAGCAGGAAAGTGTCCCTATTCTATGCAGTACGGCAGGAAAGTGTCCCTATTTTACACAGTACAGCAGGAAAGTGTCCCTATTTTACACAGTACAGCAGGAAAGTGTCCCTATTCTATGCAGTACAGCAGGAAAGTGTCCCTATTTTACACAGTACAGCAGGAAAGTGTCCCTATTTTACACAGTACAGCAGGAAAGTGTCCCTATTCTATGCAGTACAGCAGGAAAGTGTCCCTATTCTATGCAGTACGGCAGGAAAGTGTCCCTATTCTATGCAGTACGGCAGGAAAGTGTCCCTATTCTATGCAGTACAGCAGGAAAGTGTCCCTATTCTATGCAGTACGGCAGGAAAGTGTCCCTATTCTATGCAGTACGGCAGGAAAGTGTCCCTATTCTATGCAGTACGGCAGGAAAGTGTCCCTATTTTACACAGTACAGCAGGAAAGTGTCCCTATTTTACACAGTACAGCAGGAAAGTGTCCCTATTCTATGCAGTACAGCAGGAAAGTGTCCCTATTCTATGCAGTACGGCAGGAAAGTGTCCCTATTCTATGCAGTACGGCAGGAAAGTGTCCCTATTCTATGCAGTACGGCAGGAAAGTGTCCCTATTCTATGCAGTACAGCAGGAAAGTGTCCCTATTCTATGCAGTACGGCAGGAAAGTGTCCCTATTCTATGCAGTACGGCAGGAAAGTGTCCCTATTTTACACAGTACAGCAGGAAAGTGTCCCTATTTTACACAGTACAGCAGGAAAGTGTCCCTATTTTACACAGTACAGCAGGAAAGTGTCCCTATTCTATGCAGTACAGCAGGAAAGTGTCCCTATTTTACACAGTACAGCAGGAAAGTGTCCCTATTCTATGCAGTACAGCAGGAAAGTGTCCCTATTTTACACAGTACGGCAGGAAAGTGTCCCTATTTTACACAGTACAGCAGGAAAGTGTCCCTATTCTATGCAGTACGGCAGGAAAGTGTCCCTATTTTACACAGTACAGCAGGAAAGTGTCCCTATTTTACACAGTACAGCAGGAAAGTGTCCCTATTCTATGCAGTACGGCAGGAAAGTGTCCCTATTTTACACAGTACGGCAGGAAAGTGTCCCTATTCTATGCAGTACGGCAGGAAAGTGTCCCTATTCTATGCAGTACGGCAGGAAAGTGTCCCTATTTTACACAGTACGGCAGGAAAGTGTCCCTATTCTATGCAGTACGGCAGGAAAGTGTCCCTATTTTACACAGTACGGCAGGAAAGTGTCCCTATTCTATGCAGTACGGCAGGAAAGTGTCCCTATTTTACACAGTACAGCAGGAAAGTGTCCCTATTTTACACAGTACAGCAGGAAAGTGTCCCTATTCTATGCAGTACAGCAGGAAAGTGTCCCTATTTTACACAGTACAGCAGGAAAGTGTCCCTATTTTACACAGTACAGCAGGAAAGTGTCCCTATTCTATGCAGTACAGCAGGAAAGTGTCCCTATTCTATGCAGTACGGCAGGAAAGTGTCCCTATTCTATGCAGTACGGCAGGAAAGTGTCCCTATTCTATGCAGTACGGCAGGAAAGTGTCCCTATTTTACACAGTACAGCAGGAAAGTGTCCCTATTTTACACAGTACGGCAGGAAAGTGTCCCTATTCTATGCAGTACGGCAGGAAAGTGTCCCTATTTTACACAGTACAGCAGGAAAGTGTCCCTATTTTACACAGTACGGCAGGAAAGTGTCCCTATTCTATGCAGTACGGCAGGAAAGTGTCCCTATTTTACACAGTACAGCAGGAAAGTGTCCCTATTTTACACAGTACAGCAGGAAAGTGTCCCTATTCTATGCAGTACGGCAGGAAAGTGTCCCTATTTTACACAGTACAGCAGGAAAGTGTCCCTATTTTACACAGTACAGCAGGAAAGTGTCCCTATTCTATGCAGTACAGCAGGAAAGTGTCCCTATTTTACACAGTACAGCAGGAAAGTGTCCCTATTTTACACAGTACAGCAGGAAAGTGTCCCTATTCTATGCAGTACAGCAGGAAAGTGTCCCTATTCTATGCAGTACGGCAGAAAAGTGTCCCTATTCTATGCAGTACGGCAGGAAAGTGTCCCTATTCTATGCAGTACGGCAGGAAAGTGTCCCTATTCTATGCAGTACGGCAGGAAAGTGTCCCTATTCTATGCAGTACGGCAGGAAAGTGTCCCTATTTTACACAGTACAGCAGGAAAGTGTCCCTATTTTACACAGTACAGCAGGAAAGTGTCCCTATTCTATGCAGTACAGCAGGAAAGTGTCCCTATTTTACACAGTACAGCAGGAAAGTGTCCCTATTTTACACAGTACAGCAGGAAAGTGTCCCTATTCTATGCAGTACAGCAGGAAAGTGTCCCTATTCTATGCAGTACGGCAGGAAAGTGTCCCTATTCTATGCAGTACGGCAGGAAAGTGTCCCTATTCTATGCAGTACAGCAGGAAAGTGTCCCTATTCTATGCAGTACGGCAGGAAAGTGTCCCTATTCTATGCAGTACGGCAGGAAAGTGTCCCTATTCTATGCAGTACAGCAGGAAAGTGTCCCTATTTTACACAGTACAGCAGGAAAGTGTCCCTATTTTACACAGTACAGCAGGAAAGTGTCCCTATTCTATGCAGTACGGCAGGAAAGTGTCCCTATTTTACACAGTACAGCAGGAAAGTGTCCCTATTTTACACAGTACAGCAGGAAAGTGTCCCTATTCTATGCAGTACAGCAGGAAAGTGTCCCTATTTTACACAGTACAGCAGGAAAGTGTCCCTATTTTACACAGTACAGCAGGAAAGTGTCCCTATTCTATGCAGTACAGCAGGAAAGTGTCCCTATTCTATGCAGTACGGCAGGAAAGTGTCCCTATTCTATGCAGTACGGCAGGAAAGTGTCCCTATTCTATGCAGTACGGCAGGAAAGTGTCCCTATTCTATGCAGTACGGCAGGAAAGTGT
This sequence comes from Pseudophryne corroboree, assembly GCF_028390025.1. Classification (NCBI taxonomy): domain Eukaryota; kingdom Metazoa; phylum Chordata; class Amphibia; order Anura; family Myobatrachidae; genus Pseudophryne; species Pseudophryne corroboree. Next base: position 789,343,780 of record NC_086446.1, read on the forward strand.
CCCTATTCTATGCAGTACGGCAGGAAAGTGTCCCTATTTTACACAGTACAGCAGGAAAGTGTCCCTATTTTACACAGTACAGCAGGAAAGTGTCCCTATTCTATGCAGTACAGCAGGAAAGTGTCCCTATTTTACACAGTACAGCAGGAAAGTGTCCCTATTTTACACAGTACAGCAGGAAAGTGTCCCTATTCTATGCAGTACAGCAGGAAAGTGTCCCTATTCTATGCAGTACGGCAGGAAAGTGTCCCTATTCTATGCAGTACGGCAGGAAAGTGTCCCTATTCTATGCAGTACAGCAGGAAAGTGTCCCTATTCTATGCAGTACGGCAGGAAAGTGTCCCTATTCTATGCAGTACGGCAGGAAAGTGTCCCTATTCTATGCAGTACGGCAGGAAAGTGTCCCTATTTTACACAGTACAGCAGGAAAGTGTCCCTATTTTACACAGTACAGCAGGAAAGTGTCCCTATTCTATGCAGTACAGCAGGAAAGTGTCCCTATTCTATGCAGTACGGCAGGAAAGTGTCCCTATTCTATGCAGTACGGCAGGAAAGTGTCCCTATTTTACACAGTACAGCAGGAAAGTGTCCCTATTTTACACAGTACAGCAGGAAAGTGTCCCTATTTTACACAGTACAGCAGGAAAGTGTCCCTATTCTATGCAGTACAGCAGGAAAGTGTCCCTATTTTACACAGTACAGCAGGAAAGTGTCCCTATTCTATGCAGTACAGCAGGAAAGTGTCCCTATTTTACACAGTACGGCAGGAAAGTGTCCCTATTTTACACAGTACAGCAGGAAAGTGTCCCTATTCTATGCAGTACGGCAGGAAAGTGTCCCTATTTTACACAGTACAGCAGGAAAGTGTCCCTATTTTACACAGTACAGCAGGAAAGTGTCCCTATTCTATGCAGTACGGCAGGAAAGTGTCCCTATTTTACACAGTACGGCAGGAAAGTGTCCCTATTCTATGCAGTACGGCAGGAAAGTGTCCCTATTCTATGCAGTACGGCAGGAAAGTGTCCCTATTTTACACAGTACAGCAGGAAAGTGTCCCTATTTTACACAGTACAGCAGGAAAGTGTCCCTATTCTATGCAGTACAGCAGGAAAGTGTCCCTATTTTACACAGTACAGCAGGAAAGTGTCCCTATTTTACACAGTACAGCAGGAAAGTGTCCCTATTCTATGCAGTACGGCAGGAAAGTGTCCCTATTCTATGCAGTACGGCAGGAAAGTGTCCCTATTCTATGCAGTACGGCAGGAAAGTGTCCCTATTTTACACAGTACAGCAGGAAAGTGTCCCTATTTTACACAGTACAGCAGGAAAGTGTCCCTATTCTATGCAGTACAGCAGGAAAGTGTCCCTATTTTACACAGTACAGCAGGAAAGTGTCCCTATTTTACACAGTACAGCAGGAAAGTGTCCCTATTCTATGCAGTACGGCAGGAAAGTGTCCCTATTTTACACAGTACAGCAGGAAAGTGTCCCTATTTTACACAGTACAGCAGGAAAGTGTCCCTATTCTATGCAGTACAGCAGGAAAGTGTCCCTATTTTACACAGTACAGCAGGAAAGTGTCCCTATTTTACACAGTACAGCAGGAAAGTGTCCCTATTCTATGCAGTACAGCAGGAAAGTGTCCCTATTCTATGCAGTACGGCAGGAAAGTGTCCCTATTCTATGCAGTACGGCAGGAAAGTGTCCCTATTCTATGCAGTACGGCAGGAAAGTGTCCCTATTCTATGCAGTACGGCAGGAAAGTGTCCCTATTCTATGCAGTACGGCAGGAAAGTGTCCCTATTTTACACAGTACAGCAGGAAAGTGTCCCTATTTTACACAGTACAGCAGGAAAGTGTCCCTATTCTATGCAGTACAGCAGGAAAGTGTCCCTATTTTACACAGTACAGCAGGAAAGTGTCCCTATTTTACACAGTACAGCAGGAAAGTGTCCCTATTCTATGCAGTACGGCAGGAAAGTGTCCCTATTTTACACAGTACAGCAGGAAAGTGTCCCTATTTTACACAGTACAGCAGGAAAGTGTCCCTATTCTATGCAGTACAGCAGGAAAGTGTCCCTATTTTACACAGTACAGCAGGAAAGTGTCCCTATTTTACACAGTACAGCAGGAAAGTGTCCCTATTCTATGCAGTACAGCAGGAAAGTGTCCCTATTCTATGCAGTACGGCAGGAAAGTGTCCCTATTCTATGCAGTACGGCAGGAAAGTGTCCCTATTCTATGCAGTACGGCAGGAAAGTGTCCCTATTCTATGCAGTACGGCAGGAAAGTGTCCCTATTCTATGCAGTACGGCAGGAAAGTGTCCCTATTTTACACAGTACAGCAGGAAAGTGTCCCTATTTTACACAGTACAGCAGGAAAGTGTCCCTATTCTATGCAGTACAGCAGGAAAGTGTCCCTATTTTACACAGTACAGCAGGAAAGTGTCCCTATTTTACACAGTACAGCAGGAAAGTGTCCCTATTCTATGCAGTACAGCAGGAAAGTGTCCCTATTCTATGCAGTACGGCAGGAAAGTGTCCCTATTCTATGCAGTACGGCAGGAAAGTGTCCCTATTCTATGCAGTACAGCAGGAAAGTGTCCCTATTCTATGCAGTACGGCAGGAAAGTGTCCCTATTCTATGCAGTACGGCAGGAAAGTGTCCCTATTCTATGCAGTACGGCAGGAAAGTGTCCCTATTTTACACAGTACAGCAGGAAAGTGTCCCTATTTTACACAGTACAGCAGGAAAGTGTCCCTATTCTATGCAGTACAGCAGGAAAGTGTCCCTATTCTATGCAGTACGGCAGGAAAGTGTCCCTATTCTATGCAGTACGGCAGGAAAGTGTCCCTATTCTATGCAGTACGGCAGGAAAGTGTCCCTATTCTATGCAGTACAGCAGGAAAGTGTCCCTATTCTATGCAGTACGGCAGGAAAGTGTCCCTATTCTATGCAGTACGGCAGGAAAGTGTCCCTATTTTACACAGTACAGCAGGAAAGTGTCCCTATTTTACACAGTACAGCAGGAAAGTGTCCCTATTTTACACAGTACAGCAGGAAAGTGTCCCTATTCTATGCAGTACAGCAGGAAAGTGTCCCTATTTTACACAGTACAGCAGGAAAGTGTCCCTATTCTATGCAGTACAGCAGGAAAGTGTCCCCATTTTACACAGTACGGCAGGAAAGTGTCCCTATTTTACACAGTACAGCAGGAAAGTGTCCCTATTCTATGCAGTACGGCAGGAAAGTGTCCCTATTTTACACAGTACAGCAGGAAAGTGTCCCTATTTTACACAGTACAGCAGGAAAGTGTCCCTATTCTATGCAGTACGGCAGGAAAGTGTCCCTATTTTACACAGTACGGCAGGAAAGTGTCCCTATTCTATGCAGTACGGCAGGAAAGTGTCCCTATTCTATGCAGTACGGCAGGAAAGTGTCCCTATTTTACACAGTACGGCAGTCAAGTGTCCCCATTTTACACATTGCGGCAGGCAAGTGTCCCCATTTTACACAGTACGGCAGTCAAGAGTCCCCATTTCACACATTGCGGCAGGCAAGTGTCCCCATTTTACACAGTACGGCAGTCAAGTGTCCCCATTTTACACATTGCGGCAGGCACGTGTACCCATTTTACACAGTACGGCAGTCAAGTGTCCCCATTTCACACATTGCGGCAGGAAAGTGTCCCCATTTTACACAGTACGGCAGTCAAGTGTCCCCATTTTACACATTGCGGCAGGCAAGTGTCCCCATTTTACACATTGCGGCAGGCACGTGTACCCATTTTACACAGTACGGCAGTCAAGTGTCCCCATTTCACACATTGCGGCAGGCACGTGCCCCCATTTTACACATTGCGGCAGTCAAGAGTCCCCATTTCACACATTGCGGCAGGCACGTGCCCCCATTTTACACAGTACAGCAGGAAAGTGTCCCTATTCTATGCAGTACGGCAGGAAAGTGTCCCTATTCTATGCAGTACGGCAGGAAAGTGTCCCTATTTTACACAGTACAGCAGGAAAGTGTCCCTATTCTATGCAGTACAGCAGGAAAGTGTCCCTATTTTACACAGTACAGCAGGAAAGTGTCCCTATTTTACACAGTACAGCAGGAAAGTGTCCCTATTTTACACAGTACAGCAGGAAAGTGTCCCTATTCTATGCAGTACAGCAGGAAAGTGTCCCTATTTTACACAGTACAGCAGGAAAGTGTCCCTATTTTACACAGTACAGCAGGAAAGTGTCCCTATTCTATGCAGTACAGCAGGAAAGTGTCCCTATTCTATGCAGTACGGCAGGAAAGTGTCCCTATTCTATGCAGTACGGCAGGAAAGTGTCCCTATTCTATGCAGTACAGCAGGAAAGTGTCCCTATTCTATGCAGTACGGCAGGAAAGTGTCCCTATTCTATGCAGTACGGCAGGAAAGTGTCCCTATTTTACACAGTACAGCAGGAAAGTGTCCCTATTCTATGCAGTACAGCAGGAAAGTGTCCCTATTCTATGCAGTACGGCAGGAAAGTGTCCCTATTCTATGCAGTACGGCAGGAAAGTGTCCCTATTCTATGCAGTACGGCAGGAAAGTGTCCCTATTTTACACAGTACAGCAGGAAAGTGTCCCTATTCTATGCAGTACGGCAGGAAAGTGTCCCTATTTTACACAGTACAGCAGGAAAGTGTCCCTATTTTACACAGTACAGCAGGAAAGTGTCCCTATTCTATGCAGTACAGCAGGAAAGTGTCCCTATTTTACACAGTACAGCAGGAAAGTGTCCCTATTTTACACAGTACAGCAGGAAAGTGTCCCTATTCTATGCAGTACAGCAGGAAAGTGTCCCTATTCTATGCAGTACGGCAGGAAAGTGTCCCTATTCTATGCAGTACGGCAGGAAAGTGTCCCTATTCTATGCAGTACAGCAGGAAAGTGTCCCTATTCTATGCAGTACGGCAGGAAAGTGTCCCTATTCTATGCAGTACGGCAGGAAAGTGTCCCTATTCTATGCAGTACGGCAGGAAAGTGTCCCTATTTTACACAGTACAGCAGGAAAGTGTCCCTATTTTACACAGTACAGCAGGAAAGTGTCCCTATTCTATGCAGTACAGCAGGAAAGTGTCCCTATTCTATGCAGTACGGCAGGAAAGTGTCCCTATTCTATGCAGTACGGCAGGAAAGTGTCCCTATTCTATGCAGTACGGCAGGAAAGTGTCCCTATTCTATGCAGTACAGCAGGAAAGTGTCCCTATTCTATGCAGTACGGCAGGAAAGTGTCCCTATTCTATGCAGTACGGCAGGAAAGTGTCCCTATTTTACACAGTACAGCAGGAAAGTGTCCCTATTTTACACAGTACAGCAGGAAAGTGTCCCTATTTTACACAGTACAGCAGGAAAGTGTCCCTATTCTATGCAGTACAGCAGGAAAGTGTCCCTATTTTACACAGTACAGCAGGAAAGTGTCCCTATTCTATGCAGTACAGCAGGAAAGTGTCCCTATTTTACACAGTACGGCAGGAAAGTGTCCCTATTTTACACAGTACAGCAGGAAAGTGTCCCTATTCTATGCAGTACGGCAGGAAAGTGTCCCTATTTTACACAGTACAGCAGGAAAGTGTCCCTATTTTACACAGTACAGCAGGAAAGTGTCCCTATTCTATGCAGTACGGCAGGAAAGTGTCCCTATTTTACACAGTACGGCAGGAAAGTGTCCCTATTCTATGCAGTACGGCAGGAAAGTGTCCCTATTCTATGCAGTACGGCAGGAAAGTGTCCCTATTTTACACAGTACGGCAGGAAAGTGTCCCTATTCTATGCAGTACGGCAGGAAAGTGTCCCTATTTTACACAGTACGGCAGGAAAGTGTCCCTATTCTATGCAGTACGGCAGGAAAGTGTCCCTATTTTACACAGTACAGCAGGAAAGTGTCCCTATTTTACACAGTACAGCAGGAAAGTGTCCCTATTCTATGCAGTACAGCAGGAAAGTGTCCCTATTTTACACAGTACAGCAGGAAAGTGTCCCTATTTTACACAGTACAGCAGGAAAGTGTCCCTATTCTATGCAGTACAGCAGGAAAGTGTCCCTATTCTATGCAGTACGGCAGGAAAGTGTCCCTATTCTATGCAGTACGGCAGGAAAGTGTCCCTATTCTATGCAGTACGGCAGGAAAGTGTCCCTATTTTACACAGTACAGCAGGAAAGTGTCCCTATTTTACACAGTACAGCAGGAAAGTGTCCCTATTCTATGCAGTACAGCAGGAAAGTGTCCCTATTCTATGCAGTACGGCAGGAAAGTGTCCCTATTCTATGCAGTACGGCAGGAAAGTGTCCCTATTCTATGCAGTACGGCAGGAAAGTGTCCCTATTCTATGCAGTACAGCAGGAAAGTGTCCCTATTCTATGCAGTACGGCAGGAAAGTGTCCCTATTCTATGCAGTACGGCAGGAAAGTGTCCCTATTTTACACAGTACAGCAGGAAAGTGTCCCTATTTTACACAGTACAGCAGGAAAGTGTCCCTATTTTACACAGTACAGCAGGAAAGTGTCCCTATTCTATGCAGTACAGCAGGAAAGTGTCCCTATTTTACACAGTACAGCAGGAAAGTGTCCCTATTCTATGCAGTACAGCAGGAAAGTGTCCCTATTTTACACAGTACGGCAGGAAAGTGTCCCTATTTTACACAGTACAGCAGGAAAGTGTCCCTATTCTATGCAGTACGGCAGGAAAGTGTCCCTATTTTACACAGTACAGCAGGAAAGTGTCCCTATTTTACACAGTACAGCAGGAAAGTGTCCCTATTCTATGCAGTACGGCAGGAAAGTGTCCCTATTTTACACAGTACGGCAGGAAAGTGTCCCTATTCTATGCAGTACGGCAGGAAAGTGTCCCTATTCTATGCAGTACGGCAGGAAAGTGTCCCTATTTTACACAGTACGGCAGGAAAGTGTCCCTATTCTATGCAGTACGGCAGGAAAGTGTCCCTATTTTACACAGTACGGCAGGAAAGTGTCCCTATTCTATGCAGTACGGCAGGAAAGTGTCCCTATTCTATGCAGTACGGCAGGAAAGTGTCCCTATTTTACACAGTACGGCAGGAAAGTGTCCCTATTTTACACAGTACGGCAGGAAAGTGTCCCTATTCTATGCAGTACGGCAGGAAAGTGTCCCTATTTTACACAGTACAGCAGGAAAGTGTCCCTATTTTACACAGTACAGCAGGAAAGTGTCCCTATTTTACACAGTACGGCAGGAAAGTGTCCCTATTCTATGCAGTACGGCAGGCAAGTGTCAAGTGGGGGGGGGGGGAAGGGAGAGGGAGGGGGAAGAGAGATGAACTTACATGTCAAGAAGATCTTTCCGCTCCTCGCTCCTTACGCCGACCGCCGGCGCCTCCTCTTAACAGCTTGGCTCCCCCTGCTCCCTATTCCCGAGTACTCCCGCTCAGGGGGTGGAGTTTAGCGGATTGACGCTGTTGGGTCGTGACGTCACGACGCAACCGCATCATACCACGAAACTCCGCCCCCTGAGCAGGAGTACTCGGGAAAAGGGAGGAGGGGGGAATCTGGGACCCGTAAAGTGCCGCGGCGGGCCCCCCATGCGGTTGCACGGCTCGCCCGCCACAAGAAACGGCACTGTGTACAGCAAACAGCTCCTTATTAATGTCATGATCTTTCTAATTACAGCGCAATATGCTGCAAAAGCTTACTGAGCTTGTGTTTGGGGTCTCAGTATTCGATCCAGTGCGCAGCATAATAACCTCGCAGATTGCATTGTGTAGATAAAGGGCATCACGAGGGAGACACAAATACAAGAAACTTTCTCAGTGCTGCCCAGGTCTCTATAAAGTATTTTTACTACTGTACCATGGGGGGAATTCAGATCTGATCGCTAGGCTGCATTTTAGCACAGCGGGCGATCAGGTCTAAACTGCGCATGCATATGCACTGCAATGCGCAGGCGTGTCGCACGGGTACAAAGTGGATCGCCGCTCAGCGATGGGTTTGTGTGAAGGATCCATTCGCACGGGCGATCGCAAGGAGATTGGCAGGAAGAAGGCGTTTGTGGGTGTCAACTGACCATTTTCAGGGAGTGTCTGGAAAAACGCAGGCGTGTACAGGCGTTTGCAGGGTGGGTGTCTGACGTCAATTCCAGTCTCGGACAGGCTGATGTGATCGCAGCGGCTGAAAAGTCCTGGGCTGCGCAGAGACTGCACAAGATCTGTTTGTACAGCTCTGCTACACATGCGATCGCACATTTACACAGCTAAAATCCACTCCCCCTGTAGGCGGCGACTATCTGATCGCTGCAGCGCAAAAATTGCTTTCTAGAGATCAGGTCTGAATTAAGCCCCATGTCCAGAGGTGGATTGGCCATAGGGCTTACAGGGAAGATTCCCGGTGGGCCGACGCACCTGTGGGGCCTGTTTTGTTTGAGGACATGTGGTCCTTTTTATAGACATAATGAATAAGATGCAAAACAATTTGCATATATGAAAATGACTTTGCCACTTAGCCTGTGATTGCAGATGATCTAGTGTATGCTCTGTCTGCCTGCTTATAAGATTGAGTGAATAGTGATTGGGATACGGTTGGTGTAATAAGCAAGAAAATATCTTTCTAAAGAATGATATAGTTTCCTAAATTCTGAAGGTGTATCATATAATGTGCTCATAATATGTAATTTTATTTCTTTTTAACTTCCCCCTTGATGCTGGACATGCCCACTATCTGGAAAGTCTTGGGGGGAGGGTGCTGCTGCCATGGCCCATGGCTAGACCATACACCTCTGGGGCTGCCCATGTGGGGCCACTAGTACAAATTTTTCCAGGGCCGCTTTTTGTTCCCAATCTGCCCTGCCCATGTCTGAAAGGCGCTGTGTTCAAAATAAATGTCAAGGTAACGCTGAGAGGGGAGTCAGTTGGATTGGTATCATTATTCTTACTATAAGTCCAATTGTTTATCTTTTGTTGAACATATTCTCAAATCTTTTCGTCTTGGTGATAACAGAAAGAAAGTAATTTGAAGCTGATGATTTGAGTCTTCGTTTGCCCACCGGCCACGGGATGCGCTCTTTGGTGAGGGCGCGTATAGTACTCCTCACTGTTTCATGAACTGAGCCACTGGCAGGATAACGTTCAGAGCTGCCAGAGGACGCAGATGTTATCATTGATCATTAAATCCATCCTAAGGGATCCGGTTTTGAAGTTAGAAAAAGAATCTTATATATAAAACATTTGTGACATACTATATAGATTCTGTTTTGGAAACAAAGTATTTGTGTACCTTTGAAGCTTCATGATGGAATTTTCACATACGTTTGTTTTTTTGCAGATTCTGGACCTGAAAACAGTTTTCAAATTTAAGGTTTCCAAAATTCTGGGCTTTACACAATTGCAAGGATCAATACATCAATATATCATCAATACATATTATTTTCTCCAGCTCATATTGTTATTTCAGAGCTCGTAGGTAATACTTTGGGTTATAGAGGTGAATTTTCAATGTACAGATGTGTCCACTTACATCTTTGCTATTTTGCTAAATTTTGTACAACATGCAAAACATGGCTAAGCTGTTTTTCAGTTCACAAGTAGTGAGTGGATGTATTTTAACTAGTGATGAGCGGGTTCGGTTCCTCGGGATCCGGATCCCCCCGAACTTCACCCATTTTACACGGTTCCGAGGCAGACTCGGATCTTCCCGCCTTGCTCGGTTAACCCGAGCATGCCCGAACGTCATCATCCCGCTGTCGGATTCTCGCGAGATTTGTATTCTATATAAGGAGCCGCGCGTCGCCGCCATTTTCACTCGTGCATTGGAGATGATAGCGAGAGGACGTGCAGCGTTCTCTCAGTTTCTGTGTTCAGTGTGCTGCAAATATCTGTGCTCAGTGTGCTGCAAATAATCTGTGCTCAGTGTGCTGAAAATATCTACGTTCTCTGCCTGAAAAACGCTCCATATCTGTGCTGCATTGTAGTATATAGTAGGAGGACAGTGCAGAATGTTGGCAGTACGGTACAGTAGTCCACTGCTCTACCTACCTCTGTTTCGTCAAGTATACTATGCATCCATACCTGTGCTGCATTTTAGTTGTGCGCAGTATATAGTAGGAGGGGACAGTGCAGAATGTTGCTGTGACCACCAGTATATATATATATATATATATAGCAGTACGGTACAGTAGTCCACTGCTCTACCTACCTCTGTGTCGTCAAGTATACTATGCATCCATACCTGTGCTGTATTTTAGTTGTGCGCAGTATATAGTAGGAGGGGACAGTGCAGAATGTTGCTGTGACCACCAGTATATAATATATATAGCAGTACGGTACAGTAGTCCACTGCTCAACCTACCTCTGTGTCGTCAAGTATACTATGCATCCATACCTGTGCTGCATTTTAGTTGTGCGCAGTATATAGTAGGAGGGGACAGTGCAGAATGTTGCTGTGACCACCAGTATATAATATATATAGCAGTACGGTACAGTAGTCCACTGCTCTACCTACCTCTGTGTCGTCAAGTATACTATGCATCCATACCTGTGCTGCATTTTAGTTGTGCGCAGTATATAGTAGGAGGGGACAGTGCAGAATGTTGCTGTGACCACCAGTATATAATATATATAGCAGTACGGTACAGTAGTCCACTGCTCTACCTACCTCTGTGTCGTCAAGTATACTATGCATCCATACCTGTGCTGCATTTTAGTTGTGTGCAGTATACAGTAAGAGGGGACAGTGCAGAATGTTGCTGTGACTACCAGTATATACTATATATAGCAGTACGGTACAGTAGTCCACTGCTCTACCTACCTCTGTGTCATCAAGTATACTATGCATCCATACCTGTGCTGCATTTTAGTTGTGCACAGTATATAGTAGGAGGGGACAGTGCAGAATGTTGCTGTGACCACCAGTATATAATATATATAGCAGTACGGTACAGTAGTCCACTGCTCTACCTACCTCTGTGTCGTCAAGTATACTATGCATCCATACCTGTGCTGCATTTTAGTTGTGCTCAGTATATAGTAGGAGGGGACAGTGCAGAATGTTGCTGTGACCACCAGTATATAATATATATAGCAGTACGGTACAGTAGTCCACTGCTCTACCTACCTCTGTGTCGTCAAGTATACTATGCATCCATACCTGTGCTGTATTTTAGTTGTGCGCAGTATATAGGAGGAGGGGACAGTGCAGAATGTTGCTGTGAACACAGGTATATAATATATATAGCAGTACGGTACAGTAGTCCACTGCTCTACCTACCTCTGTGTTGTCAAGTATACTACAAAAGTTCAGTAAAATGACCCAAAAATCAAAATTAAAAGCGTCTGGTGAGAAGCGTAAACTTGCCAATATGCCATTTACGACATGGAGTGGCAAGGAACGGCTGAGGCCCTGGCCTATGTTCATGGCTAGTGGTTCAGATTCACATGAGGATAAAAGTACTCATCCTCTCACTAGAAAACTGCAGTGCCACTCCTAGATGGGCAAGGTGTTTGTGTCGGCCACTTGGGTCGCTTAGCTTAGCCATCCAGCGACCTTGGTGCACCTCTTTTTTTCTTTGCATCATGTGCTGTTTGGGGACTATTTTTTAAATCTGCCATCCTGTCTGACACTGCAGTGCCACTCCTAGATGGGCCAGGTGTTTGTGTCGGCCACTTGGGTCGCTTAGCTTAGCCATCCAGCGACCTCGGTGCAAATTTTAGGCCTAAAAAAAATTAGTGATGTGCACCGGACATTTTTCGGGTTTTGTGTTTTGGTTTTGGATTCGGTTCCGCGGCCGTGTTTTGGATTCGGACGCGTTTTGGCAAAACCTCCCTGAAAATTTTTTGTCGGATTCGGGTGTGTTTTGGATTCGGGTGTTTTTTTACAAAAACCCTCAAAAACAGCTTAAATCATAGAATTTGGGGGTCATTTTGATTCCATAGTATTATTAACCTCAATAACTATAATTTCCACTCATTTCCAGTCTATTCAGAACACCTCACACCTCACATTATTATTTTTAGTCCTGGAATCCACCATCTCAGGTCCCTGTGTACTTTCTGGAGGCAATTGCTGGTGAATGTCTCCATGGAGAAATTGATTATAATTCATTTTGATGAACATCATCTTCTCCACATTTTGTGGAAGTAACCTCGTACGCCGATTGCTGACAAGGTGAGCGGCTGCACTAAACACTCTTTCGGAGTACACACTGGAGGGGGTTAACTTAGGTAAAATAAAGCCAGTTTCTGCAATGGGCCTCCAAATTGCCTCTTTTTCCTGCCAGTACAAGTACGGACTGTCTGACGTGCCTACTTGGATGCTGTCACTCATACAATCCTCCACCATTCTTTCAATGGTTACAGAATCATATGCAGTGACAGTAGACGACATGTCAGTAATCGTTGGCAGGTCCTTCAGTCCGGACCAGATGTCAGCACTCGCTCCAGACTGCCCTGCATCACCGCCAGCGGGTGGGCTCGGAATTCTTAGCATTTTCCTCGCACCCCCAGTTGCGGGAGAATGTGAAGGAGGAGCTGTTGACGGGTCACGTTCCGCTTGACTTGACAATTTTCTCACCAGCAGGTCTTTGAACCTCTGCAGTCTTGTGTCTGCCGGAAAGAGAGATACAACGTAGGTTTTAAATCTAGGATCGAGCACAGTGGCCAAAATGTAGTTTGCTGGTGCTCCAGTCTTCAGCACGTGGTGGCTGAATGCCGAAAGTGGCCCGCAATTCTTTGGGACACCGACAGCATCTCTTGCACGCCCCTGTCGTTTTTTAAATAATTCTGCACCACCAAATTCAATGTATGTGCAAAACATGGGATGTGCTGGAATTTGCCCACATGTAATGCACGCACAATATTGGTGGCGTTGTCCGATGTCACAAATCCCCAGGAGAGTCCAATTGGGGTAAGCCATTCTGCGATGATGTTCCTCAGTTTCCGTAAGAGGTTGTCAGCTGTGTGCCTCTTCTGGAAAGCGATGATACAAAGCGTAGCCTGCCTAGGAACGAGATGGCGTTTGCGAGATGCTGCTACTGGTGCCACTGCTGCTGTTCTTGCTGCGGGAGGCAATACATCTACCCAGTGGGCTGTCACACTCATATAGTTCTGAGTCTGCCCTGCTCCACTTGTCCACATGTCCGTGGTTAAGTGGACATTGGGTACAACTGTATTTTTTAGGACACTGGTGACTCTTTTTCTGACGTCTGTGTACATTTTCGGTATCGCCTGCCTAGAAAAATGGAACCTAGATGGTATTTGGTACCGGGGACACAGTACCTCAATCAAGTCTCTAGTTGCCTGTGAATTAACGGAGGATACCGGACACACGTTTCTCACCGCCCAGGCTGCCAAGGCCTGAGTTATCCGCTTTGCAGCAGGATGACTGCTGTGATATTTCATCTTCCTTGCAAAGGACTGTTGGACAGTCAATTGCTTACTGGAAGTAGTACAAGTGGTCTTCCGACTTCCCCTCTGGGATGACGATCGACTCCCAGCAGCAACAACAGCAGCGCCAGCAGCAGTAGGCGTTACACTCAAGGATGCATCGGAGGAATCCCAGGCAGGAGAGGACTCGTCAGACTTGACAGTGACATGGCCTGCAGGACTATTGGCATTCCTGTGTAAGGAGGACATTGACACTGAGGGAGTTGGTGGTGTGGTTTGCAGGAGCTTGGTTACAAGAGGAAGGGATTTAGTGGTCAGTGGACTGCTTCGGCTGTCATCCAAAGTTTTTGAACTTGTCACTGACTTCTGATGAATGCGGTCCAGGTGACGTATAAGGGAGGATGTTCCGAGGTGGTTAACGTCCTTACCCCTACTTATTACAGCTTGACAAAGGCAACACACGGCTTGACACCTGTTGACCGCATTTGTGTTAAAATAATTCCACACCGAAGAGGTGATTTTTTTGTAATTTGACCAGGCATGTCAATGGCCATATTCGTCCCCTGGACAACAGGTGTCTCCCCGGGTGCCTGACTTAAACAAACCACCTCACCATCAGAATCCTCCTTGTCAATTTCCTCCCCAGCGCCAGCAACACCCATATCCTCATCCTGGTGTACTTCAACAGTGACATCTTCAATTTGACTATCAGGAACTGGACTGCGGGTGCTCCTTCCAGCAATTGCAGGGGGCGTACAAATGGTGGAAGGCGCAACCTCTGCCCGTCCAGTGTTGGGAAGGTCAGGCATCGCAACCGACACAATTGGACTCTCCTTGGGGATTTGTGATTTAGAAGAACGCACAGTTCTTTGCTGTGCTTTTGCCATCTTAACTCTTTTAAGTTTTCTAGCAGGAGGATGACTGCTTCCATCCTCAGGTGAAGCTGAACCACTAGCCTTGAACATAGGCCAGGGCCTCAGCCGTTCCTTGCCACTCCGTGTCGTAAATAGCACATTGGCAAGTTTACGCTTCTCCTCAGACGATTTTGATTTAGATTTTTGGGTCATTTTACTGAGCTTTATTTTTTTGGATTTTACATGCTCTCTTCTCTGACATTGTGCATCAGGCTTGGCAGACAACGTTGATGGCATTTCATCGTCTCGGCCATGACTAGTGGCAGCAGCTTCAGCATGAGGTGGTAGTGGATCTTGATCTTTCCCTAGTTTACCCTCCACATTTTTGTTCTCCATTTTTTAATGTGTGGAATTATATGCCAGTAATAGATCAACGTATAATACTGGTGGTCACTGGTCAGCAAAACTCTGCACTGTACTCCTCCTATATAATATACTAGTGGTCCCCAGTCCCCACAATAAAGCAGTGTGAGCACAGATATATGCAGCACACTGAGCACAGATATGGAGCGTTTTTCAGGCAGACAACGTATACTGGTGGTCACTGGTCAGCAAAACTCTGCACTGTACTCCTATATAATATACTGGTGGTCCCCAGTCCCCACAATAAAGCAGTGTGAGCACAGATATATGCAGCACACTGAGCACAGATATGGAGCGTTTTTCAGGCAGACAACGTATACTGGTGGTCACTGGTCAGCAAAACTCTGCACTGTACTCCTCCTATATAATACTGCTGGTCCCCAGTCCCCACAATAAAGCAGTGTGAGCACAGATATATGCAGCACACTGAGCACAGATATGGAGCGTTTTTCAGGCTGACAATGTATAATACTGGTGGTCACTGGTCAGCAAAACTCTGCACTGTACTCCTCCTATATAATACTGCTGGTCCCCAGTCCCCACAATAAAGCAGTGTGAGCACAGATATATGCAGCACACTGAGCACAGATATGGAGCGTTTTTCAGGCAGACAACGTATAATACTGGTGGTCACTGGTCAGCAAAACTCTGCCACTGTACTCCTCCTATATAATACTGGTGGTCCCCAGTCCCCACAATAAAGCAGTGTGAGCACAGATATGTGCAGCACACTGAGCACAGATATGGAGCGTTTTTCAGGCAGACATCGTATAATACTGGTGGTCTCTGGTCAGCAAAACTCTGCACTGTACTCCTCCTATATAATACTGCTGGTCCCCAGTCCCCACAGTAAAGCAGTGTGAGCACAGATATATGCAGCACACTGAGCACAGATATGGAGCATTTTTCAGGCAGACAACGTATACTGGTGGTCACTGGTCAGCAAAACTCTGCACTGTACTCCTCCTATATAATACTGCTGGTCCCCAGTCCCCACAATAAAGCAGTGTGAGCACAGATATATGCAGCACACTGAGCACAGATATGGAACGTTTTTCAGGCAGACAACGTATACTGGTGGTCACTGGTCAGCAAAACTCTGCACTGTACTCCTCCTATATAATACTGCTGGTCCCCAGTCCCCACAATAAAGCAGTGTGAGCACAGATATATGCAGCACACTGAGCACAAATATGGAGCGTTTTTCAGGCAGACAACGTATAATACTGGTGGTCACTGGTCAGCAAAACTCTGCCCTGTACTCCTCCTATAATACTGCTGGTCCCCAGAATAAAGATATTTGCACTGCAGCCCCCTGAAACAAAGTGACAGGACGCCAGCCACGTCCTCTCACTATCATTTCCAATGCACGAGTGAAAAATGGCGGCGACGCGCGGCTTTATATAGAATCCGAATCTCGCGAGAATCCGACAGCGGGATGATGACGTTCGGGCGCGCTCGGGTTAACCGAGCAAGGTGGGAGGATCCGAGTATGCTTCGGAACCGTGTAAAATGGGTGAAGTTCGGGGGGGTTCGGATTCCGTGGAACCGAACCCGCTCATCTCTAAAAATAATATTGTGAGGTGTGAGGTGTTCAGAATAGACTGGAAATGAGTGGAAATTATGGTTATTGAGGTTAATAATACTATGGGATCAAAATGACCCCCAAATGCTATGATTTAAGCTCTTTTTGAGGGGTTTTTGTAAAAAAAAACACCCGAATCCAAAACACACCCAAATCCGACAAAAAATGTTCAGGGAGGTTTTGCCAAAACGCGTCCGAATCCAAAACACGGCCGTGGAACCGAATCCAAAACCAAAACACAAAACCCGAAAAATTTCCGGTGTACATCACTAATTTTAACATTTTTGCTTGCCATAATAGAATATGTATAAAGTAACATTAAAGAAGCAAATTAGGAAAAATCACAAGGTGTGGCTAAATCTCTAAGTCTATCGCATGCAAAACTGTGATATACATGTTGGGATATAGCAAAGATGTATGTGGACACATCTGTAGCTTTAATCCTACTGAATATAGGCAGCTTGTGGGCTTGAAGTGCTACCACTGTAATTGACAACTCATAGTCTGGCTGCAGTGGGATGGGGAAGACAGCTGGAAGTGATATTTGAAAATACACCCACTAAACCCCCAAATTGAACATTTACTGTATAATACTAACCTTGTAGATAACATGCATTATTCTGTATTTTCTTAACTTTCCACAAGAACTTTGTTAAAAAGTCAGTCATTGCCTCCTCACCCCACTAGAGGACAAAAAGCTGAAATTACCTCCAGTTAAGCAGCTGTGACATCACTGTCTCAGGTGGACAAGCACCCCTTCCTAATATGGCGACTTTCTGTTAAAGACCAAAAGAGAGAATGACGAACGTACAGTACTGTATATTGTTGCATATAAACACTACAGCTATTTCATATGTATTCTGTAATACAAAGACTATGAAAATAATAATTCAGACTTGAGTATATATATCTCAAATCAAAATATAGGTTGAACTCGATGGACAAATGTCTTTTTTTCAATCTCACCAGCTATGTTATCATGTTACCATATATATATATATATATATATATATATATATGTATATATATATATATATATATATATATATATATACACACATACAGCAGCAGCCGGCACTCCCCCAATGATTTCAATATGCTCAGGTGCCAGAAATAAAGATAAATATAGCTCCAACCAAGAAAGGCACTCAGAGACAATGTAGCAAAAAAACTTCTATTCCCAACTGTCAACGTTTCGGGGCTCAAAGCCCCGTCGTCAGGACAAAACAACAGCAGCACACAAACATTAACTTACACTTACCCTCCTAAATACCCGAATGCCGCTGACGCCGGTATCCTCCTCGTTCATGCCCTCATCTCTGGACCCGCTTCCACATACGTCACTGCACATCCGCCTCCGTTTCCGGCCGTCGCCTAGGGGACCCCATCCTGTGTTCCACCTGACTCCAGACTGCGTTCCAGAAGCAGGAAGAGACGCATGCTAGTACCACGGGGGCGGAGGGGCTGAAAACAAGGCAGGAACAGAGTCAACAGTAAAAAGACATCAATACAAAAAATAAATACACACGATATATACAAACAACATAAGAAATAAGCCACAAATACACATAAATGGAAAAAGCAACTACATAAAATACAGAAATCAAAAAATTCTAACTGCACAATCTGATGCATAAACTACAGCAGCATATTCCAATTGATTTTTTCATTTAAACCACCCGGGGCACAAGTACCTAATCTCAAAATCCACTTGGTTTCTTTGGTTAAAAGGGACTTTGCCCTATCACCACCCCGCAAACTGAGAGGTACATGGTCTATCATGAAATACCGGAGGGACTCTAAAGTATGCCCAGCACCCTTAAAGTGTTTCGCTACCGGCTGATCAATAGATTTGCCCTCTAAAATGAGCTTAATGGCTGATCTATGTGCAGCCATCCTTTCAGAAAATTTGCGGGTTGTCTGGCCCACATACATTAACCCGCATGGGCAAATAATGATATAAACTACATACGATGTAGAGCAGGTTAATACAAATCTAATATCATAGATCTTGTCACAGTGGGGGTGTTTGAAAGATTTACAATTCAGCATGAACTTGCATGTGACACACCCACTACATCGATAACATCCAGACGGTTTGTAGTAAGTATTAGGAGGTCTGGGGTTACCCATCCCCGTAATATCAGTTCTCACAATTCTATCCTTGATGTTCCTCCCACGACGGAAGGACATCAACGGAGTAGTATGATGAAAGATTTTTAGCTCAGGGTCAGAGGACACAGCAACTTGACCTTGTCATTTGTTTATTCTACCTGAGTGCCGGACACCTCTCTTGAATATATACCACTACTTGTCAGGGCACCAGTGTCTGTTATTATTTTTGTTGGAGTGCCGGTCATGTACAGCTCTCTCTATATATATATGTATATATATATATATATGTGTGTGTGTGTGTACTGTACGTATTTATATATAGATACATTAAGCATCTTTTTTTCTAATTAACATTTTTATTTTCATTGTTAATGTCACATCTGAAGAACTGCTAAAAATTCTTTGATGCTGAAATCACATTTGGTGAGTGACGGAACAATTGTTTTGGATCCACATGGGTTAAAAAAAACTTCACAGAGTATTGTCTGCTGGTCTCATGGATAATGTCTGTCTCTCATTAATCAGAAGTTTGAAGATGACATACGCATGGAACATTGGAAAGTCCAAATAGATGAGACGCTGAGCCTTTGTGAGGCACCCCAGTGAAATACAACCTATCCCGGCAGCTGTAGAGGACTCTGATAAACCGCAGCGCTGAATCCAAGCACAGCTGCCGTATCCCTCACAGGCACCAGGCTCCCAACAGCCAGAATTAAAAGCTTCAGAAATTCTGTATCTGGTCTTAGGCAAATCCCAGCAAACAATCGTCTGCAGTGGGTGGGAGGATGAAACAATCCTGAAAGAGCACATTTCTTCTGGGGAGAATTTCACATTTAATTCTGAAATGTCTTAAAGTAGAAGATCGGGGGGGGGGAATCCAACAACCACAACATTTCATTATCTGTTTAAATAACTACATAGAGAGATTGATACATTAGTGACAAACACGTCCCAGAGTCTCCAGGCAGCATTATGAAGCCCAAATGAGCCTTCGTCCTCAGGCGTAGCAAGACCTTCTCCATGGATTGGGTGTAAACAGTCTGGAAATGGTAGGGAAACATGAGATGAAACAAAGAAACACTGTCTGTTTGAGAACTTGTCAGTCTTTCTTAAAGTTTTAACAAACTATATTTCAAACTCTGTTGCAGTCCTTTGAGTCTTATCTGATAGGGCTGTCCACCAATCAACAGCAAGCCGGGACTTCCCAAGTAAGCTGCTAATAGAACTTTTGTTGAAACCTTAAGTTCTTATTCAAGTATTGAGATATTACTGGTGTTTAGTGTCTCACCTTCCACTGTCATACTGATGCACAGAACTGGATAGTGGGAGAATAGAACAGCAAAATAGCATGAGAAGAATGTGCACATGACATAAGGGTGGGGTGGGCTAGGCGCTACTTCTGAGAGCTTACAGTCTATTGAGGCTGAGGATACGGTCAAGAAGCCTACTTCTGAGTGCTTACAACCTACAGTAGTGAGGATGGAGAAGCAATTGAAGTTGCAGTTGTGTCTCAAGTTAGAGTTTTGGACAGGAAGGAATTTGGGCCCAGAGTAAAAGAGAAGAAGAAGAAGACCAGAGAGACAGACAGCTTTCAGTTGGCTTCAGACAATAGGTGGCCTTTAAATAAAGTATTTAAAGCTTTGTATGAGTGCAGCAAAAGAATCTGATAATGCATGGTAGGAAATTGCATAAGTATTGTGGCAATAGTAACAGTGTGCTACAGAAGGGCCAGCGGGTTTAGCTCTTAAGCCCAGCGTAGACTAGAGATGAGCGGGTTCGGTTCCTCGGAATCCGAACCCGCCCGAACTTCAGGTTTTTTTACACGGGTCCGAGCGACTCGGATCTTCCCGCCTTGCTTGGTTAACCCGAGCGCGCCCGAACGTCATCATCCCGCTGTCGGATTCTCGCGAGGCTCGGATTCTATCGCGAGACTCGGATTCTATATAAGGAGCCGCGCGTCGCCGCCATTTTCACACGTGCATTGAGATTCATAGGGAGAGGACGTCGCTGGCGTCCTCTCCGTTTAGAGAAGAGAGTGAGACAGTAGAGAGAGACACAGTAGTAGTAATTTTGGGGAGCATTATTAGGAGGAGTACTACTATACTACTACTACTTGCTGAAGTGATATAGATTAGATAGTGTGACTGTATTAATTATCTGACTTGTGGGGGAGACACTGACAGTGGGGAGCAGTTAGAGTCTGAGAGCAGGACTCAGGAGTACATATAACGACACTTTTGCTGCCAGAGTCAGTGCCACACTGCCATTGTGACCACACTGACCACCAGACCAGTATAATATATTTTGTGATTGTCTGCTTAGGAGTACTACTTGCAAGTTGCTGATAGTGTGACCAGTGACCTGACCACCAGTTTAATAATCAATCACCACCACCAGTTTAATATATATATATATATATATATATATATATAATTGTATATAATATATATATATATATATATACTAGGTGCTTCATCGCGCCCTACGGGCGCTCTTCACACCGTCGCAAGGGGCTACGCCCCCTTAACCCTTGCATGCCTTTCTGGGGTTTAATATTTGTATTATATGGAGTATTACCTGCATTCCTTTGTTAGTGGTTAAATATTGCACAATGAAAGGGCGTGCGATGGTGAAGGAGGCGCAGCCCCTTGCGACGGCGTGAACAGCACCTGCAGGGCACGATGTACAGAATGTAGCGGGTGCGGGCGGGACTGCGGATGGTGTCTGTAGATGCTGCGGGTGGAGGGGAGGCAGAAGTGGGGGTGGGGCCCGGATGGGGAAGGTTCGGGAGGTGCTGCGCGTGGGGGAGGGGCAGAGGAGTGGGGGATGCAGATGGGGGAGGGGTCCGGAGGCACTGCATGTGGAGGAGGGGCAGGGGTGCCACGGGTGGGAGAGGGGCAGGTGTGGGGATGTTGTGGATGGGTGAAGGGTTCCGGAGGTGCTGTGGGATGGGTGTGCCGGGGGTTGGGTAGGGGACCGCAGGCACCATGGGTAGGGTAGGGGCAGGTACGGGTGTTGCGGCGGATGGGAAAGGAGGTCCGGAGGTGCTGCAGGCGGTGGAGGGGCAGGTGCGGGGGTGCCATTGGTGGGGGAGGGGTGGGTGAGGGGGGGACCGCTGATGGAGGAGGGTGTCTGCAGATGCTGCGGGTGGAGGGGGGCAGGTGTGGGGGGAGACGTATAAGGGGGATGAATGGTGGAAGGGGCCTGGAGGTGCTGTGGGTGGTGAAGGGGTGGAGGAGTGGGAGCCACGGGTGGTGTAGGGGGTCTGGAGGCACAGCATGTGGGGGAGGGGTGGAGTGCCGCATGTGGTGGAGGGGAAGGTGCGGAGGTGTAGTGCATTGGGGAGAGGTCTGGAGGCGCTGCGGGTACTGTACATGCCATAAAAGGTAGTTGGAGGGTATGCAGTAACAGGGCCAGGACAGGGGTGACAGGGTAAGTACAGAGTTGACAGGGTCAGTACAGGGTTGACGGGGCCAGGACAGGGGTGACGGTGCAAGGACAGGGGTGACGGGGCCAGGACAGGGGTGACGGGGCCAGGACAGGGGTGACAGGGCCAGGACAGAAATGATAGGGACAGGATAGGGGTGACAGGGCCAGGGTAGGGGCGGCAGGACCAGGACAGGGGTGACGGGGCCAGTATAGGGTTGACAGGGCAAGCACAGGGGTGACAGGGCCAGGATAGGGGTAACAGGGCCAGCATAAGGGTGACAGGGCCAGGATAAGGGTGAAAGGGCCAGGATAAGGGTGAAAGGGCCAGAATAAGGGTGGCAGGGCAAGGCCAGGGGTGACAGGGACATGACAGAACACAGGGCACGGGAGAGATTGGTATTAGGGACAAAACAGTGGTGACAGACAGATGTGTCTTACCGGAGTCACTGCTGCTGGCTGCTGCTGTTCCATTCCAACCTGTTGGGATCTGCTGCTGCTGGAGACTTGGCATGGCTGACTCTCTCAGGCTGGAGTCCTGCTTTCTCTGCCAGTCCGCATCCCTCCCCCCCTCCTCAGTCACACACCGCAGACCTCGCGCAGCTGCCGGGCACTGTGGTAAGGTGAGACTGGAAATGACTGGTTAGCCCCCAGGAGATGCTGCGGCTGGAGGGAGGAGGGGGCCATAGCATGCACGTGGCGCGGACCTCACGGCTTCCGGGCACTGTGGTAAGGGGAGACTGGGAGTGACTGGTTAGCTTCCAGGTGACGCTGCGGCTGGAGGGAGGAGTGGGTCAGAGCCTGCAAGCAGCTCGGATTTCTGCAGCGCTACCCGCCAGCTAAAGTGTGTGAATGAGCTGGGCGCACTCCACTGCGGGTGGCAGCGCTGCAGCTAGCGGTGGGGTTGCCGGGGCTGGAGATAACAGAGGCAGTATGGAACCTGCACAGCGGCAGGTGCCCCACTAAACTGCAGCTAAGAAGCGTGGAGTGTGTCAGAAAGTGACGCTCCTCCGCACCAGAGAGACCCTGCTGAGTATGCCGATGTGGGGGGTCAAGCACACAGTGAGCCGGTGCCCGTCTGTCTGTATGACATACCCCTCACACACCCCCATACCTCCCAAATGTCCCGATTTTTGCGGGACAGTCCCATTTTTTGGGGTCTGTCCCGCTGTCCCACCCGCGGGTCGCAGTGTCCGGCAGTGGGGGGGGGGGGGGGGGGGGCAGTTGGAAAGCTCCTGTACTCGCTGTTCTGCTTAGCAGAGCAGCGGTGAATAGTGGAGACAGAGGGAGAGGGGGCATCATGGGGTACGGATTACGGGGGGGGTTCCAGCAGCAGAGCCGGATTAAGGGGAGGGGGGGGGGTGGCCATGGGATACGTACCGTTGGCCCCACAGTTTTAGGGGCCCCCCCGGCTGGAGTAGCTCTGTCCCAGCTCAGAAGCTCCCCCCGTCCTCTGGATTTAGCCCTAGCTGAGGGGTCAAAATCCCATAAAAAAAATAAAATTAAAAATAGGAATTTGCATAAGGGGGCGTGACCGCGCGGGCCGCGATTAGGCCACGCCCCCAACCCACAGCAGGCACAGCAATGAGATAGGGCTCCCCTGTCTCAAGTGCCCTGTGCCCCCCGGACTCATAATCAGCACTGGGGGCATGCCAGCAGCTCACAGAGCGCTGGGCAAGCCCCCTCACTGACTAAAACGGGGGCCCTCCCGTGAAGCCACGCCCCCTTTTCGCCGAGTGTGTTTCCCTCCTTCTGCCTGGAGAAAGCTCCTGCAGAAAGCTGGGAGGTCTGCACCCCTGCCTGTGACATGCCCAATGCCCATGCTATCTGCTTCTGCTCCTAGTCTCCTGTAGATTTGGCCAGATCTCTGTGACTCATTTGAATAACTCCGCCCACTGTTGTGACTCCGCCCAGCGTTAGCAAATGAATCACAAGGTCACAGAATAGGGCTATTATATAGGAGATAATATTGTATACCACCTACCCGTGGTTTTTTTTTTTTTCATTCTTTATACATACTACTATAGTAGCTTACTGTAGCAGTCTGCGGTGCTGCTGAGCTGACAGTGTCCAGCAGGTCCGTCATCAGTCATTACATAATAAACATATATACCTGTCCGGCTGCAGTACTAGTGATATTATATATACATATATATTGATTTCATCTCATTATCATCCAGTCTATATTAGCAGCAGACACAGTACGTTAGTCCACGGCTGTAGCTACCTCTGTGTCGGCACTCGGCAGTCCATCCATAATTGTATACCACCTCCCCGTGGTTTTTTTTTTTTCTTTCTTCTTTGTACATACTACTATAGTATAGTAGCTTACTGTAGCAGTCTGCGGTGCTGCTGAGCTGATAGTATCCAGCAGGTCCGTCATCAGTCATTACATAATAAATATACATACCTGTCCGGCTGCAGTACTAGTGATATTATATTGATTTCATCTCATTATCATCCAGTCTATATTAGCAGCAGACACAGTACGTTAGTCCACGGCTGTAGCTACCTCTGTGTCGGCACTCGGCAGTCCATCCATAATTGTATACCACCTCCCCGTGGTTTTTTTTTTTTTTTCCTTCTTTGTACATACTACTATAGTATAGTAGCTTACTGTAGCAGTCTGCGGTGCTGCTGAGCTGACAGTGTCCAGCAGGTCCGTCATCAGTCATTACATAATAAATATACATACCTGTCCGGCTGCAGTACTAGTGATATTATATTGATTTCATCTCATTATCATCCAGTCTATATTAGCAGCAGACACAGTACGTTAGTCCACGGCTGTAGCTACCTCTGTGTCGGCACTCGGCAGTCCATCCATAATTGTATACCACCTCCCCGTGGTTTTTTTTTTTTCTTTCTTCTTTGTACATACTACTATAGTATAGTAGCTTACTGTAGCAGTCTGCGGTGCTGCTGAGCTGACAGTGTCCAGCAGGTCCGTCATCAGTCATTACATAATAAATATACATACCTGTCCGGCTGCAGTACTAGTGATATTATATTGATTTCATCTCATTATCATCCAGTCTATATTAGCAGCAGACACAGTACGGTAGTCCACGGCTGTAGCTACCTCTGTGTCGGCACTCGGCAGTCCATCCATAATTGTATACCACCTCCCCGTGGTTTTTTTTTTCTTTCTTCTTTGTACATACTACTATAGTATAGTAGCTTACTGTAGCAGTCTGCGGTGCTGCTGAGCTGACAGTGTCCAGCAGGTCCGTCATCAGTCATTACATAATAAATATACATACCTGTCCGGCTGCAGTACTAGTGATATTATATTGATTTCATCTCATTATCATCCAGTCTATATTAGCAGCAGACACAGTACGGTAGTCCACGGAGGTAGCTACCTCTGTGTCGGCACTCGGCAGTCCATCCATAATTGTATACCACCTCCCCGTGGTTTTTTTTTTCTTTCCTCTTTGTACATACTACTATAGTATAGTAGCTCACTGTAGCAGTCTGTGGTGCTGCTGAGCTGACAGTGTCCAGCAGGTCCGTCATCAGTCATTACATAATAAATATACATACCTGTCCGGCTGCAGTACTAATGATATTATATTGATTTCATCTCATTATCATCCAGTCTATATTAGCAGCAGACACAGTACGTTAGTCCACGGCTGTAGCTACCTCTGTGTCGGCACTCGGCAGTCCATCCATAATTGTATACCACCTCCCCGTGGTTTTTTTTTTTTTCTTTCTTCTTTGTACATACTACTATAGTATAGTAGCTTACTGTAGCAGTCTGCGGTGCTGCTGAGCTGACAGTGTCCAGCAGGTCCGTCATGAGTCATTACATAATAAATATACATACCTGTCCGGCTGCAGTACTAGTGATATTATATTGATTTCATCTCATTATCATCCAGTCTATATTAGCAGCAGACACAGTACGTTAGTCCACGGCTGTAGCTACCTCTGTGTCGGCACTCGGCAGTCCATCCATAATTGTATACCACCTCCCCGTGGTTTTTTTTTTTCTTTCTTCTTTGTACATACTACTATAGTATAGTAGCTTACTGTAGCAGTCTGCGGTGCTGCTGAGCTGACAGTGTCCAGCAGGTCCGTCATCAGTCATTACATAATAAATATACATAACTGTCCGGCTGCAGTACTAGTGATATTATATTGATTTCATCTCATTATCATCCAGTCTATATTAGCAGCAGACACAGTACGGTAGTCCACGGCTGTAGCTACCTCTGTGTCGGCACTCGGCAGTCCATCCATAAGTATACTAGTATCCATCCATCTCCATTGTTTACCTGAGGTGCCTTTTAGTTGTGCCTATTAAAATATGGAGAACAAAAATGTTGAGGTTCCAAAATTAGGGAAAGATCAAGATCCACTTCCACCTCGTGCTGAAGCTGCTGCCACTAGTCATGGCCGAGATGATGAAATGCCAGCAACGTCGTCTGCCAAGGCCGATACCCAATGTCATAGTACAGAGCATGTAAAATCCAAAACACCAAATATCAGTAAAAAAAGGACTCCAAATCCTAAAATAAAATTGTCGGAGGAGAAGCGTAAACTTGCCAATATGCCATTTACCACACGGAGTGGCAAGGAACGGCTGAGGCCCTGGCCTATGTTCATGGCTAGTGGTTCAGCTTCACATGAGGATGAAAGCACTCAGCCTCTCGCTAGAAAAATGAAAAGACTCAAGCTGGCAAAAGCAGTAGCACCGCAAAGAACTGTGCGTTCTTCGAAATCCCAAATCCACAAGGAGAGTCCGACTCCAATTGTGTCGGTTGCGATGCCTGACCTTCCCAACACTGGACGTGAAGAGCATGCGCCTTCCACCATTTGCACGCCCCCTGCAAGTGCTGGAAGGAGCACCCGCAGTCCAGTTCCTGATAGTCAGATTGAAGATGTCAGTGTTGAAGTACACCAGGATGAGGAGGATATGGGTGTTGCTGGCGCTGGGGAGGAAATTGACCAGGAGGATTCTGATGGTGAGGTGGTTTGTTTAAGTCAGGCACCCGGGGAGACACCTGTTGTCCGTGGGAGGAATAGGGCCATTGACATGCCTGGTCAAAATACCAAAAAAATCAGCTCTTCGGTGTGGAAGTATTTCACCAGAAATGCGGACAACATTTGTCAAGCCGTGTGTTGCCTTTGTCAAGCTGTAATAAGTAGGGGTAAGGACGTTAACCAACTCAGAACATCCTCCCTTATACGTCACCTGCAGCGCATTCATAATAAGTCAGTGACAAGTTCAAAAACTTTGGGTGACAGCGGAAGCAGTCCACTGACCAGTAAATCCCTTCCTCTTGTAACCAAGCTCACGCAAACCACCCCACCAACTCCCTCAGTGTCAATTTCCTCCTTCCCCAGGAATGCCAATAGTCCTGCAGGCCATGTCACTGGCAATTCTGACGATTCCTCTCCTGCCTGGGATTCCTCCGATGCATCCTTGCGTGTAACGCCTACTGCTGATGGCGCTGCTGTTGTTGCTGCTGGGAGTCGATGGTCATCCCAGAGGGGAAGTCGTAAGCCCACTTGTACTACTTCCAGTAAGCAATTGACTGTCCAACAGTCCTTTGCGAGGAAGATGAAATATCACAGCAGTCATCCTGCTGCAAAGCGGATAACTGAGGCCTTGACAACTATGTTGGTATTAGACGTGCGTCCGGTATCCGCCGTTAGTTCACAGGGAACTAGACAATTTCTTGAGGTAGTGTGCCCCCGTTACCAAATACCATCTAGGTTCCATTTCTCTAGGCAGGCGATACCGAAAATGTACACAGACCTCAGAAAAAGACTCACCAGTGTCCTAAAAAATGCAGTTGTACCCAATGTCCACTTAATCACGGACATGTGGACAAGTGGAGCAGGGCAGACTCAGGACTATATGACTGTGACAGCCCACTGGGTAGATGTATGGACTACCGCCGCAAGAACAGCAGCGGCGGCACCAGTAGCAGCATCTCGCAAACGCCAACTCTTTCCTAGGCAGGCTACGCTTTGTATCACCGCTTTCCAGAATACGCACACAGCTGAAAACCTCTTACGGCAACTGAGGAAGATCATCGCGGAATGGCTTACCCCAATTGGACTCTCCTGTGGATTTGTGGCATCGGACAACGCCAGCAATATTGTGTGTGCATTAAATATGGGCAAATTCCAGCACGTCCCATGTTTTGCACATACCTTGAATTTGGTGGTGCAGAATTTTTTAAAAAACGACAGGGGCGTGCAAGAGATGCTGTCGGTGGCCAGAAGAATTGCGGGACACTTTCAGCGTACAGGCACCACGTACAGAAGACTGGAGCACCACCAAAAACAACTGAACCTGCCCTGCCATCATCTGAAGCAAGAAGTGGTAACGAGGTGGAATTCAACCCTCTATATGCTTCAGAGGTTGGAGGAGCAGCAAAAGGCCATTCAAGCCTATACAATTGAGCACGATATAGGAGGTGGAATGCACCTGTCTCAAGCGCAGTGGAGAATGATTTCAACATTGTGCAAGGTTCTGATGCCCTTTGAACTTGCCACACGTGAAGTCAGTTCAGACACTGCCAGCCTGAGTCAGGTCATTCCCCTCATCAGGCTTTTGCAGAAGAAGCTGGAGACATTGAAGGAGGAGCTAACACGGAGCGATTCCGCTAGGTATGTGGGACTTGTGGATGGAGCCCTTAATTCGCTTAACAAGGATTCACGGGTGGTCAATCTGTTGAAATCAGAGCACTACATTTTGGCCACCGTGCTCGATCCTAGATTTAAAGCCTACCTTGGATCTCTCTTTCCGGCAGACACAAGTCTGCTGGGGTTCAAAGACCTGCTGGTGACAAAATTGTCAAGTCAAGCGGAACGCGACCTGTCAACATCTCCTCCTTCACATTCTCCCGCAACTGGGGGTGCGAGGAAAAGG
Organism: Pseudophryne corroboree; assembly: GCF_028390025.1. NCBI lineage: Eukaryota > Metazoa > Chordata > Amphibia > Anura > Myobatrachidae > Pseudophryne > Pseudophryne corroboree. Next base: position 789,372,456 of record NC_086446.1, read on the forward strand.
CTCAGAATTCCGAGCCCACCCGCTGGCGGTGATGCAGGGCAGTCTGGAGCGACTGCTGATGCTGACATCTGGTCCGGACTGAAGGACCTGACAACGATTACGGACATGTCGTCTACTGTCACTGCATATGATTCTCTCACCATTGAAAGAATGGTGGAGGATTATATGAGTGACCGCATCCAAGTAGGCACGTCACACAGTCCGTACTTATACTGGCAGGAAAAAGAGGCAATTTGGAGGCCCTTGCACAAACTGGCTTTATTCTACCTAAGTTGCCCTCCCACAAGTGTGTACTCCGAAAGAGTGTTTAGTGCCGCCGCTCACCTTGTCAGCAATCAGCGTACGAGGTTACATCCAGAAAATGTGGAGAAGATGATGTTCATTAAAATGAATTATAATCAATTCCTCCGTGGAGACATTGACCAGCAGCAATTGCCTCCACAAAGTACACAGGGAGCTGAGATGGTGGATTCCAGTGGGGACGAATTGATAATCTGTGAGGAGGGGGATGTACACGGTGATATATCGGAGGATGATGATGAGGTGGAGATCGTGCCTCTGTAGAGCCAGTTTGTGCAAGGAGCGATTAATTGCTTCTTTTTTGGTGGGGGTCCAAACCAACCCGTCATTTCAGTCACAGTCGTGTGGCGGACCCTGTCACTGAAATGATGGGTTGGTTAAAGTGTGCATGTCCTGTTTATACAACATAAGGGTGGGTGGGAGGGCCCAAGGACAATTCCATCTTGCACCTCTTTTTTCTTTAATGTTTCTTAATTTAATTAATTAATTAATTTTTCTTAATTTAATTTTTTGCGTCATGTGCTGTTTGGGGAGGGTTTTTTGGAAGGGCCATCCTGCGTGCCACTGCAGTGCCACTCCTAGATGGGCCCGGTGTTTGTGTCGGCCACTAGGGTCGCTTATCTTACTCACACAGCTACCTCATTGCGCCTCTTTTTTTCTTTGCGTCATGTGCTGTTTGGGGAGGGTTTTTTGGAAGGGACATCCTGCGTGACACTGCAGTGCCACTCCTAGATGGGCCCGGTGTTTGTGTCGGCCACTAGGGTCACTTAGCTTACTCACACAGCTACCTCATTGCGCCTCTTTTTTTCTTTGCGTCATGTGCTGTTTGGGGAGGGTTTTTTGGAAGGGACATCCTGCGTGACACTGCAGTGCCACTCCTAGATGGGCCCGGTGTTTGTGTCGGCCACTAGGGTCGCTTATCTTACTCACACAGCTACCTCATTGCACCTCTTTTTTTCTTTGCGTCATGTGCTGTTTGGGGAGGGTTTTTTGGAAGGGACATCCTGCGTGACACTGCAGTGCCACTCCTAGATGGGCCCGGTGTTTGTGTCGGCCACTAGGGTCGCTTATCTTACTCACACAGCTACCTCATTGCGCCTCTTTTTTTCTTTGCATCATGTGCTGTTTGGGGAGGGTTTTTTGGAAGGGACATCCTGCGTGACACTGCAGTGCCACTCCTAGATGGGCCCGGTGTTTGTGTCGGCCACTAGGGTCGCTAATCTTACTCACACAGCTACCTCATTGCGCCTCTTTTTTTCTTTGCGTCATGTGCTGTTTGGGGAGGGTTTTTTGGAAGGGACATCCTGCGTGACACTGCAGTGCCACTCCTAGATGGGCCCGGTATTTGTGTCGGCCACTAGGGTCGCTTAGCTTACTCACACAGCTACCTCATTGCGCCTCTTTTTTTCTTTGCGTCATGTGCTATTTGGGGAGGGTTTTTTGGAAGGGACATCCTGCGTGACACTGCAGTGCCACTCCTAGATGGGCCCGGTGTTTGTGTCGGCCACTAGGGTCGCTTATCTTACTCACACAGCTTCCTCATTGCGCCTCTTTTTTTCTTTGCGTCATGTGCTGTTTGGGGAGGGTTTTTTGGAAGGGCCATCCTGCGTGCCACTGCAGTGCCACTCCTAGATGGGCCCGGTGTTTGTGTCGGCCACTAGGGTCGCTTATCTTACTCACACAGCTACCTTATTGCGCCTCTTTTTTTCTTTGCGTCATGTGCTGTTTGGGGAGGGTTTTTTTGGAAGGGACATCCTGCGTGACACTGCAGTGCCACTCCTAGATGGGCCAGGTGTTTGTGTCGGCCACTAGTGTCGCTTAGCTTACTCACACAGCTACCTCATTGCGCCTCTTTTTTTCTTTGCGTCATGTGCTGTTTGGGGAGGGTTTTTTGGAAGGGACATCCTGCGTGACACTGCAGTGCCACTCCTAGATGGGCCAGGTGTTTGTGTCGGCCACTAGGGTCGCTTAGCTTACTCACACAGCTACCTCATTGCGCCTCTTTTTTTCTTTGCGTCATGTGCTGTTTGGGGAGGGTTTTTTGGAAGGGACATCCTGCGTGACACTGCAGTGCCACTCCTAGATGGGCCAGGTGTTTGTGTCGGCCACTAGGGTCGCTTAGCTTACTCACACAGCTACCTCATTGCGCCTCTTTTTTCTTTGCGTCATGTGCTGTTTGGGGAGGGTTTTTTGGAAGGGACATCCTGCATGACACTGCAGTGCCACTCCTAGATGGGCCAGGTGTTTGTGTCGGCCACTAGGGTCGCTTAGCTTAGTCATCCAGCGACCTCGGTGCAAATTTTAGGACTAAAAATAATATTGTGAGGTGTGAGGTATTCAGAATAGACTGAAAATGAGTGTAAATTATGGTTTTTGAGGTTAATAATACTTTGGGATCAAAATGACCCCCGAATTCTATGATTTAAGCTGTTTTTTAGTGTTTTTTGAAAAAAACACCCGAATCCAAAACACACCCGAATCCGACAAAAAAAAATCGGTGAGGTTTTGCCAAAACGCGGTCGAACCCAAAACACGGCCGCGGAACCGAACCCAAAACCAAAACACAAAACCCGAAAAATTTCCGGTGCACATCTCTAGCGTAGACATGCAGTTGGAGGATTAAAAAAATGTATGTCTCACCTGCTTGATTTCACTGCATTTCTCCCTTGAAGCCTGACACAGCTGAAGGCATGTAACGTCTCAAGACAGAGAAGCTGTGAGGAGCTTTCTTAAGAAGTCAAGGTGGGAATGTTGTTTGCATGTCAGTCTGGGAGGGGCAGGAGGAATCTAAGGTACAAAAGACAGTCTGGGCCATTTATCTGTATGTCCAACAACGGAAAAGCTGGCTTGTGACAAGGGAGTAGGTCTCCGTTAGTGAATGACAGGGCTTTGAACATTTATTCAGTTATGGTTACTAATCTGCGGTCATCCTGACAAAATAAAACCATTGTGAAGAAGTCCAGTCAGTGTGTGCTTCTGCTACACAGCTTCTTTATTACAGTACTGCAGGTACTGGACAGTCTTGTAAGAAGTGGCTATGAGCAACGAATCATAGAGGGCAAGAGCGAGAATATCTAAAGATGATTCAGTTCTTGTGGCAGCGAAAATCAGTTCTTGTGGCAGTATTTAAAATGGATCGAAGACAAGTTAGGGCAATATCAAGGAGCAGGTTGCAATAGACAAGGTGGGATATGCCCAGAGAAGGGTTTAGAATGTTAGGTACACCATGTCCAAACAAGGGACACATTCTGATGATTTTTGTTTGGGGTAGACAGAAAGATTTTTGGAGAGATTGGATCTAATTAGAGAGGAGGAAGCATAGTCAAAAATGAACCCTGGCTAAGATCTTGGAAGACTGAGAAAAATGAGAAAATTTTAGTTTTAATGACAGTGAGCAAGATATATAGGCGGGGTGGGGGGTTGACTCTTTGACAAAGGTAAGATGTTCCATTTTGGCACTTGTTGAACTTTCAGCAATTGTGGAAGAGGCATGTGAAAATAGCAGAAAGAAAATTCGTCAGACAAGATAAGAGAGGGAGGTAAATTTGGGTAATAAGTGGCCCTAGTGAGAAAGTTGAGGTTAAAGGAAGAACCCCAGTGAGAGGGGTGAAGGTAAAGGAGGGGCCCCAGTGAGATGTATGAGGGTAAAGGAGGGGCCCCAGTGAGATGTATGAGGGTAAAGTAGGTACCTCAGTGAGATGTTTGAGGTAGAGATGAGCGCCTGAAATTTTTCGGGTTTTGGGTTTTGGTTTTGGGTTCGGTTCCGCGGCCGTGTTTTGGGTTCGAACGCGTTTTGGCAAAACCTCACCGAATTATTTTTGTCGGATTCGGGTGTGTTTTGGATTCGGGTGTTTTTTTCAAAAAACCCTAAAAAACAGCTTAAATCATAGAATTTGGGGTAATTTTGATCCCAAAGTATTATTAACCTCAAAAAACATAATTTACACTCATTTTCAGCCTATTCTGAACACATCACACCTCACAATATTATTTTTAGTCCTAAAATTTGCACCGAGGTCGCTGTGTGAGTAAGATAAGCGACCCTAGTGGCCGACACAAACACCGGGCCCATCTAGGAGTGGCACTGCAGTGTCACGCAGGATGTCCCTTCCAAAAAACCCTCCCCAAACAGCACATGACGCAAAGAAAAAAAGAGGCGCAATGAGGTAGCTGTGTGAGTAAGATTAGCGACCCTAGTGGCCGACACAAACACCGGGCCCATCTAGGAGTGGCACTGCAGTGTCACGCAGGATGGCCCTTCCAAAAAACCCTCCCCAAACAGCACATGACGCAAAGAAAAAAAGAGGCGCAATGAGGTAGCTGACTGTGTGAGTAAGATTAGCGACCCTAGTGGCCGACACAAACACCGGGCCCATCTAGGAGTGGCACTGCAGTGTCACGCAGGATGGCCCTTCCAAAAAACCCTCCCCAAACAGCACATGACGCAAAGAAAAAAAGAGGCGCAATGAGGCGCAATAAAAAAACCACGGTTAGGTGGTATATATTATAATAATAATACAATTATGGATGGACGGACTGCCTGCCGAGTTCCGACACAGAGGTAGCCACAGCCGTGAACTACCGCACTGTACACTGGTTGATAAAGAGATAGTAGTATACTCGTAACAACTAGTATGACACTATGACGACGGTATAAAGAATGAAAAAAAAACCACGGTTAGGTGGTATATATTATAATAATAATACAATTATGGATGGACGGACTGCCTGCCGACTGCCGACACAGAGGTAGCCACAGCCGTGAACTACCGCACTGTACACTGGTTGATAAAGAGATAGTAGTATACTCGTAACAACTAGTATGACACTATGACGACGGTATAAAGAATGGAAAAAAAACCACGGTTAGGTGGTATATATTATAATAATAATACAATTATGGATGGACGGACTGCCTGCCGACTGCCGACACAGAGGTAGCCACAGCCGTGAACTACCGCACTGTACACTGGTTGATAAAGAGATAGTAGTATACTCGTAACAACTAGTATGACACTATGACGGTATAAAGAAAGAAAAAAAAATACCACGGTTAGGTGGTATATATTGTAATACAATTATGGATGGACGGACTGCCTGCCGAGTTCCGACTGCCGACACAGAGGTAGCCACAGCCGTGAACTACCGCACTGTACTGTGTCTGCTGCTAATATAGACTGGTTGATAAAGAGATAGTATACAATACATACAACAATATACTACTATACTGGTGGTCAGGCACTGGTCACCACTAGTCACACTGGCAGTGGCACTCCTGCAGCAAAAGTGTGCACTGTTTAATTTTAAATTAATATAATATTATGTACTCCTGGGGGCTCCTGCTATAACAACCTGCAGTGCTCCCCAGTCTCCCCCACAATTATTATAAGCTTTGCCTTTTATACATTGATGTGCAGCACACTGGGCTGAGCTGAGTGCACACAGACTGAGTCACACTGTGTGACTGGCTGCTGCTGTGTATCGTTTTTTTTTCAGGCAGAGAACGGATATAGCAGAGAACGGATATATATTAAAATAAATAAAAGTTAACTAACAACAACTGCACTGGTCACTGTGGTAAACTCTGTCTGACTCTGCACAATCTCTCTCTCTCTTCTAATCTAATTTCTAATGGAGAGGACGCCAGCCACGTCCTCTCCCTATCAATCTCAATGCACGTGTGAAAATGGCGGCGACGCGCGGCTCCTTATATAGAATCCGAGTCTCGCGAGAATCCGACAGCGTCATGATGACGTTCGGGCGCGCTCGGGTTAACCGAGCAAGGCGGGAGGATCCGAGTCTGCTCGGACCCGTGAAAAAAACATGAAGTTCGTGCGGGTTCGGTTTCAGAGAAACCGAACCCGCTCATCTCTAGTTTGAGGGTAAAGTAGGGACCCCGGTGAAAGGTATGAGGGTAAAAGACGGGCCCCAGAGGAAGGGATGAGGGTAAAGGAGGGGTCTCCATGAGTGGAGTGAGGGTAAAGGAAGTAGACTTGTTAGAGGGATGAGAGTAATACCCCTTTCAGACCGCATTGCCGGGTCGCACCCGGGATTTTGGACACAGGTCCTTCCCAGGTGCAATCCATCTGAAACCCTTTCAGACTGGCGGTCTGACCCGGCTAATTGCTGGGTTGGTGATGTCACTACCGACGCGTGCTGAGGAGGATCTTGGAGATAAGATGATCTCCAAACCCCGCCTCTTCCTATGCAGTGAACCGGGTCTGTGTCGCATCAACCCAACTTATTCGTTCACAATGCACCCTGAGCTAGGTTGAACCCATGTTCAATCCTGCTCGCTACCTAAGTTGAAATACCAGGGATGCTCGACGGGGGTTATTTCAACTGGCCCCTTTCAGACTGTGCCGCAACCCGGGCTATTGCTGGCAGTCTGAAAGGGGTAGTGCAGAGGCTGCTGCAAGAGGTGTGATGGTAAAGGATTGGGGATCCGTTCTGAAGATCGACAGTGTCTAGGTCGACAATGTTTAGGTCAACCAGTATAGGTCGACAGTCACTAGGTCGACAGGGTCAGAAGGTCGACAGGGTCAGAAGGTCGACATGTTCTAGGTCGACGGGTCAAACGGTCGACATGAGGTTTGTTTGTTTTTTTTAAAACATATTTTTTTTTACTTTTTCATACTTAACGATCCATGTGGACTACGACTGGAATGGTAATCTGTGCCGGTCTAAATATCGACAGTGTCTTGGTCGACAATGTTTAGATCGACCACTATAGGTCGACAGTCACTAGGTCGACAGAGTCAGACAGTCGACATGTTCTGGGTCGACAGGTCAAAAGGTCGACATGTTTTTTTTTAATTATTATTTTTTTACTTTTTCATACTTAACGATCGATGTGGACTACGATTGGAATGGTAATCTGTGCCGAGCGATGCAGTCACTCTACGAAGAAAAGAAAAAAAACATTAAAAAACTCATGTCGACCTTTTGACCTGTTGACCTAGAACATGTCGACCTTCTGACCCTGTCGACCTTCTGACCCTGTCGACCTAGTGACTGTCGACCTATAGTGGTCGACCTAAATATTGTCGACCTGGACACTGTCGATCTAATGATTCACACCCAAAGGATTGACCTCCATGTACCTACAAGCAATAGTAGGTCAGAGTGAGGTCAGGGAGAAGAGAATAGAGAGAAGTAAACATGTAGTGAGGGGAAGATAGCGGTGGAGGGAGAGAATGGTTGCTGTTGTGAGATGCGGTTAGAGAGAACAGATAGGGGAGCATATGTAGTGCCTTGCTAAAGTATTCACCCCCCTTTGCATATTTCATGTTTTGTTGCCTCACAACCTGGAATTGAAATGGAATGTTTGAAGGTTTGCATCATTTCAATCACAGAACATGCCTACAACTTTGAAGATGTTTTCTTTTGTGAAGCAAACAAATAGGACAAAGTAAAAGAAAACTTCAGCGTGCATAACTATTCACCCCCCTAAAGTCAGTACTTTGTAGATCCACCTTTTGCGGCAATTACAGCTGCAAGTCGCTTTGGATAAGTCTCTATGAGCTTGCCACATCTTGCCACTGGGATTTTTGCCCATTACTCAAGGCAAAACTGCTCCAGCTCCTTCATGTTGGATGGTTTCCGCTTGTGAACAGCAATCTTCTGACCACAGATTCTCAATTGGCTTGAGATCTGGGCTTTGACTAGGCCATTCCAACACATGTAAATGTTTCCCCTTAAACCACTCTCAAGTGTTGATTTAGCAGTATGCTTCGGGTCATTGTCCTGCTGGAAGGTGAACCTCCATCCCAGTCTCAAATCACAGGCAGACTGAAACATATTTTGCTCAAGAATATCCCTGTATTTAGCACCATCCATCTTTCCCTCGACTCGAAACAGTTTACCAGTCCCTGCTGCTGAAAAACATCCCCACAGCATGATGCTGCCACCACCATGTTTCACTGTGAGGATGGTGTTCTTGGGTTGATGGGATGTGGTGGGTTTGCGCCATGCATAGAGTTTTCTTTGGTGGCCGAAAAGTTACATTTTAGTCTCCTCTGACCAGAGGACCTTCCTCCATACATTTGGGGAGTCGTCCACATGCCTTTTGGCAAACTCAAAACGTACCTTCTTATTTTTTTTAAATTCTTTATTTTTGTATGGTCAAAAAAAGTGGTTAAACAATACAATAAGAAAAATATATATTTAAAAAATTAAGAAATCCAGCACTCACATATAAATCACCTAAATAAAATTATTATTATAACACCATATGTTGCTTAGTTCATTTATCATTATATAACACCATTTTCCAATAAATTGCAGCTCCCACAGGTAGTACTGTTCTACCAAAAATGAAACAAAATATTATCAAGGGAGCGCAAATTATTATAAAATATAAAAAATATAAAGGTTATTTATTATTCAAAGATACATTAAAAAAGAAAACCACATTCTATATATAGGAGTCACTATACACAAAATATAAAAAAAATATATATTGCTAATCGGATATATGTGCAAATTATTTATATCAAATTGCCCTCTACTCCAACTGAATACCTATTCGAGTGTCCAAAGAGTTCTCATGAGTAATTGCTGTGTAGTGAATTTATTCTGTTATATTAAAAGAGCGACAGTTCCTTTTATATAGAAATGAGCAGCAATAGCAGCACTGGTATTCACTTATGCATTGAAATGGCTAGTACAGTTCATATGTAGCTCACGTGAGTAGATTGTATTTTAGCAGGGGGAGAGCGCTGTGTCAGATAGTCGCCCACAGCGGTATGCTACGACCCCCGCCAATCACAGCGATGATTTGCAGTACTCACGGCAAACGTGTCTCTTTCAAGTGGGGAAGAGACCTCCTTGGCTCGGTCTCAAAATGCCTTTCCCCACTGCAGTATTAACTCGGACCTCGGTTGGAGTTTAAGATGTAAGAAAGGGGCTCCTGGTAGCGAAGTCCGGTATGTCCGATAAGGCGCCTTCCTTACGCGTTTCTCCGCTATTGTCAGCAAGCGGTTTCATCAGACCTGCTCAAAAACGTGACCTCGATCATGGAGATAACATGTAATCCTCTCCATTGATGCAATATGCCAGATTTTGGCTTTAAGGGAAGGGAGAGAGGGGGGGGGGGGAGGATTTTCCCAATTGAGAGCAATCAGCGATTTCGCCGCAGTTAGAATGTGTGTAGTCAATTTTTTGGAGAATGTATCAAGGATCGGGGGAGGGTAACACAACCAAAAGATCCAGGGGTCTTTCAACACGGGAGATTCCAGAAGGGAATTCAGGAGGGAGTGGACTAGGTTCTAGAAGGGGACAATTATTGGGCAGGTCCACCATATATGAAGCATAGTGCCTCTACATCCACAGTTCCTCCAGCAGTTATAGGATGAAGATGGGAAGAGTTTACTGAGTCTATCAGGGGTATAGTACCAGCGATAGTAAATCTTGTAAGCTGTCTCTTTGAAAGCAGTCGCAATAGAGCTCTTAGGTATCACCAGTCTCATGTCTTCCCAGTCCTCGCTCTCCGGGGGGGGGGGGGGGGGGAGATCACGCTCCCAAGCGAGTTCGTGAGACCAGGAAGAGGGAAGGGAAGAATCTAGTAGAAGGGAGTAAAGTTAGGATATTAAGCCTTTGGAGAGGTGGGAGTTTTTACATAGACTTTCAAAGGGGGTAAGGTCACGGAGTAAAGTAGAGGAGGGCAAGGAACCTAAAAAGTGATGAATTTGTAGGAATTGAAAGGGATTAAGTGTGTGCGAAGGGGTCTTCTGTTGGAGATCAGATAGGGACAACCATTGGCCTCGATCAGCAAAATCAATCGGGAATTTAAAGCCCAGCTGTGTCCATGCACGGAACCTCGTAATCGAGAATCCAGGAGAAAATAGAGGGTTCTGCCAGATAGGGGTCAAAGGTGAGGGGGTGGTGGTAAGGCTCATTTTCAGAGAGTGAGAGTCCCAAATTTTAAGATTAAATTTAATAGTGGGGAGTAGCTTGGACATTGGAGGCCGGGAGGTAGGGGACAAACCCCACAAGGGGGTCAGGTCTGGAAGGGTGATATAGGCTGATTCGATATCCAACCAAGAGGCGGACCCAGGAGGAGCATAAGAGGTGACAATATGGGAGAAATGGGACGCCAGGTAACAGAGTTTGATATCGGGAAGACTCCTACCACCAGCGGAGGTCGGCCTTTTCAGAGTGTTGGCAGCAATGCGGGGAGGTCTGTGATTCCAGATAAAACCAACGAGGGCTCGCTGAATATTATGAAGGGAGGAGGCAGGGACAGCCACAGGGAGAGTCTGAAAAAGATAGAGCCATTTGGGGACTATATTAATTTTAACCGCTATGATCCTACCCAGCCACGAAATGAAGAGACTGTTACAGGATGTTAAGTCAGCGTGTGTTTTGGTGAGAAGAGGTGGAAAATTTTCATGGAAGAGAGAGTCGTAGCGGGAGGTCAAATAAATCCCCAAATATTTGATTTTTGTAGGCTGCCATTTAAAGTTGAAGTTGGGCAGAGGGAATCAGCTTCCCGGTGGGGGACATGAAGGAGCATAGCCTCTGATTTGGAGTAATTGATCTTATAGCCTGTGATTAATACTACTTTAACCATGTTGTTGTTGTTGTTTGAGTTAATGTTAAGTAAATGACTGTATGGAAGTCAGATTTAGAAAACCAAGTGAATATTTGTTTTTAAGGACCACGCCCATATACAGGTCGAGAGACCACATCTCTCTCCCTGGGTCAAAATGAATCAACACAGAAACATGTCAATACAATGATTTTTATAACATACAGTTACGCCCCATTCTTATAACCCTCCCATATGATTTCATGCATCTTGAGTACAGTGTTATGCAATATTAGGACAATTGGCAAAGACAACCAAGAGATATTTAGCCAATACATCCTCGTGATGAGGCTGAGTCGTGATTTTAACCATCTGTCCTTGATTATAATATTAAAGTATACAATTTTCTAAGTTTCCATTGTTTACAGTTGTGTGTGGGGGTATTCCTTATTTGGAATTAAACTGGACTTCGGATGTGCGTACGTGGACTTAATACTAGTCTCTTAGTCTGTATAAAGTTCATATAAATATGCTTTCTCATCTAGCTAGAAACAAAATGGATTCTCTTATGCTTTTGGACTATAATGGTGAATATAAGGTCACCTTTGATACTGTGATTATTATGTGTATGCATAATATACGTACTATCCCGTAGTACATATATATAGCTGTTAGGCCTTTAGAATGTTGCCTCTGTCACAGTATTTGACACCTGATATAAGACTATAAGATTGGAGGACCGAGAATAAATTTGGGAGTGAGATGAGCGGCTGAGTCAGGGAGAGTAGAATGTCATCAGCAAAGAGGGAGATTTTGGGATTGGTATGGCCTACTTATATACCATGTATACCCTGATGAGCTCTAATTTGAGAGGCGAGCGGTTCAATAATGAGGATGTGAATATCAGTGGTGATAGAGGCAATCCCTGACGTGTACCATTAGAGATGTGGACCGCAGCAGACGGGACACCATTGATTAAGACTGTGTCAGAGGGGGTGGAGTATAGTGCCAGAACACCAGTGAGAAAGACACCAGACATGCCATAGGCCTCCAGGGCGGCTCTCAGAAAACTCCCGGAGATCTGATGAAAAGCTTTTTCAGCATCTAAGGAGAGCATGATAGTAGGGGACCCCCTGGAGTTCAAGATATGGATAAGATCGATAGCCCGTCTGGTGTTGTCCCTCACCTGGCAGTCCGGAATAAACCCCACTTGGTCGTAGTGGACGAGGGAAGGGAGAAACGGGTTAAGGCGGTTGGCCAGGATTTTAGCAAATATTTTTAAGTCCAAGTTCAGGAGGGAGATAGGTCGATAACTAGCACAGTTAAGGGTGTCCTTGCCTTCCTTAGGGATCACCACAATTCTAGCCTCTAACATCTCAGGTAGAAAAGAGTCGCCATGGATAGTCCTATTAAACAGGGACTGAAGGTCGGGGGAGAGAAGGTCGGACAATTTTTTTATAGTAGAGAGCCGTAAACCCATCCGGGCCAGGAGATTTACCAATTTTTTGCATTAGTATAGTCTGGGCAATTTCTTCCACCGAGATCTCACTGTTAAGATGATCCATGGCGTCCTGAGGAAGTTTAGGCAGGTTGGAAGCAGAGAGGAAATGAGAGACCAGGTCAGAGTGGGACAGAGAGGATGAAGCAGTCGAGGGGGGTGGTAGGTTGTACAAGTCAACATAGTAGGATTGAACTAACTGATTGTGGGGGTCTCTAATAGAGATAATTTTAGTTTTGGCCCTCGCGGATCGGAGTCGTGCCGCCAGGATTTTGTCTGCTTTATCCCCCTTCTCATAAAAAGACTGGCGAAGCCATTTAAGACATTTAGCCACTTGTCTGGAGAGAAGGAGATTGAGTTCCGCTTTGACTGTACGGAGTTCAGACAAAATAGCCTGGTCAGAGGACGCCTTATGTTGGGTCTCAAGGGTATGGAGTTTAATAGAAAGTTTGTTAAACTGGGTGAGAGACCGTTTTTTGGCCTTAGAGGCCTGGCTAATGATGTGCCCACGAAGAACTGCCTTGTGTGCCAACCAGAGAGTGGACCTAGAAATGTCTGGGGAGTCGTTCAGGGCAAAGTAGTCAGAGAGCTTGTCTCGATGATGGGAGCGTATCTCCGGGTTGTGAAGAAGGGAGTCGTTAAGATGCCATGTCATGGGACGAGGGCGAGAGAGTAGGCCCGAGAGGTCGCAAGAGATAGGGGCATGGTCAGACCAGATTAATGGATGAATAAGGGCAGCGTGGCGATTCAGGGCAAGTTCGTGGCTGAGCAGGACCATATTGATGCGAGAATAGGAATTATGGGGTGAAGAATAAAAAGTGTAGTCGCACGCAGAGGGATCTCTTATCCTCCAGGAGTCATAGAGAAGTTGGGATCTCATGAGACAAAGGAGGGACCTAGAGCGGAGAGAGTCCAAAGGGGAGGCAGAGGGCAGAGAGGTAGAGCGGTCTAAAGTTGGGTTCAAAACAGAGTTAAAATCCCCTGCGAGTATGAGGTCCCCTTGTCGCACTTGAGTAAGGAGGGTATCCAATTTGGCAAATAATAACTCTTGATGCTGGTTAAGGGCGTAAATGTTAGCTAAAGTGCATAATTTATTGTTCAGTTTCCCCACTAAGATGAGAAACCGCCCTCCTTGTCGACATGGGAATCAATAAGCTCAAAGGTGAGGTGACGGGCAAAGAGGATCGCGACCCCACGTTTTTTGGCCGAATGATCACAAGCGTGGAAAGAATCAGGGTATGGTTTACATTGCAGTGTAGGGTGGGACTTGTGTAGAAAATGAGTCTCCTGGAGAAAGACCAGGTCATCCTTATAAAGTTTAAGAGATGCAAAAAGCTTTCCTCATTTTGGGGGGCTATTTAGCCCCTTCACATTAAAAGAGAGTACCCGGAGACCCATGGGCAAACAGCAAATAGGTGGGCAAGAAAAAAAAAGCGTAGATCCCTGGAAGTAGCATAAAGAAGCAGGGAAGTAGATAAGAGAGATAAAAGGCATAAGACAGCGTGGTCAGGAATAAGGGAGGAAGGGAAGAAAACCGGAAGGGAGAGGAGGGTAGGTCATCCGGCGGTAGAGGCCAGGACCGGTGTCGCTGACAGGGGGAAAGGATACTAGGTGTCGGAAAGGCACCTAGGTCAGAAAAAGGGGCTAAAAGCCCCAAGTGGGGCGCAGTAAGGCATCCAGTCGATGCATCACAGGGCGCGTAGCAACGGGTAGGAAGCAGACCCCCCCCCCCCCCCCCCGAAAAAACCTGAGGGAAATAGCTAGAGAGAAGACAGGATCGAAGTGCAGATGGAGCGCTAGTACCAGAGAAAAATAGAAGAAGAGAAAAACAGAACATGGAAAAAACAGATTATCACATTGCAACAAAGGCTAGCAACATAACAGTTGAAAACCGACTAAGGGTTCGGGAAATCAGAACACGGTAAATCTAAAGGTAAACAGCTCCCCAACTAGGGAGTACGACCGGTAAAGGTCGACACAAACGAAGATACAGGATAACAAATCAGAAAACTTGAAGTGAAATCAGGGGACTGGAGGCGGAGCAGGAGAGGCCGCGGAAGCTGGAACCGTGAACCACTCCAAGCGGGGAGGCGGAGGTGGCTTCCGCTGTGTACCCACTTCCTATCAATCACACTACGATCAGCAGAACGATGAAAAAACTTTGTTAGGCCGTGAGTAAAATAACAAACTTTTGTGCAAATTTACTTGGCGCAGGCACACTGCGAACATTGCGCATGCGCAGTTTGCGACTAATCGCTCCGTAGCGAAAAAAAATAACGAGCGAACAACTCGGAATGAGGGCCCATGTTCTTTCCATTGGAAGATGATGGATTTGATGGTGCCAGGGGGATCATCAAAGATTTGGATATTTTTTTATAACCCAACCCTAACTTGTACTTCTCAACAACTTTGGCCCTCATTCCGAGTTGTTCGCTCGCTAGCTGCTTTTAGCAGCTTTGCACACGCTAAGCCGCTGCCTACTGGGAGTGAATATTAGCTGTGCAGAATTGCGAATGAAAGGTTAGCAGAATTGCGAATAGAATAGCGATTAGATATTTCTTTGCAGTTTCTGAGTAGCTCGAGACTTACTCTGCCACTGCGATCAGTTCAGTCAGTTTCGTTCCTGGTTTAACGTCACAAACACACCCTGCGTTCGGCCAGCCACTCCCCCGTTTCACCAGACACTCCCGCGTTTTTCCCTGAAACGCCTGCGTTTTTTCACACACACCCATTAAACGGTCAGTTTCCGCCCAGAAACACCCACTTCCTGTCAATCACACTCCGATCACCAGAACGAAGAAAAATCTTTGTTAAGCCGTGAGTAAAATACCAAACTTTTGTGCTAATTTACTTGGCGCAGACGCACTGCGACTTATCGCACCGATGCGAAGAAAAAGAACGAGCGAACAACTCGGAATGAGGGCCTTTGTCCCTGACTTCTTTGGAGAGCTCCTTGGTCTTCATGGTGTGATGCCTCTTGCTTAGTGGTGTTGCAGTGTCTGGGGCCTTTCAGAAAAGCTGTGTTTATACTGACAGATCATGTGCACACAGTTGGACTTAATTTCACTAATTATGTGACTTATGAAGGTAATTGGTTGCACCAGAACTTTTGAGGGGCTTTATAGCAAAGGGGTTGAATGCATATGCACATACCAATTTTCAATTTTTTATTTATAAAAAAAAAAATTATATACATTTTTCTTATTTCACTTCAACAAAGATTATTTTTGTGCATATCCATCACATAAAACTCAGAGTAAAAAAAAATAAAGAATGAAATTACAGGTTGTAATGTAACAAAATAGGTAAAAAGCCAAGGGGGGTGAATACTTTAGCAAGGCACTGTATTATGCAGGTCAATAATACAAGTCTCCTGTACCATAAGGAAAACTAAAGAGGTATTTAAGTACATGAGCGAAACATACAACCTTCTATTGCAACGCAGCATCCGCCACACCATCCCACAGTGACTGGAATGTCAGCAGGGCACAAACAACACATTAGATCAATATTCGCCTCGATATGAAACTGCATCATATGAAGTCCTTTATTGTGGGAGAAATCCTCTTACAGCTGGGAGACGGTGGGAAGTGCACTCTATCTAAGTACCGTTACATTAGATGTCGCGCACTCATTTACAAAGTGCATACACGCGTTCTTACCACCGAAACAGGCATTGTCATTTTAAAATAGATTTATATTGTAAAAACGTCACCAATATCCTCTGCAGGTGTGCATACTGTATACTGTAAGTATGATCATTTATCAGTGGTACATGATATTCATGGACTAAAATTGAGCGGCGCCTCCTAGGGAGAAAAATGATCATGAAAATTTGTGTGCATTGAAAGTAGTAAATGTCCTTTGATTAAACATGGAAATGCGGTTACGTTCCTCAGTACAACAAAGGAACCCATTTATCATTAATCAGATATTCAGTGCGATCTGGGCGCGATATGAGGTTGGAGAAGAGCAAACCAAAATCATGTTAAAGGGTGGGGTGCATCAGGCGGCATCACATGCATTCCGTTATTGATCGCAAACATAGCGACGTTTAATAAGGTCGTATACTTGAACTACTGCCAGTAAAATGGCAAAGACCAGCTCTCCAGATAAGAACTGTCCTTTGCGATATAAGGACTGGGGTGTATGACCCGGGATTCCTTCTGCGCATGTACAGCCCTCAGCCAACTCATGCGTGAGCGCAAGGGGGCACTGGGAGGGTTCCCATAGGCTTCCAATAGGTAATGCCATCTGCTGTATAGATGGCGCCATTACCTATCTGGTCCAATCTCCGGAAATGTTAGTTTTCCGGAGCTTGGTGCATATTTGGTGGTTTGACCGCATTTTTTAAATTGATACATCTCGTTCAAAATTATGTTTTTTTGAACAGGACCCCTTACATTCATACTTTGTATATGTAACCAGATAACACACGACTGTTAGTAGATATGGGGCCTAATTCAGGGGTGTGGTTCATCAAATCTACAGTATCTAGGTCGACAATGTTTAGGTCGACCAATATAGGTCGACAGTCACTAGGTCGACATGGATGGAAGGTCGACAGGGTTTCTAGGTCGACATGTGCTAGGTCGACAGGTCTAAAGGTCGACATGAGGATTTTTTTTTTTTGTCGTTTTCTTCGTAGAGTGACCGGGATCCCAAATTAGTGCACCGCGTCCCCTCGCATGGCTCGCTTCGCTCGCCATGCTTCGGGCATGGTGCCTTCGCTCCGCTACCGCTTCGCTCGGCACAGATTACCGTTCCAATCGTAGTCCACGTGGATCGTTAAGTATGAAAAAATAAAAAAAAATAAAAAAGTGTGAAAAACTCATGTCGACCTTTAGACCTGTCGACCTAGCACATGTCGACCTAGAAACCCTGTCGACCTTCCATCCATGTCGACCTAGTGACTGTCGACCTATAGTGGTCGACCTAAACATTGTCGACCTAGATACTGTCGATCTTCAGACCGGATCCCCTAATTCAGACCTGGTCGCACGCAGGCTATTTTTTTGCACTGCTGCAACCAGGTAATCGCCGACCATAGGGGAGGGGGTTAGGGCTGTGCAGGTCTGCAAACGCTTGTGCAGTCTCTGCACAGCTCAGGACTTACTCACTCCCTGCGATCATCCTTGCTGGAGCTGACGTCAGGATCCCTCTCTGGAAACGGCCGGGCAAGCCTGCATTTTCCTCGACACTCCCAGAAAACGGTGAGCTGACGCCCCGGACGGCCTCTTCCTGTCAATCTTCTTGCGTTCACAGCTGCAAACGCTTTCTTCGTTGTTTTCATCGCTGCCCAGCGACGCGCCTGCGCTCTGCGGCCCCCACGCATGCGCAGTTCAGACCCGATCACACGGCTGCAAAAAAACTGCAGCGTGCGATCGGGTCTGAATGACCCCCATGGTGTGGTCACTGGTGTAACTAAGGTTAAAGGGTTTTATTTACAGTCCCTCCACCCAAGTCAATGTTTCACTCCTTACTCCTAATGCCCCGCCATGAACCCTTCTTTTTCTTACCGATACTGTATGTACTGTATGTAGTATTTACATTTTTTAGTACATTTCAGGACAGGCACAGGTAAACGACAATTGGGATAAGCAAATCAATTTCTTTCACAGGATCTTTTCTTCTGCAGTCATCTCCTGACAGGGATTATCTCAGTGATTACTCCAACGCACACATCTATTGCAGGTAATTACAGTATATCTGTACCATGTTACACCTACAGAACACAACACATTACACACCCTAGCTGTAACAGTACAAATTATAAGTGAATATGTAACTTATCCCTTATTGGTTTTGCGAGGGAATAACCTGTCCCTACTTTCTCTCTCAATCTAAATACACCTCGCTAAGCTTTACGTTTACCTTCCCTTAATTTGCCCTCTAAGTGGGTTCCTCCCCCTACGCGACTTGTATGACAGAACAGGGAATGTACACGCCTCTTTTCCTTCTATTGATGGGGCACAATGTAAGTACTCTAGCTGCTCTGATGAACGTCCAACCAAAAGCCGTCCTCTTACCCACACTCGTTCTGACAGCCAAAAATCTTACGCTTGTAATACCCTGGTACTGTAAGTATATTTTGTAACACAATACTAACAACATTTTACTTAAGCATTAAATATAAACAATCAAATACCCTGTCTCCACTAACAAATTAGCATGGCCATGTGACATATAATGCACTTGTAATTATAGAATCTGAACCCAGGGTCACCTCTCCATTTTGCTAATGCTCCAGGGAAGCTTCATAAAGTGGACAGAGCTAAAGTACCAACCAATCAGCTCCTAACTGTCATATTTCAAACACAGCCTGTAACATGGCAGTTAGGAGCTGATTGGCTGGTACTTTATCTCCATTTTATCTCTCTCCAAGGCTTAGTAAATAGACCCCATAATCATTATTCCAGCATCCTTCCCCGCTACCCGATACCTACATATGTAACACCCTTGGGGAATGGCAGGGTATGTCTAATTGGTTGAGAGACATATCACAGGTGTTGGGTGGCTATGTGATTGACCTTTCCCCTGAAATGTTGTTCCCCAAACCTTGTCTCATAATACTGTGCTCAGAGAGGTAGTATAGATTGATACGAATCAGAAGTGAGCGAGCAATTCCATTGGGAAGTATTTTTATAGATCTGCAATGAACTCTGGATTTGGGATGACTGGTTGATTAGTGGCGTTGCTTTGGTTGTTTATCACAAAAAGAAGACTGCCATACAAGAAGAACAGGTACATACAATTCACTACAGTTCACACCACAAAAGATCACCCAGTATGCAAAGAATAAGCAAATTAAATCGCATAAGTAGAATAATTGAAATCAGAATGAGGAACAATTTGAATCACAAATTAACATAAAATCATTGGAATCATGAAATAATATCAGACACTGGGGGTCATTCCGAGTTGTTCGCTCGTTGCCGATTTTCGCAACAGAGCGATTAAGGCAAAAATGCGCATGCGCATGGTACGCAGTGCGCATGCGGTAAGTATTTTAGCACAAAACTTAGTAGATTTACTCACGTCCGAACGAAGAATTTCCATCGTTGAAGTGATCGGAGTGTGATTGACAGGAAGTGGGTGTTTCAGGGTGGAAACTGGCCGTTTTCCGGGAGTGTGCGGAAAAACGTAGGTGTGCCAGGAAAAAACGCGGGAGTGTCTGGAGAAACGGGGGAGTGGCTGGCCGAACGCAGGGCGTGTTTGTGACGTCAAACCAGGAACGAAACAGCCTGAGCTGATCGCAATCTGTGAGTAGGTCTGGAGCTACTCAGAAACTGCTAAGAATTTTCTATTCGCAATTCTGCTAATCTTTCGTTCGCAATTCTGCTAAGCTAAGATACACTCCCAGAGGGCGGCGCCCTAGCATGTGCAATGCTGCTAAAATCTGCTAGCGAGCGAACAACTCGGAATGACCCCCACTGTGCATTCCATTCTATAATGTGATGATAAGTAGACTAATAGCAATATGTTCAGTAATCCTAAATACTAACTGTCTAGCTCTCCCTTACCAAGGTAACAAATCTCTTCACAGGCAAATATCGTTGGAGCTCTAGTTGAAGTCTATTGTGCCACAGAGCATCAATAGAGAATAGGCCCAAGGAGGGAGTCCTGGGTTAGATAAAGTCAATGTTACTCAGTTCTTTATTCAAAGAGGATATAACTAACGAAGAAATAGCAGGGTCTCCTGCCTACGGCACATATGTCACAATAAGGCGCTTTTGTGTGGAACAAACTCAGTCTCTTTCAGTTACAGGGCTTGATTAACATTTGCATAATTAGCTCAGTCCTTCCAGCAATAACTATCTGTCTGCGCTGCACGAAACTCAGTCAAAACTCAGCTGAAGGTCACACTGGTCTGTGGCTGGCTGTCAGTTTCAAACAGTAATCACTCAGACCCAGGGAACGGAGTCTAAGCTGGCTTCACCTGCTGTAATGGCTCCTCACTGTCTCAACATGGCCACTGCATCTGCGCCTCTCACCAGTACTGGCTGTGTCCGGTCCTGTGGCTGCGGCGTCTCAACACCCGCTCTCCGGCAACACTCCCCAGCAACACTCCACTGCTCTCCTTCAGCATGGCTGCTCCTACCGTCCTGGGGACTGCGGATGTCTCCAACATACAGCTCCCACTCTGCTCCGCGTCCCTCCATCTGCCAGCACACACCACTTTCCACCTTCATCTTCCCAGCAGGCTCTGTCCAATAAGCTCTCTCTTTTGAGGCAACATTACTGGACCCAGGGCTGCATTTAACTCCTTCTGCCCTAGCATTTCTCAAGCTACTGCGGAGCTGCAGCAAACATTCTTAAAGGGGCACACACATTAAGTTCTGGGCTGCCTTACATACACTTACTGGCTAATGTCTATATGACAACCCGCTCTGCTCCATCTACCAGTGTGTATAACAGTGAGTACGGCTGTACCTGTTTTACCTTCAATAAAACCCCTCCACTGGTTAAGTAACTGGGCTGTGCATAGCTGTAAGACATCCAGCACCCAACAGCTGTTTGATCACTGACAGCCTGCTGTCAGTATTCAGCCAGCCCAGCACTCATAGTGTGCCATGATTTGGCACTGTTGGAGGGCCCCCTTGGAAGCACTGGGCCCTAAGCAGTTGCCTAGCGGTAAATCCACTACTGACGGTGGTGCAGTGTGTCGCTATTTAGTAGCGACCTGGCTCCGATTGGATGGGTGGCTCAATGGGTATTTTTGATCCGTCATTCGCCAAGGCTATAGCTAGTGTTTGTATTATTTATAAGATTACATAACAGATGTGAGTACCCTTTCTCATAGAAACAGTAGAAAGCATTGTGTGTAACTCTTTGCAGAGAAGAAAGAATTGGAGTGTTTTATATAAGTTGTCCCTGTAATAAGACATCACCGAGCTGGGTGAAAGCTGGGTGACCGCATTCTTGTTTTAAGCACTGAAATCTTTGAGTGTGCATTGAATGAGGATAATTGTGGCCATTATTACTGCAGATTGCACTTGTTAAAGTGCTTTAGTTAGAATCTACATTTTTGTAAAGGGAAGGTATTTGTGTGACAACATTTTACTATTTCTTGGTAAAATCCTTGCGCAATTTATTCTCAGTGCCGGAAAAATGTAAATTAGGAAGAAACCCTAAAATATTGTTATTAGTGTTTATCAAATGTATTTTTGTGAATGTTCTAAACATTTTGCAAATAACGAGCCACATGTCGTTAATGATTGTTTTATTATTGCGTGTTAAAATGTAAAAGAGATTAGCAAAATTGTCACCACTCCAGTGTGTGTCTCTTCTAATTCTGTCGAGCAGTTACTGGGGCTGCCTATCTGAAACCTGTAACAAGAGCCCCAAGACGGGTTAATCGTGCAGAGCCTATGGTGGAGCATACCTATTCAGATTTGGTAATTAGTGAAAAAATGACCTGGTCTTGCACCACACCTCTATTTTCCATCATCGAAGGGCATGTCCTACGTTACCCGTGCTTGTATGGCTGCCCGTATACTCTCCACTCTCCATAAGCATGGCATCTATTCACCCACTGTTCTGCGTGTTCGCCACTGTGGCCGCGACGACAGGACAGTGCCAGAAAAGTGTGACAATTAGGGGGTATGAGTAAAGTGATTGCTAATGAAAACGCTTTACTTCTGGTTTTGGGACAAGGCAGCGCTAGTGCACATGCATGTGTAAGAGGGGTGACTGTGGTGACCTACTGTAGTCCAGCACTTACCTCACGCTACTTGCTCTCACCTTCAGGCCGTTGATGAAGCTCTGGTTGATGGGCCTGGAACACAGACCAGATGCAGACGGATACTCACTCTTGGATCCTGCAAAGGAAGGTAGACGCACTACACAGGGATGACTTCCACTGGGCTCGGTGAATGGCCATCATTGGCTCTCTTGGCCTCAGACTGGTTACACCTTAATGCCAAGCACCGATATGCAACCCGAATGAAAACTCCCAAAGGGCAGTGGGTAGGGATAACACATAAAACACAAACTATGTTCACCGGATGTACTCTAGCCCCTTTGATGGATGAATGGTCCTGATTTTTAAGTTTGTGACTTATGCTTCAATATATCGGTTAGTAATCAGGACACAGGCTCCCTCTTGTAGACCTGTTTAATCTGGCTAGATGATGCATATTTAAAATACAGTTTTTATGTTAGGACTTTATATTAATCATATTTATTAGTTGCAAGGTGCAATGTTTTGTCAGGGTCACCGGAAGCATCCTATTGAAATAAGAAACAAAACAAACCCAAACAGTACGCAGTACACAGATCATCTCTATCCCAAATAGTACGCAGCTGCACCAAGTCAGACCATTTACGACCGCACTGTCTTCAATGCTGCATGAGATCCGTAATGCTCTGCAGGTCAGTAGGCAGGTTACAAAGGGTTAATGGGTGAAGCTTTAAGCAAGCAGCTATAAAGTTCTGCATCTTCCAAGTTATCTCATTGATGCGCTCAATCCCTTTGCAGTCGCGGATAGGTGAAACTTTTAATGTCGGGATAGCTGCTGTGAGAAGTCACAGCAATCTGGAAATATTTCAAATAATGTCAACTTTACCCAGTTTATCATTATTTTTTGAAACTCATACTGTGATCCAGCCAAATGGTGCCACCTGGACAGAGGGATACAAGAGTTGCAGATGCATCTGTTGCGTGATGTTGCGCACAATTTACTGGGCAGCTTAATGTTTCTTCTGTGACTAAGAGCTGAGCTAGGATGAACCCCCTCCTAAACATTTAAAATTTGCACCCTCTGCAGTATACTTGCCTACTCTCTCTGAATGCCCGGGAGACCACCCAAGATACAGGAGCCTGACGGCCGCCGTATAGCATGTGCAAGTCTCCCAAAGCACAGCCGCAATACGGTGAAGTGGGCAGCTTGATGACGCAATTTGCCCTGAATCTTTACAATGCTGGTAATCGCTGCATTATATAGCAAAAACGGGTGTCCATGATGGCGCAAGCGCAATACATCATGTCCAAAGCACCACTAATGTAGTGGAATCACGATCCTTTGCACCACAGTCTGGCTTCCCGGATGGGGCTGCTGAAAATTTGGCTGCAGCACAACAAGGTCTTCCAAGTTGCAAAATGTCTAAATGAAATGAGGCCCACAGAGCGCAGTATGTTATGGAAATCAAAACCTATTTTACCTTGTAAATATCTATATTACACTGGCATTGCTAAGTCCACAAAATGTTAGCAGCACAATTCTTCTACTACACCCGGGGAGCATAAAAATATTACTTTTAGTACACGTTTGAATGGAATAAACCATAAAAAAAATGCTGAATTGGATTTTTAAGCAATACGGTATTATCTTATTGCATAACAATGGTTAGATGGTGTCTATAACACAGCGATATTTCCTGTAATGTTTTATTGTATGTGTACACTGTACCCTCTTAAGGTTCAGCCATAAATCTGCAAGCATTGTCTACGCATTTAATGATTTGTTCCTATTGCACAGCAGGGAAGGGGGTGATTCCGACGCTTCCTTAGTTTGCTGTTTTCTTCCCGTGCCTAGTTATAAAGAGATCTGGAAATGCTCTGCGCATTATTTAAACATGAGTAAACCGTTTGGTTGACATTTCAAGTTAGAGGGGCGATGTCAGGCAGAATGAGTTCAATTTATCTTTAGAAATTCGTGCAACCACTGGAATAATTCACCAAATGCTGTCCCTCCTTTCATAGCAAACGCTTCTGTACTGCTGATAAATAGGGAAAATAACGAATTATTTCTGCAACAAATCATTGATTGCATTTGCACACTTATGTCCTATAGTTATGACCCGCTCCCTTCTCCTGTAGCAAGATATTGCCTTATGTTTTATTCAAACAGAATACTTGTAATATAGATTTGGTTATTTACTTCTGTAAAGGGACACGATCATGACATTTTACGTTTTTCATCTTTTCTGTAAAAAAACAACAAGGAATTAAGCTGTTATCAATGTTACAAACCATATAATGTTATAACATAGGAATCTGCACAGATGCACAATTACTAGTGATCCTCTCATTTTCGCATAATAAAACACAAGACTACACGACAGTTCATACAATGTGTGCAGAAGAATAGAGGTGAAAAGTTCTGCAGGTCACTAAACAAGTTAAATCGGTTAAAGGGTGGAGCTTTAGCCTGTG
Organism: Pseudophryne corroboree; assembly: GCF_028390025.1. Lineage (NCBI taxonomy): Eukaryota > Metazoa > Chordata > Amphibia > Anura > Myobatrachidae > Pseudophryne > Pseudophryne corroboree. Next base: position 789,396,942 of record NC_086446.1, read on the forward strand.
AAAGCCGTCAGGCAACTATGAAACGCGTAGCTTTTAGAAGTTGAAGAAAATATTTTATTTTGTCTTTGGTACTCTCATACTCCAATTTTACTGTGCAGGAGATTTATGTTTTTTTAAATCATGTAATATAGGGCCTGGTTTTGAGTCAGACACATTGCTGATAATGACGCAACAGTGGCCGATTTTTTTACTGTTGGAAATACAGATGCATCCATATTTATCTTTGCTGCGTGCCTGGATGGAATTAATGGAGCGATCGCCGCTGCGAAGAGCCACAGCCCGGCGTGCAATGAAGCATGCCGCATCGCAGCAAAGATGAATATGGCTACATCCAGGGCCGTAACTACGTGTGTGCCAAGGGGGCTTGGCACACAGCGCAGTTGCCCTGGGGGCGCAACGGCCAGCGGCATGTAATGAGTCAAATTGACTCATTACATGCCGCCTCTGTGTGCGCCGTGCGCCGCGCTGGAGGAGAGAGACCAGCGCCGGGTTCAAGGAGGAGGAGGGAGGGGGAGCAGGGAGCCGCAGCAGCGCTATTTGATTGGTAGTAAGCGCCGCTGCAGCATCCCCCTCTCCTTCTGTATTGGCTGCCCGGCGCTGCTATGGATGCTGGGATGCGGTTCCTTCATCCCAGCATCCACAGCAGCGCCAGGCAACCAATACAGAAGGAGAGGGGGATGCTGCAGCGGCGCTTACTACCAATCAAATAGCGCTGCTGCGGCTCCCTGCTCCCCCTCCCTCCTCCTCCTTCTCACCTCACACAGCCTGCACCGAGAGGGAGCTGCACGAGGAGCCTGTCAGCGGGGAGAAGGTAAGTATGTCTCTCTCTCTCTCTTTCTCTCTCTCTTTCTCTCTCTCTCTCTCTCTCTCTCTCTCTCTCTCTCTCTCAGGGGGACACCGTCTGCCGCAATGTGTAAAAAGGGGTCCTGGCTGCCGCAATGTATAAAAAGGGGGCCTGGCTGCCGCAATGTGTTTAAAGGGGTCTGGCTGCCGCAATGTGTAAAAAGGGGGCCTGGCTGCCGCAATGTGTAAAATGGGGTCCTGGCTGCCGCAATGTGTAAAAAGGGGGACTGGCTGCCGCAATGTGTAAAATGGGGATCCTGGCTGCCGCAATGTGTAAAAAGGGGGACTGGCTGCCGCAATGTGTAAAAAGGGGTCCTGGCTGCCGCAATGTGTAAAAAGGGGGACTGGCTGCCGCAATGTGTAAAATGGGGATCCTGGCTGCCGCAATGTGTAAAATGGGGTCCTGGCTGCCGCAATGTGTAAAAAGGGGTCCTGGCTGCCGCAATGTGTAAAAAGGGGGACTGGCTGCCGTAATGTGTAAAAAGGGGGGGTCCTGGCTGCCGCAATGTGTAAAATGGGGTCCTGGCTGCCGCAATGTGTAAAATGGGGTCCTGGCTGCCGCAATGTGTAAAGAGGGGGACTGGCTGCCGTAATGTGTAAAAAGGGGGATGCTGTCTGCTGTAATGTATAAAAGGGGCTCTACCTGGTGTAGTGGCGCTACTGTGCAGCGTAATTTGAATAATGTAGACTACTGTGCACCGTAGTATGAATTGCTGTTATTTTGTGGCCACGCCCCTTCCCCGTGAAGCCATGCCCCTATAAAATTTTGGCGCGCCTGCGGCGCGCACTGCCCCGGTCTTACATGGTGGGGGGGGGGCCACTGTCGTTTCTTGCACACAGCGCTAAAATGGCTAGTTACGGCACTGGCTACATCTGTATGTGTGTACAGGTTTGAGAATGTAGCAGAGTTTCTGTACACTCCAGCAGATGCCTTACAAATACTGACCACTGTGTTCATAAATATAAGCACTGTGAGTGGATATGGATCACGATCAGTTTATAGAAGAGCAGGAGCAGCAACCAAGTACTAGTGCTGTGGCTTCTGTTAGTCATGGTGATCGTGATAATAGTACTTCAACATCAAGTAAAGCGGGTGCTCAACGGCATAGATATATTAAAGAAAAGGCACCTGAAATCAAAACAATACATTACAATGATAAAGATAAAAAACATCACCTGTAAAAAAGGAAAAAGTTTACAGCAGAAAAATATAAAATTGCCAACACTGGAATCCATCATTACAGAAGTCTCTGTACTTTGTTGCATTTGGCAGCAAAGGTCTTCCTCATATAATTTCTAGTTCATTTTCCTGCATGAGTCTTTTTCCACATTTCATTAGTTGCTACTTCTAATGATTTCAGTAGCTTGCATAAAACAGAGTATTCTCCAGTGTGCCGGAGTAAGGTACATTCCTCCTCTTCTCCCTATGTTATAGATTCTTGTGTAGGTTTTGATGCCTTGTTGCTGTCCCTCCATTCATTGAAGCATCTGCTCACTACTCCTTCCTTCAGTTGGTGGCATGGTAAGTAGAGCTGTACTTGCAGCTGTTGCAGTCTTCTACATGATTGAGAATTGAAAATGTCCGGAATGAATGCCGAAAATGTCCAGAAATCTTTCGGGCCATAGACAGCATCTCCTGCATGACTCTGTTATTTAAAAAAAAAATTGAAACCACCAAGTTTACTGGTGTGGGTTAACTACCCCCCCCCCCCCCCCACACACACACACACCTCCCTCATAAAGTTTCTTAGTCAATAAAAAAATTAAATTAACTAACAAATCAATCAATCAATCAATCAATCAATCAATCAATCAATCCTTCTTTCTTTCTTTTACAGCAACTGAGAAGAGAAAAGGCCAGGAAAGAATAATTTTTGATTATTACCATCCCCAATACCCCATTAACTATTGTTCCTTCTTGCTGATCTAGTTTTTGATTAATGAAACTTTCTTGGTTACTTTCTATGGAGTTGTATAGTTTATGAAACTGTCACCCTACAGATGTGTTCTTATACATCTTTGCCTGGAATGTGTTTGCATCACAGGCAAAGATTCCCGGCACAATGTGGCATTCGCACCAGCGAACTAATATCATATAATCGGTCTGCGTACGCAGGCAGCGGAAGTAAGTCACTCCTGCTGCCCCACACATGGAGGGAGACTCTGCTATAGGCATAAGCAGCGGACAGGAAGCTCCTGCTACCCGTGGTTTAGTGTAGTTTCCTCTGTGCCAAATATTATTAGAACAAAGTACTGCAATGGTGTGGTGATAGCGGCAATGCCAAGCCATGCAGCCCTTATCAGCAAAGATGTGTGAAGCCACATCTGTAGATGTGCCATACGTGAACTTGAAATGCCATGTGTTTGTGCCGCCCACTGCTGTCGCTTACATTACTCAGCCAGCTAGCTTGGGGAAACCTTTTTGCCTAAACTGGATGGAAACAATATTATAAACTATGAGGTGGTTAAAATTGACTGGAAACGAGTGTTATTTAGGTTACTAATACTGTACTAGGTGATTCATCGCGCCCTACGGGCGCTCTTCACACCGTCGTTAGGGGCTACGCCCCGTTAACCTCTGCACGCCTTTGAACATACGCAGGGCGGTAGATAACAGAATCAGAAACGCAGGGCAGTATAGAGGGCATACAGAAATGGGTTCCGGTTGAGATAAGATAGAGAGGCGTAGGGGGAGAGAAAGGGAATGTACAGAAACGCTGTGCGATTGGTAAAGGATAGGGAGCGGCAGGGTGGTAGGGAGAGGATAAAGAGAGGGAAGGTGTTAGACAGAAAATACCGTTGCAAGGGGCTACGATCCATTATCCCCTGCACGGGCTTCAGCTGTGCTATAATTGTTATTATATGGAGTATTACCTGTTTTTTTTTTTATGGCAGTGGGTAAATATTGTCAAGGGGGCGTAGGCCTTTGTGAGGGCGTGCAGAGTGGCCGCAGGGCACAATGAATAACATAGTGTAGAGTGTAGTATATATTGCTAGTGTCTGCATTATGAAGTACCAGATGAGTAACAGCAATGCACTGTAGATAAGATACGAAGGTGCTGTGGCCACAGGTAGCAGAGCCGCTTATACACACAATGGCCACAGGTAGCAGAGCCGCTTATACACTCAATACCCACAGGTAGCAGAACCGCTTATACACACAATGGCCACAGGTAGCAGAGCCGCTTATACACACAGTGGCCACAGGTAGCAGAGCCGCTTATACACACAATACCCACAGGGGTCAGAGGCGCTTATACACACAGTGCCCACAGATAGCAGAGCCGCTTATACACACAATACTCACAGGTAGCAGAACCGCTTATACACAGAATACCCACAGGTAGCAGAACCGCTTATACACACAATACCCACAGGGGGCAGAGGCGCTTATACACACAGTGCCCACAGATAGCAGAGCCGCTTATACACACAATACCCACAGGTAGCAGAACCGCTTATACACACAATACTCACAGGTAGCAGAACCGCTTATACACACAATACCCACAGGGGGCAGAGGCGCTTATACACACAGTGCCCACAGGTAGCCGAGCCGCTTATACACACAATACCCACAGGGGGCAGAGGCGCTTATACAGACAGTGCCCACAGGTAGCAGAGGGGCTTATACACACAGTGCCCACAGGTAGCAGAGGCGCTTATACACACAATACCCACAGATAGCAGAGCCGCTTATACACACAATGGCCACAGGTAGCAGAGCCGCTTATACACACAATACCCACAGGTAGCAGAGGCGCTTATACACACAGTGGCCACAGGTAGCAGAGCCGCTTATACACACAATGCCCACAGGCAGCAGAGCCGCTTATACACACAATACCCACAGGTAGCAGAACCGCTTATACACACAATACCCACAGGTAGCAGAGCCACTTATACACACATTACCCACAGGTAGCAGAACCGCTTATACACACAATACCCACAGGGGCAGAGGCGCTTATACACACAGTGACCACAGGTAGCAGAGGGGCTTATACACACAATGGGCACAGGTAGCAGAGCCACATGTACACACATTACCCACAGGTAGCAGAACCGCTTATACACACAATACCCACAGGGGGCAGAGACGCTTATACACACAGTGCCCACAGCTAGCTGAGCCGCTTATACACACAATACCCCCAGGTAGCAGAGGCGCTTATACACAGTGCCCACAGGTAGCAGAGGTGCTTATACACACAATGGGCACAGGTAGCAGAGCCACGTGTACACACAATACCCACAGGTAGCAGAGCGGCTTATACACACAATACCCACAGGTAGCAAAGCCGCTTATACACACAGTGACCACAGGTAGCAGAGCCGCTTATACACACAGTGTGCACAGGTAGCAGCGCCACTTATACACAATGGGCACAGGTAGCAGTGTTGCTTATACACATAATGGCCACAGTATTAGTGTTTCTAAAGAATCCAATGTCCATTGCTAGCAACTATACTCACAAAAGTTTGGGGGGTTGGAAAGGGGGTGGGTTCAGTGAGGTTCCTATCCGTGGGAATCACTTGTAGCGGCTGTGGATGGTGATTCGAGGTGCAACGTGTGGTGGAGGGTTGGGTGTGGGAGGGGGTCCAGAGGTGTTGTGGGTGGCGGAGGGGTGGGTGCAGGGGCATGGATGGCATAAAGGGTGCAGAGGTCCTGTGTGTGGGGGAGGTGTAGAGGAAGCGCGGATGGGGAGTGTAGTTGCTGTTGGTGGGGGAGGGGTGGGGGAGGGGGACTGTGGATGAAGGAGGGGGTATGGAGGTGATGTGTGTGTGGGAGGGGCGATGTAGGGGTGTGCGTTTGGAGGTGCAGGGGGGGTGAGGTTAGGTGATGGGTTCCAGAAGTGCTGTGCTTGGGGGAGGTGTGGGATGGCACGGATGGGGGATGTATATGTTGTGGATGGGGGAGGGGTGGATGTGGGGGAGCTGTGGATGGGGGAGGGAGTCCGGAGGTGGTTCGGGTGGTGGTCCAGAGGTGTTGCGGGTGGGGGAGGGGCAGGTGTGGGAGGTCCGCAGATGTGGAGGGTGCCTGTAGATAATGCGGGCGGGTAGGTGCTGTGGTTGTGGGAGTGGCGGGGGTGTTGCGGGTGGGGTATGTGATCTGGATGGGGTAGGTGATGTGGATGTGCAGTAGCTAGGGGAGGGGCGGGTGCGGGGATGGCACGGATGGGGGAGGGGGTCCGTGGGCGCTGTGGATGAGTGAGTGGTGGGTGTGGGGTTACGGCGGTTGTAGTGGGCCAGGTGTGCTGCTGCAGTGGGTGGGGGAGGGTGCCGGTGCAGGGATACCGCAGTTGGGGTAGGGCGGTTGGTGCAGCTGCGGCGGGTAGGGGAGGGGCAGGGGAGGGGGTGCGGCGGTGGGGAAGGGGCGGGTGTGAGGATGCTGCGGGTGGGTTGGGGGGGGCGGGAGGGGGTGTGGATGGGGTCTGTAGATGCTGGTGGTGGAGGGGCAGGTGCAGGAGGCTGTGGATGAAGGAGGGGGTCTGGAGGTGCTATGTGTGGGGGAGGGGCGATGTGGGGGGAGTTGGGGTTGCAGAGGGGGAGGTTGAGTGATGGTTTGTAGAAGTGCTGGGGGTGGGGGAGGTGTCTGTAGATGATGGGGGTGGGGGAGGTGCTGTGGGTGGGGGACAGGTGCGGAGGGGGGGCAGGGGCTGGAGCAGTGGTGGTGCAGTTGGGTGGTGAGAGGCAGCTGCTGGGGTTCCGAGGGTTGGGGAGGTGGTGCGGGTGGGGGAGGGGTGGGTGCAGGATGTGGCAGTTGCAGTGGTGGTGCGGGTTGGGTGAAGGGTGCAGCAGGGGGGAGAGGTGGGTATGGGGGAGGGGCAGGGTTGCAGCGGGTGGGGGAGGGGTGGGGGGTGCTGCAGGTGTGGGAGCTACAGGTGGGGGCGTGAGTGCCGCGGGTGGGAGCGGATGTGGGGGAGGCGTTGGGTGCCGCAGGGGGGGCCAGCGGGTGTTGGTGCTGTGGGTGGGGGAGGGGGCAGAGTGCCACGGGTGGTGCGGGTGTTGGTGCTGCGGGTGGGGGAGGGGGTGGAGTGCCACGGGTGGTGGGTGGATGCGGTGGGTGTCGCGGATGTTGGTGCTGCGGGTGGGAGTGCCGCGTGTGGGGGGCGAATGCGGTTGGTTTGCCTCGGGTGTTGGTACTACCGGTGGGGGAGGGGGCGGGAGTTCCGCGGGTGTTTGTGCTCTGGGTGGGGGAGGGGACGGGAGTGCCGCGGGTGGTGGGTGGATGCGGCGGGTGTTTGTGCTACGGGTGGGGGCGGGAGAAGTGGCGCCACAACGTGGGTGCGGGCCGCACCCGGGTGTTACCCTCTGAGGGGTGACACCAAAGTGCCGGCTCCTGTCACAGTGCAGAAGCCAGCACTGGCCCGACCCACAATGTGCCGAAAACGGGGGGTCGGGACGTGAAGCCACGCCCCCTTCCACGAAGCCACACCCCCTTTTCACCCGCGACCGCGGGTAAGTGACGGGTGGATGCCGCGGGTGGGGGGCAGATGCGGGTGGTTGCCGCGGGTGGGAGGAGGGGCGAGTTGTGCCGAAAACGGGGGTCGGGACGCGAAGCCACGCCCCCTTCCGCGAAGCCACGCCCCCCTTTTCACCCGCGACCGCGGGTAAGTGACGGGTGGTTTCCGCGGGTGGGAGAGGGAGCGAGAGCAGCTGCCAGTGCTCAGCATGTCCCCCTGAACTCTGCAGCAGCCGCCAGTCTGTGAGGCGGGTAGTGTGAGTTCCGCTCACAGTCAGCGGCTGCGGTGTCACCAGAGAGAGTGTACGGGGAGAAGGGAGACAGGGGACTGGGCGGAGATGGGGAGGGGACTGGGCGGAGAGAGGGAGGGGACTGTTCCTTGCCAGATCTGTGCCTGTGACTCCGCCCAGCGTTACGGGCACAGAGTCACAGACTTGGGCAAATATATAGGAGATTTAGGTTAATAATACTGTAGGACCAACACAAAAAAAGACCCACATTATGTTATTAAAGCTGTTTTATTAAAAAAAAAAAAAATTATACAAAACCAAACTCATGTGAGGGCAGTTTTTCAAAACAAAAACATGATGACAAATTAGAACCAATACCAAAAGACAGTGGTTGGTGACCATCTCTAGTTGTTATGGTCACTAACAGCACTAACAATCTCCTACACTGTCCTTACGGCCACTAACAGCCCCTACACTGTCCTTATGGCCACTAACAGTCTTCCAGACTGTTCTTATGGCAACTAACAGTCTCCTACACTGTCCTTATGGCCACTTACAGTCTTCTACACTGTCCTTATGGCCACTAACAGTCTCCTACACTGTCCTTATGGCCACTAACAGTCTCCTACACTGTCCTTATGGCCACATACAGTCTTCTACACTGTCCTTATGGCCACTAACAGTCTCCTACACTGTCCTTATGGCCACTAACAGTCTCCTACACTGTCCTTATGGCCACTAACAGTCTCCTATACTGTCCTTATAGCCACTAACAGGATCCTAGCATAGGCGTGCGCAGGGGGGGTGCCTGGTGCGCACAGGCACCCCCTAATGTCTGTCACCCCCTCAAACACACCTGCTGCTGCTACAGTATCGGCGATCGCAGAGTGTGCTCATTTCTGTCCTCCCGCCCATTGCGCCCGCCACCCCCGTTCCGCTCAGTCTGGCTGTGATTCATTTGTATGGTGCAGCATCACTGACTTAATCCTACTCCCAGTTCCTCTAACCTGTGGGATGTGTCGTGATGATGTCATGCCGCATGCATGCCCGCTCATGCTCCCACCCACGCTCGTTCTCTCCTCATCATGTGCCAACGCCACAGAATACAGCGTTCCTCTTGGAGGAGGACAAGTGCAAATTCAATATCAATATATATTTCGACAGATTAGGATATAATCTATGGTAAGAAAATATACAAATTTAACATATATTAAACAGATTTTATATATATATATATATATATATATATATATCTGTGCATCAATTCTCTATATTATTTAGTTTGCATTGAGTGCCAATATGTGGTGGTAGACACGCCTGATAGGTGGTGCTAAACACGCCCTTCTAATCGTGCACCCCCTAATAAAATGTCCTGCGCACGCCTATGGATCCTACACTGTCCTTATGGCCGCTAACAGCCCCCACACTGTCCTTATGGCCACTAACAGTCTTCCAAACTGTTCTTATGGCAACTAACAGTATTTCACACTGTCCTTATGACCACTAACAGTCTTCTACACTGTCCTTATGGCCACTAACAGTCTCCTACACTGCCCTTATAGCCACTAACAGGATCCTACACCGTCCTTATAGCTACTAACTTTCTACAACACTGTTGTTACAGTCACTAACAGTATCCTCCACTGTCCTTATGGCCACTAACAGTCTCCTACACTGTCCTTATAGCCACTAACAGGATCCTACACCGTCCTTATATCTACTAACATTCTATAACACTGTTGTTACAGTCACGAACAGTATCCTATGCTGTCCTTATAGCCACTAACAGTCTCCTTTACTGTCCTCATGGCCAATAACAGTCCCCTACACTGTCCTTATAGCTACTTATATCCTACTACACTGTTATTATGGTTACTGATAGCCTACTTTATTGCCCTCATGGCAGGGGCATCTTAAGAGAGGAGGGGACCCATGTGAATTCTCTGTTTGGATCCCCCCCCCCCCCCCATCACCTGGGGTACTATGAGACTCTAGCGCTGTACCAGACTCCAGTGTGCAGGTCTCCCAGAAAATGGTGCGGTGGCCATTTTCTTATTGTGCATGCACAAAATGCTGGGAAAACGTCCACTGCTGCATTTTGCTGGTGATTTATGCAGTGTTGCTGCCGCCACCAACATGGGACTCCAGAGTGGTCAGTGTTTAATAAATGAGAGCAAGGTGTGCGGTGTGAGCCCCCTGGACCCAGGGATACATGTGCACCGCACACCTTGCTACCATTAGACAGTATATATAACACTGCCTCATGGCCACTAACAGCCTTGTTCCTTGTCCTTATTGCCACTAATAGCCTCCTACACTGTCCTCGAACAGCCTACTATGGCTACTAACATATTCCTACACTGTTGTTATGGCCACTAACAGCCTATTATATTGTTCTTATGGCCACTAACATCCTCTTACACAGTCCATGTGGCCACTAGCAGCCTCCTCCACTGCCCTTATGATCCCTAATAGCCACCTATTGCTACCTTGGGGCCACTACCAGTCTCCTATACTGTCCTTATGGCGATTAACAGCCTCCTACACTGTACTTATGGCCACCAACAGCCTCCTACACTGTACTAATGATCACAATCACCCTCCACTCACTGTTGTTATGGCCACTAACTGCTTGCTACACTGTTCTTATCGTGATAACAACCTGCTGCACTGTCCTGGTACCCCGTAATAGCCACCTGTTCCTTTCTTATGGCCACTAACAGCCACCTATACTGTACTTATTTACACTAACAGCCTCCTATACTGTACTAATAATCGCAAACACCCTACACTCACTGTCCTTATGGCCACTAACAGTCTCCTACACATCCTTATGGCCACTAACATCCCATACGCTATCCTTATGGGCACTAACAGCCCCTACATCCCCATTGGCCACTAACAGCCCCTGCACCCCCCATTGGACACCAACAGCCTCCTATACTGTACTTATTTACACTAACAGCCTCCTATACTGTACTAATAATTGCAATCACCCTACACCCACTGTTCTTATGGCCACTAACAGTCTCCTACACATCTTTATGGCCACTAACATCCCCTACACCATCCTTATGGCCACTAACAGCCCCTACACCCCCTATTGGCCACTAACAGCCTCCTATACTGTACTTATTTATACTAACAGCCTCCTATACTGTACTAATAATCGCAATCACCTTACACTCAATATCCTTATGGCCACTAACAGCCTCCTATACTGTACTTATTTACACTAACAGCTTCCTATACTGTACTAATAATTGCAATCACCCTACACCCACTGTTCTTATGGCCACTAACAGTCTCCTACACATCTTTATGGCCACTAACATCCCCTACACCATCCTTATGGCTACTAACAGCCCATACACCCCCTATTGGCCACTAACAGCCTCCTATACTGTACTTATTTACATTAACAGCCTCCTATACTGTACTAATAATCGCAATCACCTTACACTCAATATCCTTATGGCCACTAACAGTCTCCTATACTGTACTTATTTACACTAACAGCTTCCTATACTGTACTAATAATTGCAATCACCCTACACCCACTGTTCTTATGGCCACTAACAGTATCCTACACCATCCTTATGGCCACTAACAGCCCCTACGCCTCCACTGGCCACTATCAGCCCATACACCTCCCATTGGCCACTAACAGCCTCCTACACCATCCTTATGGCCACAAAGAGCCCCAATACCATCCTTATGGCCACTAACAGCCATCACACCATCCTTGTGGCAACTAACAGCCCCTACACCCTCCATTGGCCACTAACAGCCCCTACACCATCCTTATGGCCACTAACAGCCCCTACACCAACCTTATGGCCACTAACAGCCCTTACATCCCCCATTGGCCACTAACAGACTCCTACACCATCCTTATGGCCACTAACAGCCTCCTACACCATCCTTATGGCCAATAGCAGCCCTTACACCATCCTTATGACCACTAACAGCCCCTACACCATCCTTATGGCCACTAACATCCCCTACACCATCTTTATGGCCACTAACAGCCTGCTACACTGTCGTTATGGTCACTTACTATCGTATTTTAACCTTTTTGGGGGGCGCAGTATGATTTCTTAACTTTTCATGTACAGTACCTCATATAAATCGCACACTTAATTGTGTGACACCAGCAACTTGACTTTTCTAATTGTATTGGACAGGCTGTTCTAATTTATTGGCTAAAACATCAAATGATCTGAGCAGATTATTAATGCACAACCTGTGGAACTTGGGGCTAACTGAATTGGCTCCTAAAGGCAATACAGAAATAAAATAAATACAGTAAGTAACCAGGATTTTGCTGTCGGTTTCCATCTGTTAGTATACAGTCATTACGCCTGTGCTATATTGAAAATCTTTTCTTTCAATAAAAGCCTAAAAAGTGCATCACTGAATGCATTACTGAGCTAAACATTATTATATTAAACAACACTATACTGTATGATTATGAATACAGTGCAACATTTTGGGACGTGGATTGTGCAATGCCGTATAGAAGCGACCTGTAAATGTCATCTACTGACTGCAAATATCCGAGTTGTTGCAGTGTTAAGGGTTCACTTGTGAATTCTGTTTCTGTCTTGTACTGTTTATATGACTGTGGGTCAGATTTTATGCTACTTTCCTCTCTCTGTTTTCTCAAGCTATCAAAAGTTTAATAACAGCTATATCTCATGTACTAACTTTTTCAATTGTTTAGAGTGTATTTTTGAAATTGGCAAGAGGTACAAACACCAAAATATTCTATTTTCTTTGGAGGTCTGCAGACTTTGTAAGCCGTAAATGATGTATTGTCCCTGGTCTCCTTATGAAATCTCAGGCAAAAGTTTACAGAGGGAAACTTTCTTGCACAAACAATTATTGGGGCAGATATATTAAGCCTGAAATAGGGATAAAGAAGTGATAAAGCAGTGATAGGATCTTATACAAAAGTGATGGCCTGCACCCATCTTCAAGGGGAACTAGAATACTGAACAGTTTGGATGCTTCATCAAGAACTATTTAAACCTTCAGAGGGGGACAGTGAACCAAATAGGAATAAAGCAATCTGCTCACCCAACACAGAGGTATTGTTTCTGCAGGGGGTGGTCTTCGGTTTGCCGGCTGTCAGGGTCCTCTGCAGGCACAGGGACTAGGAAGCATATCCACAGCAACAGAAGATAACGCAGATCAAAACCAAATAAACATAGGTAGAGAGTAGAACATAGCTAGGAACAGAAAAAGACTAAACACAACTCTAAAAGCTATGTGTGCAAATGCTAGGAGCTTAGGAAATAAAATCCCAGAACTAATTGCAATAATGACCAGGGATGATCTAGATATTGTGGCAATTACAGAGTCATGGTGCAATGAAAATCATGACTGGGATATAGCTATACCGGGATATACTTTATTTAGGAAGGACAGAATTGGAAAAACAATGTATGTGAAAAAAAGCATAAATACTACCTTAATACAAAGTATTGAAGAAAAAACGGAGGCCCTTTGGGTGACCATAGAAACAGGGGAGAAGTCGATTATTCGTATTGGCGTGATATACAGGCCACCAGGTCAGGAAGAGGAACGGGACAAGAACCTATTACAGGACATAACTAAAATGGCATTAAAAGGAGAGATAATAATCATGGGAGACTTTAATCTTCCTGATGTAAACTGGGAGGTGTCTGTTGCTAGTTCCACTAGAAGTAGGGAGATTTTAAATTCCCTTCAGGGAGCATCCCTCCACCAATTGGTGAGGGAGCCCACTCGGAAAGATGCAATATTAGACTTAATACTTACAAACGGAGACAGAATATCGGATGTAAAAGTGAGTGAAAACCTGGGATCCAGTGATCATCAAGCAGTATGGTTCAGCATAAAGACAGAGACTGACTCATCCCATACAAAAACAAAGGTGTTGGATTTTAGGAAGGCTGATTTTGTAGGGGTGGGAAAATGTGTAAGCGATTCTTTGATCAGAGCGGAGGAATTTGGAAGCCGTGCAGGAGAGGTGGGAAACATTCAAATGTGCAATATTAAAGGCAACAGATCTTTGTATCAAAAGTGTTAGGAAAAACACAAGGAAAAGGAAGCCAGTGTGGTTTGCGAAAGAAGTAGCAAATATTGTGAAAGCAAAAAAGATGGCTTTTAGGAAATATAAGCAGACACAAAATAATGAAGACAAAGAGATTTATCTTGTTAGACAGAAGGAGACTAAGAAGGTAATCAGATGTGCAAAGGCACAAGCTGAGGAGAAAAAAAACAGTCAGTGGGTAAAGGAGGCAAAACTTTTTTCTGCTGCGGGGTACACTGGGCTCCACAAGGATTGGACAATGGGGTGTAGAATAGGATCTTGATCCGAGGCACCAACAGGCTCAAAGCTTTGACTGTTCTCAGAATGCACAGCGCCACCTCCTCTATAACCTCCCTGCACAGGAGCTCAGTTTGTCAGTTGGTGCTGCAGTAAGCAGGCACTGAACAGAAGGGCTGCTCCAAGCAGCCCTAAGAAAAGCTTTTTATGGGGTAAAAAGTGAAGACTTCAAGGGCAGCAGCGGTGGTAAATGTCTTGTGACATTCACTGCTGCAACTCCAGCTCTCCCCAGCGGCGCTGTACACTCCCGAGCCCTGGTTGTCGGGTACCTACAGCGGAGGCTCCGGTTTTCTTCACGTTAGACACACACGGCTGGGGCTCTCCAGGATCACGTGGCCGCGCTTTGGGAGGTGGTAAGTGAGTCCTGCTTGCGGGACCCGGTCTTTATCGCGATCCGGCGCGGTCTGTGGGAGGCGGGCCGCGCGCGCTGGTGGTTGACACTGTGGCAGTACAGGCGATCCCACTAGATCACCAGGGCATGTGCGCAGGTCAGGTTTTCTCACTAAACCAATTCTTATATCGCCCATAGTACCCGGTGGTTTTTCCAGCAGAGGGGATAAGGCTTAGACCTGAAGCCCCGCCCCCAGCCCCAGGGCGCCATTTTTAGCAAGTGTTCCCGCCCTGGAGCTGCATATCTGTATTTTCCTCACTCCCTGTCAGTATCTGCGGCGCCATTACCCCTCAGCTCACTGTTCCTGGGACTGCTTGGGCAAATCCTCCTATGTAAAGCCGCCTGGTTGTCAGCGCTGTGCCTTTACATGACACTTAAGTATTCTACCTGCCTTTTCAGTCAGTGTTAGTAAGAAAGAGTGCATTTAGTCAGGGTTTATAGTACAATTACCCTGTGATATACATCCAGTTCTTACTGTGTACTGTTATATCTATTGTTATATAGCTGTGTAAGCTGGTCCAGTGCAGTATTATTGTCAGTAATAACCTCTGCATTGTACAAACTGTGACTTTCTGTGTGTGCATTTGATAGCTGAGTGGTGTCCATTTCGTGTCTTTCACTCAACCTGCTATCACTATATTCTATAACCTGAGGGGGCTTGGTGCGTCAGGTGTTATCTAATATAGGATTTTCACAAAGATATACTGTATTACGTATTTTTCTCTGTGATTTAGTCACCATATCTCTCCTTTATCTCTGCTGGTGCTGACTACACTGCGCAGGGGTTTGGGTTCAGAGGTATTGTGCTGCTGACAAATTGTACTGTGTTACCTGATACTGCAAGTTATATCATGTCTGCTTCTGAGGGTAACGTTTCTGGGGCTGAACACACTGCCGGTGTTGCTGACGCCACGGTGCCATATGAGGAGAATATAGCAGCTGTGGGCTCTGGTTCTGGGGGCTCCTTGCCCCCCAGTGGGACTGTGGCAACGGAGGCACATACTGACCCACCGCGGGCCGCTTTTCCCCCGCTTCTGCATACGCTAGTTCATAAACTAACTCCCCCTAAGGGACCCCCAATGCCGGTACAACCGTATGTGGTCCCTGCAGCTAACCCGCCGTGGGCAGACGGTTTTTCTGCTCAATTAAAGAAGTTGAACCAGTCCTTGACTACTAAAAAGTCTGACCAACACTCGCCTAAGTCCAAGAGGTCCTCTAAGCGAGCGCTTATCTCCTCACAATCCACTGCTGTCACTGACACCTCGTCTGATGAAGATGGCACATATACTGACCCATTAGGTTCTGACTCAGATACGGCTAATGGGGAGGGTAGTTCACATGTGGATGTTCCTGATCTTTTGGAGGCTATTAAATTAATTCTGCAGATTACGGATGATCCCGAGTCATCCGTCCCTCCTAAGAAACCAGATAGGTTCAAGCGTCAGAAGGTGGTTAAGCAAGTTTTACCTCACTCTGACCACCTAGTGGATATACGTCAGGAACCCTGGGAAAACCCGGGTACAAAGTTTGTGCCTCAAAAGAAGATGCTGGCTCGCTCTCCCCTCGTGCCAGAGCTGTCTAAAAATTGGGAAACGCCTCCTCCAGTGGACTCACATATGGCTAGGATGGTGGTTTCCTCAGCTCTACCTGTCACTACCGTCACGTCTCTAAAAGAACCTACGGATAAATGTGTGGAGGGTTGTCTGAAAGCGATTTACACCCTCACGGGTGCTGCACAAAGGCCCACTATTGCAGCTACATGGGCTGCAGAGGCTATTGAAGCATGGGCCTTGGAGTTAGAAGCTTAAATCTCTTCTGACCATGCTAGACAATGCTTGTCATATATTGTCACAGCTACTCGATAAATTAAAGAGGCGGCTTCTGATGCCGGTATCCTAGCAGCCAAGGCCTCTACTACATTAGTCCTGGCTCGCTGGTGGCTGAGATCCTGGTCTGTGGATCTGGACTCTAGAAAAACCCTGGAGGTACTCCCTTTCAAGGGAGATATTCTGTTTGGGGAGGACTTAAATAAGATTGTGGCTGACTTGGCTACTGCCAAAACTGCCTGTCTGCCTAATACCGCTCCTTCTGTGTCGAAGGCTAAAGGTACGTCCTTTCGCCCCTTTCGTCCTTCAGGTAAAGCAAAAGGTCAGGCGTACCATAAGCAGGCCCGCACTTCCAAACCTGGTAAGCCGAAGCCCAAAAGAGCCTGGGCTGCCCCGTCAGCCAGCTGCTAAGACCGATAAGCCTGCCGCATGACGGGGCGGGCCTCCCCCTGGGGGATCACTTCAGATGCCTGGGTACGGAAAGTCGTCACTCGAGGTTACGCCATAGCCTTCAAATACCGACCCCCTCATCGATTTTGCCAGACAGACGTCCCTTTGGACCAGACAAAGGCAAAAGCTCTACACGCGGTGGTACAGACCTTCCTGGATACAGGAGTCGTCGTACAGGTGCCTCTTGCTCAGAGGGGCCGGGGGTACTATTCTCCACTGTTTCTGGTCCCAAAACCGAATAGGTCCTCCCGGCCCATTCTCAACCTCAAGGCATTGAACAGGTTTGTGAATGTTTCCAAGTTCCGTATGGAAACCCTTCGCTCTATAGTTCTGGCCTTGGAACCTGGGGACTACATGGTCTCCCTGGACATACAGGATGCTTACCTGCATATTCCTATAGCAGTGTCACATCAACAATACCTCAGGTTCACTATTGGCAACCTACATTACCAGTTTCGGGCGTTACCTTTTGGTTTAACAACGGCTCCGCTGTGATGACGGTGGTACTCCGCCGTTAAGGGGTCAGGATGCTGCCGTATCAGGACGACTTGTTAATCCTGGCAAATTCCCCAGATCTTCTCCTGCGTCATCTGGATATGACAGTCCAGTTTCTACAAGCCCACGAGTGGCTCATCAACTGGAAGAAATACTCCCTGGTCCCTGCTCAGAGCATGGTGCACCTGGGAGCGTTGTTGGACACTCACAACCAGAGGTTGTTCTTGTCTCAGGAGAAAGTCCTGAAGATTCAGGACAGGATTCGTTGCTTCCTTTCTCGTTCGCAAGTGTCGATACGTTCGGCAATGCAGGTGCTGGGCCTAATGGTATCAGCATTCGACATGGTGGAGTATGCTCAATTCCATTCTCGCCCACTCCAGAGGCTGATTCTAGCCAAGTGGGACAGCCTGCCTCACCGGATCAGATCCCAAATGATCTTCTTGACTCCGGAGGTCTGTCTTTTGCTACACTTGTGGCTCTGGAACCTACAATTGTGCAGGGGTCATCCCTTCTGGAAATCCAACTGGGTCCTGTTGACGACAGATGCCAGTCTAAGAGGTTGGGGCGTGGTGCTGGAGCAACACTCCCTTCAGGGTCGGTGGACCAAGGAGGAATCTCTCCTCTTGATCAACATTCTGGAATTGCGGGCGGTCTTCAATGCGTTGAACCTGGCCCAGCATTAAATTCAGAATCATCCTGTTCAAGTACAGTCGGACAACGCCAACACAGTGGCTTACATAAATCATCAAGGCGGCACTCGAAGCCGTTTGGCAATGAAGGAAGTCTCACGGATTCTACATTGGGCGGAACGCCATCTACCGGCCATATCGGCAATATTCATTCCGGGAGTCCTGAATTGGGAAGCGGACTTTCTCAGTCGTCAGGACGTGCATGCCGGCGAGTGGGGCCTCCATCCAGAAGTGTTTCACCTCCTCGTGGAAAAGTGGGGTCTTCCAGACGTGGATCTGATGGCGTCTCGACACAATCACATGGTTCCGGTCTTCGGAGCAAGGACAAGGGTTCCTCAAGCAGCATTCGTGGATGCGCTGGCGGTGCCGTGGAGGTTTCGGCTGCCGTATGTGTTCCCTCCGGTGTCACTCCTGCCCAGGGTAATTCGGAAGTTCAAGCAAGAAAAAGGAAATCTGCTTCTCATAGCTCCAGCGTGGCCCAGATGGCACTGGTTCTCAGACCTGCAGGGCCTATCGTCAGAGCATCCAATTCTACTTCCACAACGCCCAGACCTCGTTGTTCAGGGCCCCTGTGTCTACCAGGACCTAGCCCGGCTGTCTTTGACGGTGTGGCTCTTGAAGCTTCCGTCTTGAGGGCTAAGGGTTTTTCTGAAGAGGTCATTAAAACTATGTTGCGGGCCCGGAAACCAGCTTCTGCTCGGATTTACCATAGAGTATGGCATTCCTACTTTGTTTCGTGTGCATCTAACAATTATGACGCTTCCAAGTTTAGTACAGCCAAGCTTTTGGCTTTTCTGCAGCAAGGCCTAGAGTTGGGCCTGCGTCTGGCCTCCCTAAAGGTTCATATTTCTGCCTTGTCGGTGTGGTTTCAGAGAACAATTGCGACTTTGCCTGATGTTCATACTTTCACTCAGGGTGTGTTGCGTATCCAACCTCCCTATGTCCCGCCTGTGGCTCCTTGGGACTTGTCGGTGGTTTTGGAGGCGTTGCAGTAGCCTCCGTTTGAACCCCTTGGTTCAGCTGACCTTAAGTGGTTTTCCCTTAAGGTGGTGTTCTTGCTGGCTATTGCCTCTGCTAGAAGAGTGTCGGATCTGGGTGCCTTGTCTTGTAGTTCCCCATATCTGATTTTTCACCGTGATCGGGCGGTTCTTATTACTCGTCCCGGATATTTACCTAAGGTGGTTTCTTCGTTTCACCTTAATCAGGAGATTGTGGTTTCGGCCTTTGTCTCTCCTGATTTGTCTCCCAAAGAGCGGTCTTTGGATGTGGTACGAGCTCTCCGTATCTATGTGAAGAGAACTGCTTCTATCCGAAAATCTGATTCTCTTTTTGTTGTGTTTGAGTTTCACAAACGTGGCTGGCCTGCTCACAAGCAGACCCTGGCCAGATGGATTAGAATGGTGATTGCACATGCTTATGTGAAGGCTGGTCTCTCTGCTCCTGATCGCATTAAGGCCCATTCTACTCGGTCTGTTGTACCTTCTTGGGCGGCCCAACGTGATGCGACCCTTGAACAATTGTGCAAGGCGGCTACGTGGTCTTCCGCGAACACGTTCATAAGGTTCTATGCCTTCGATACTGCCGCTTCCCAGGATGCTTCCTTTGGACGCCGGGTTCTTGTGCCCCCTACAGTGTGTCCCCTCCCATAAGGAACTGCTTTAGGACATCCCCATTGTCCAATCCATGTGGAGCCCAGTGTACCCCGCAGCAGAAAACGAGTTTTATTGTAAGAACTTACCTTTGTTAAAACTCTTTCTGCGGGGTTCACTGGGCTCCACAAGGCGCCCACCCTGACGCACTTAGCTTCTTTGGGTTGATATGGCATTAGCCGCTGACACTTCTCTTGTCGTGATAGTGTGATGTATGTGGCTACTAACTGTTGTCGTCTCTTTTCCTGCAACTGCATTGGGCTGGTTAACTAAAAACTGAGCTCCTGTGCTGGGAGGCGGGGTGATATAGGAGGTGGCGCTGTGCATTCTGGGAACAGTCAAAGCTTTGAGCCTGTTGGTGCCTCGGATCAAGATCCTATTCTACACCCCATTGTCCAATCCTTGTGCAGCCCAGTGTACCCCGCAGAAAGAGTTTTAGCAAAGGTAAGTTCTTACCATAAAACTCGTTTTTAGGTATATAATAGAGATGAGCGGGTTCGGTTCTCCGAGATCCGAACCCCCCCCCCCCCCCCCCCCGAACTTCACCTATTTTACACGGTTCCGAGGCATCCTCGGATCTTCCCGCCTTGCTCGGTTAACCCGAACGCGCTCAAACGTCATCATCCTGCTGTCGGATTCTTGCGAGATTCGTATTTTATATAAACAGCCGCGCGTCACCGCCATTTTCACTGATGCATTGGAGATTGAACGGAGAGGACGTGGCTGCGTTCTCTCCCTGAAAATCTCCGTAATCTGTGCTCAGTGTGCTGCAAATATCTGTGCTAAGTGTGCTGCAAATATCTGTGCTCAGTGTGCTGAAAATATCTACGTTCTCTGCATGAAAACACTCCATATCTGTGCTCAGTGTGCTGCAAATATCTGTGCTCAGTGTGCTGCATTGTGGGGACTGGGGACCACCAGTATATCATTATAGTAGTACAGTACAGTAGGCCATTGCTGTATCTTGCAGCTCTGTGTCAAGTATACTATCTCTGTGCTACATTATTGTGAGCAGTATATAGTAGGACAGTGCAGCATTATGGTGACCAGCAGTATACATATAGTACAGTACAGTAGGCAATTGCTGTATCTTGCAGCTCTGTGTCAAGTATACTATCTCTGTGCTGCATTATTGTGAGCAGTATATAGTAGGACAGTGCAGCATTTTGATGACCAGCAGTATACATATAGTACAGTAGAGTAGGCCATTGCTGTATCTTGCAGCACTGTGTCAAGTATACTATCTCTGTGCTGCATTATTGTGAGCAGTATATAGTAGGACAGTGCAGCATTTTGGTGACCAGCAGTATACATATAGTACAGTACAGTAGGCCATTGCTGTATCTTGCAGCTCTGTGTCAAGTATACTATCTCTGTGCTGCATTATTGTGAGCAGTATATAGTAGGACAGTGCACCATTTTGGTGACCAGCAGTATACATATAGTACAGTAGAGTAGGCAGAGCCGGATTAAGGGGGGAGCCCAGGGGACACATTACCCTGGGCCCCCCAGATTTAAGGGCCCCCCGTGCCTGCCGTCAAGCACTGGTAGTTTTTATTTTATTTTAGGAAGTTGATTAATTGGTGGCAGTGGTGCAAACTTTCCCCTCTCTGCAGACAAATTTTGTGTTTCAGAGACGGAGACAGCCTTGTCTCCGTCTCTGCACCCGGCGGGGCCACCCACAGGCACTTACGAACTGCCGTGAATGAAGTGCACGGCTGCTCCTCACTGAGCTCTGCCTCTGATCAGCTGAGCTCTCTGCCTCTCGAACACACAGAGGAGGGAGCTGCTGAGCATGTGCAGCAGCAGCTCCTGTGTTTAACTCACATGGACTCCGGCAGAATCTCCTCCTCTTCTCCTCTGTTCAGTTGGTTAGTGGGGTGTGTGTGTGTGTATATGTTGTAGGTGTGTAGTGTGTGTGTGTGTGTGTGTGTGTGTGTGTGTGTGTGTGTGTGTGTGTGTGTGTGTATGTTGGTGTGTAGTGTGTGTATGTATGTATGTATGTATGTATGTATGCATGCTGTGTGTGGGTGTATGTATGTATGCATGCTGTGTGTGTGTATATATGTTGGTGTATAGTGTGTGTGTGTGTGTTGTTGGTGTGTAGTGTGTGTGTGTGTGTGTGTGTGTTGTTGGTGTGTAGTGTGTGTGTATGCTGTGTGGTATGTATGTATGCTGTTTGTGAGTGTTTATGAATGCTATGTGTGTGTTGTGTGTATGTATGCTAATTTTCTATTTAATAAAATGTGCTATCCTTCGTTTCTGCCTCCAACAGCTTTCTGCTCACACTTTTATCAATCTTATATATATATATATATGTATATATATATATATATATATATATATTTGTAAGGAACCTCCCCTTTCTACAGTATATACACTATATTTAGCCCTCAGGGGCGCCCCTTTTCTAAAATACCCCGGGCCCCCTGGAGCCTTGATCCGGCCCTGAGAGTAGGCTATTGCTGTATCTTGCAGCTCTGTGTCAAGTATACTATCTCTGTGCTGCACTATTGTGAGCAGTATATAGTAGGACAGTGCAGCATTTTGGTGACCAGCAGTATACATATAGTACAGTACAGTAGGCCATTGCTGTATCTTGCAGCTCTGTGTCACTTCTAGTATCCTGATCAGTGCTCAATATCTGCTGCATTGTTGTGACCAGTATGTATACTGTACTGTGCAATGTGTGTTATACACCTGGTGATTTTATACATCCTGTAATCTGTACTGAGCGATGTGTGAGATACACCTTGGGATTATACACCCTGTATACTGTACTGTGCAACATTTGTGATACAACTGGTGATTATACACCCTGTATACTGTACTGAGCGATGTGTGAGATACACCTTGGGATTATACACCCTGTATACTGTACTGTGCGATGTGTGTTATACACCTGGTGATTATACATCCTGTAATCTGTACTGTGCAATGTGTGTTATACACCTGGTGATTATACATCCTGTAATCTGTACTGAGCGATGTGTGAGATACACCTGGGGATTATACACCCTATATACTGTACTGTGTGATGTGTGAGATACACCTTGGGATTGTACACCCTATATACTGTACTGTGTGAGATACACCTGGGGATTGTACACCCTATATACTGTACTGTGTGATGTGTGAGATACACCTGTGGATTATACACCCTATATACTGTACTGAGCGATGTGTGAGATACACCTGGGGATTATACACCCTATATTATTATTATCTTTTATTTATATAGCGCCACAAGGGTTCCACAGCGCCCAATTACAGAGTACATAAATAATCAAACAGGAAAACAGCAACTTACAGTTGATGACAGTATAGGACAAGTACAGGGTAAATACACATAGTTACATCAGCAGATGACACTGGAATAAGTATCAGGTGGCAGAAGACTGCTGGATGTGGTACAGTTGAAGATTATTAAAGTAAGACAAAGGATAAGCACATGAGAAAAGAGGGCCCTGCTCGTGAGAGTTTACAATCTAAAGGGATGGGGTAGACAGACATGGGTGACACAGATGGGGTACATAGAGAACGTGGAACAGAGGGTTAGGATGAGATTTGGCTGTGTTTGGTGAAGAAGTGGACCCCCAGAAGGCACAAGTCAATACTTAACATTGCAACATTTTACTGGGCTATGCAGGAGAAAATTAAAAATAGGGGAAAATAAAAATAAAATAAAAGAATCGATAACTTCTACCGCTTTCAAAAGGTCAATGGAAGCTGAAATAATGGACAACTACCTCATGGAAGCCAGATACAGTATACCAAACAGTACTTAGCAGAGTTAGGAATGAGTGCTTATGAAATACAGTAACATTTTGTCATAATATTTCAGAAACTGCATGGCTGGTCTCTTGCACTCGTTTGCTCTAATACACCACCTGCTTTAGGATTTATATTCAAAAACATTATGTCTCCATAATCTCAAAAACGTCAGTGTTCTTGGAAAGTGGTTTGTTCTTTTGTAAGGGAAAGAGAACAAACATTCTCAAACAACGGTTTCTCAATTTCTTTTTCCTCCTGGAAGGGATAGTGGATTCGCAGGAATATCTGAGCATTTCTGTAATCAGAAAGCAGCGATTTTCTACAACTGTTTACGAATAATTCCAGTGATTTTGACATTTTCTTCCAGGGATTTGGGCCAATAATACCATTGATTAGAACGATTAATTCCAGTGATTTTGTCATTTTCTTCCAGTGATTTGGACCAATAATACCATTTGATTAGAACGAATAATTCCATTGATTTTGTCATTTTCTTCCAGTGATTTGGACCAATAATACCATTGATTAGAACGAATAATTCCTGTGATATTGAGGTGTTTGTGTTGCTTAGCTTAGCCATCCAGCGACCACAGTGCACCTCTTTTTCTCTTTTCTTTGCATCATGTGCTGTTTGGGGCCAATTTTTTTAAGTGCCATCCTGTCTGACACTGCAGTGCCACTCCTAGATGGGCCAGGTGTTTGTGCCGCCCTCTTGTGTCGCTTTGCTTAGTCATCCAGCAACCTCGGTGCAAATTTTAGGACTAAAAATAGTATTGTTAGGTGTGAGGTGTTCAGAATAGACTGGAAATGAGTGGAAATTGTGGTTATTGAGGTTAATAATACTATAGGATCAAAATTACCCCCAAATTCTATGATTTAAGCTGTTTTTGAGGGGTTTTTGAAAAAAAACACCTGAATCCAAAACACACCCGAATCCGACAAAAACATTTCAGGGAGGTTTTGCCAAAACGCGTCCGAATCCAAATTACAGCCGCGGAACCAAATCCAAAACCAAAACACAAAACCCGAAAAATTTCCGGTGCACATCTCTAGTATATAAGCAAAAGGAGGAAAACAAAAGGCGGAATAATAAAACTAAAGACAGACTGGGAGTCTTGTTGAGGGAGACAATGTAATAGCAGATCATCTTAATAATTATTTTTGCTCAGTATTCACTACTGAAAGAGAAGGGAAGTGGGCCACAGTTAAGTTTTAAGTTAAGTTGCAGGGATATTCAGGAAAATGAAACAAGTACATTTACAGAGGAGAAGGTCCTAACAGAACTCTCAAAGCTGAAATTAGACAAATCTATGGGGCCAGATGGGATACATCCAAGGATACTAAAAGAACTTAAAGAGGTGCTGGTAGCACCATTGACAGAATTATTCAACCAGTCATAAGCTACAGAGTAATTCCAGAGGACTGGAAAAGAGCGAATGTAGTCCCACTGCACAAAAGTGGAAGCAAGGAAGAGGGAAACAACTACACATCAATGAGTCTTACATCAGTAGTAGGGAAATTCATGGAAACACTCTTAAAAGAAAGAGTTGTAGACTATCTCAAATCCCGCAATTTACAGGATCCCAAACAGCATGGATTCACTGGGGGGAGATCATGTCAAACAAATCTTATTTACTTTTTTGACTGTGTGACCGGAGTGACCAGAGTGATCCTTCCTTGGCACTGTGACCCTGCCAGAGTCAAAGCGGCTGTCATGGATGGTGCAGTGTAAGGCATCCGGCGACACAGAGCGGAGAATCCCTTACACCGCTCAGCAGCCTGTAGAGTGACGGAACCGGAGCAGGAGGCACAGGATAAGCGGACGCTGAGGTCCCGGGAGCAGAGATGCAAGTGAGGCCTGTAAGGGCTCTGGGAGCATCAGGTGGCATCTAACACTCAAAGCGCCCCGCACTGCACGCCATAGTCCCAGGAGTAACAGAGACTGAGTAGCCCGTCACCTTATTAAGGAACACTGACTTCATTATGCGCATCCCGTGTTCCCCTGTCTGATAAAGAGAGACATCCTCTTACTGTACAGAAGCTCAGGAGGCACAGAAGCTGTGTTATAACTACACCTTAGACCTCTGGGGTGAACGCTAATTGGGGTGCCCCAGTCATAGTGCGACACTGTCTTCAAAGAATAAGTCCATTAGACCGTTCATGCTTTATGCCCACGTGGGTTGCAGTAAGAAAGTGTTTGGCCAGAGACTTACTGTTGGAAACGCCTAGACTGTAAAAAGACTAAAGTGACATTCCAACACAGTCCTCCAAGTTAATCCCCACTCCTTGTGGATCACCTACCGGCCATAACTGGACCGGGGACATTGAATGGGTCCCATCTAAATGGGATTATATCTTGTTCACCAAATCAAAATAACAAACCCTGTGCACAGGTTACTGGGCTGTGCCCCCTGTAGCTGTGCCCCCTGTAGAGTTGTGCCCCCCTGTAGAGTTGTGCCCCCCTGTAGAGTTGTGCCCCCTGTAGAGTTGAGCCCCCTGTAGTTTTGCCCCCTGTAGAGTTGTGCCACCTGTAGTTTTGCCCCCTGTAGAGTTGTGCCACCTGTAGTTTTGCCCCCTGTAGCTGTGCCCCCAGTAGTTGTGCCCCTGTAGTAGCGCCGCTTACAAAAATAATAATAAGAAAAAATACTCACCAGCCCCGCTCCTGCTACTCGACCGCTGCTGCTGTCTCTGGCCACCCGCTCCTCGGATCTATGACATATCTCCCATAGCACCGCAAAGACACTAGAGGTCAATTAGGACCTCTAGCTTCTGTGGGCGCTTCTACAATGCCGTGTGGTGCGCGATGACAGTAGGCACACCGCACCGCAGCATGTGGGAGGGTCAGATGATGCAGCAGCAGCACCCTTAAGGATGCGGCGCCCTGGGCAAAAGTCTTGCTTGCCCGCGGCCAGAGCCGCTCCTGGTACCCGACAGAGGTTTAAATTAATATACCAAAGAGCAAAGTGTATGTACTGTAGGCAGTATTCAATAAGAATGTCAATTGAATTTCGGGCTATCATTTGTACCAATGGTGATCCATTATACATTCATAAATAAGCTTTATTGTATACTAAAGATCTATGTTTTAATACTTTTTAGCTTTATTTTGGACTCGTCATTCCCCAGGTCAGTAGCTATTGTGCTGTCATTTTGTTTTCCTTTCTCTTGCCCTATCTTCTCATCTCTCACCAACTGTTCCTTCCTGTCCTCCTGTTCTTCCCGTTCTTCCTTCTGCCCTATTTTCCAACTGTTCATCCCATCTCCTAATACAGTATTTCTCGTCTTTCCCTGCTCCTCAAGTTTTCCCTATTACTCCCATCTCACACTCACTCATTCTGTCTCACACTCACTCCCTCTCTATCGCTCTCATACTCTCTCACACTCATACTCTGTCTCTCATACTGCACTGGCCAGCTGGGATCTTCTGCAAAGTGATGTGAGACTATCGGAGCTGTTTCTCCTCCATCCGGACAGCAGCAGCTACAATCTGCCCCCCCCCCCCCCTTTCTCCTTCACACCTCCCATTTGTGTACTGCTGTCAGGGACAGTGTGAGTGCCCATTGTCAGGAATCGGCATTCAGTGGTATCTCCCTTGCCAGCGCGCTGGAGTGCAGGCCTCCAGCTTGTTGCTGCGTGAGTACTCTGTCCGCGGAGCGCAGAACCCATTGTCGCTGTGTACCCCTGAAATCCATCCAGCGTGTACCCCGCTGTGTGCCCGCCATCTGTACAGCATGGGCGCCGCCATGACACTTGCGGTCAGCTGACTTGTAAACACCCAATCCTGCGCTGTGTCTGCACACATGATTCAAGCATCCAATGACTGCTGACCATGGGGTATAAATCCGGAACATCGGCTCAGTCTCATCGCCTTTAACAACGCATCGCATCCAGTGCATAGTGTCTCCTGGCTCCAGTGTCCTGTCTCCAATGATTTCTTAGCTCGAGTTTCTCCGTGGAACTACAGGCACCAGCCATCCAGCTCTGCTACAACTCCTTCCACAGTCTGCTACCACTTCTACATGCAGTAAGAGACTCTCTCCAGGTGTTGCCTTACCGTACTCACCTGCAGTGCTTAAAGTGGTCCTGGAGAGGTGGTGGAACTCCCCCCCCCCCCCCTTCAGTCCTAAAGGCATCGCACGCGAGCCACAAAAACAGGGGTGTGGTCTCAAAACAGAAAGGGTTGTGGTCACCCAACATGACCACAGCAGTAGCATCCCTTATACAATGCCCTCAGTAGTAGTGCCCCTTATGTAAAGCCCATAGTATTGGTGCCCATTATACAGTGCTCCCAGTAGTAGTGTCCCTTATGTCCCCAGGAGTGATGCCCCTTATAAAGTGTCCCCTATGCAATGCCCTCATTAGTAGTGCCCCCAGTAGATATGCACCCAGTGGTAATGCCTTGTGTAGTATTTCCCCCAGTAGTAATGCCCCCCTAGTTATGCCCCCTGTAGAGATGCCACAGTAGTTCTGCCCCCTGTAGAGGTGCCCCCATAGTTATGCCCCCAGTAGAGATTCCCCCTGTAGTTATGCCCCCTGTAGTTATGCTCCCTGTAGTTATGCCCCTGTAGTTATGCCCCCTTTAGAGATGCCCCCAGTAGAGATGCCCCCTGTAGTTATGTCCCCTGTAGAGATGCCCCCAGTAGAGATGCCCCCTGTAGAGGTGCCCCTAGTACAAAGTACAGAGATGCCCCCTTTAGAGATGCTCCCTGTAGATATGCCCCCGTAGAGATGCCCCCAGTAGAGATGCCCCCTGTAGAGATGCCCCTAGTACAAAGTACAGATGCCCCTTGTAGAGCTGCCCTCAGTACAGATGCCCCCAGTAGAGCTGCCCCATTACAGATGCCCCCTGTAGTTATGCCCCCAGTACAGATGCCCCCTGTCAATATGCCCCAGTATAGATGCCCCCCAGTATAGCTGCCCCCAGTACAGTTGCCCCCAGTAGTTATGCCCCAGTATAGATGCCCCCAGTACAGTTGGCCCCTGTAGTTATGCCCCCAGTAGTTATTCCTCAGTATAGATGCCCCCAGCAGAAGTTTCCCCCAGTACAGTTGCCTCCAGTCAAAGATGCCCCCAGTAGAAGTTGCCCCCCAGTAGAAGATGCCTCCAAGTAGCGTCGTTCCACACAAAAAATCACAACAACTCCACAATATTGACCTCCATATGGCGCCCGCTCCTCAGTACTATGGGAGAAACGTCATGACGTCTCAGGAGTGAGCTCTGGCTGTTGCTGAGGGGAAAGTGCCTACGCCCGGCATCCCCATGCTGCTCCAGGGTGGCTCACATTCTGGGTTAGGTGAGCCGGAGGAGGTGGAACTGCGTTCCATCTCCAATTGGAACTGATGGAACACAGTTCCGCCCCGTTCCGGCTCACTTTAACCTCTGCTCACCTGTGTGTTGTTACTCTGCATTCAGCATTGTGCTATTGCATCCAGCACTTAAAACAATCGGCTTGTATATTACCAACTGTCTCCTGCTACAGCCTTGCTTGGCTCTGTGGACTTTTGTGCATATCTACTGACTGTGATTCTATTTGCTGTCGGTTGCCAGACCAATTACCGGAGTTAATCATTGCCTGTATTTACTGTCATCGGTTGCATTACTTACCTTCTGCATATTGATCCTGTTTACTATCGGCTTCCAAGCCGGCCATCGATGTTCGCCTTCGGCTTCCAGGCCGACCATTGCTGTTTGCTGATTCCAGACCAGCCCATTACCTGTGACTGTTATTAATATCTGTCAGCTTCCTCGCTGAGAACTATCTGTATTGCCACTTGCTCCAGTTGCTGTTTATATTTCAATGTGCTAATAAAACATCATTGTGCACACGTGCAGGAACTTACTGCAGCCTCCTCGTTTTCTCCGCCGCACCACCACTGACCCACTAGTGCCCCCTCTGGGAACAGACGCAGACCTGACACCCATAGAGGAAGATGTTGACATGTATTTAAGTGATTAAATGCTACAAGCAATCTCTTAACTGAGTGTTATTGGGCATGACTCATCAGCAGCAATAGTTTCACATGTCTGAGTCAACTGACTTAAAAGTCAGGCTGATTAGACTGCAGGTACATGTTGTTTACTTGCCTCTTTAAAAGTATCTGCATATGCACAAGCCTGTCAATGTGTTATTGGAGTGTGCAGGAACTTACTGCAGCCTCCTCGTTTTCTCCACCGCACCACCACTGACCCTCTAGTGCCCCCTCTGGGAACAGATGCAGACCTGGCACCAATAGAGGAAGATGTTGACATGTATTTAAGTGATTAAATGCTACAAGCAATCTCTTAACTGAGTGTTATTGGGCATGACTCATCAGCAGCAATAATTTCACATGTCTGAGTCAACTGACTTAAAGGTCAGGCTGATTAGACTGCAGGTACATGTTGTTTACTTGCCTCTTTAAAAGTGTCTGCATATGCCCAAGCCTGTCAATGTGTTATTGGAGTATCACAGTGCTGTGTAGCTGTACAGTACTTAGCTCAGGAGAGATTGATACCTTATCATACCTAAAAGAAAGAAGGTGGGAGTGCTGGAAGAGTGTATTAAAAAAAATAATTTTTATTAAAACAATGTGGTATAAAATACCATAGCATAGATATGATTTAAAAAATGTGAACAAGTTGTAATTAGTAGCCTATAATTCAGGAACACACTAAAACATGCAGCTGGCAACAATGTAATACATACTGTGACACAATATATTGGGGAAATAGAAACTAATGTATCTTCCTAGATACAAATCTTTATATTGATACCAGTGGAATAAAAATTGTTATATCAGGCATCCATATTGAATAATAATATGATTAGGGTGAGCATCTTACCCACTGTAGCTCAGAGTCCTCTTGTTAATTATCTCACACTCCGTGACATAGGTGCTGGTATAGATTAGAAAGTGGAAAACATTCAAAAGTAGTGAAACTTGCTCCAGCCGGGGTCATTCCAAGTTGATCGCTAGCTGAATTTGTTCGTAGCGCTGCGATCAGGCTAAAAAACGGCAGTTCTGCGCATGCATATGTGGCGCAATGCGCACGCGCGATGTACGGGCACAACGAACGATGTAGTTTTGCACAGAGTCTAGCAATGCATTTCAGTCGCACTGGTTGCCACAGAGTGATTGACAGGAAGTGGGCGTTTCTGGGT
Organism: Pseudophryne corroboree; assembly: GCF_028390025.1. Lineage (NCBI taxonomy): Eukaryota > Metazoa > Chordata > Amphibia > Anura > Myobatrachidae > Pseudophryne > Pseudophryne corroboree. The sequence continues at coordinate 789,427,272 of NC_086446.1, forward strand.
GGCAACTGACCGTTTTCAGGGAGTGTGTGGAAAAACGCAGGCGTGCCAGAGAAAAACGAAGGCGTGGCTGGACGAACGCTGGGCGGATTTGTGATGTCAAATCCGGAACTGAATAGTCTGAAGTGATCGCAAGCGCTGAGCAGGTTTTGAGCTACTCTGAAACTACACAAAAAAAATTTGTAGCCGCTCTGCGATACAACCGTTCACACTTCTGCTAAGCTAAAATACACTCCCAGTGGGCGGCGGCATAGCGTTTCCACGGCTGCTAAAAACTGCTAGCGAGCGATCAAGTCGGAATGACCCCCAAATTGCGGTGGTACTAAGCCAAATGTACAGCAGCTCAGATATGGTGAATATGCAGCCTGCTGGTGTGAATATGCAGACAGCTGGTGTGATCCCCTCTCCACACCACATGAAGATCAGATGAACCACGCTGTCAGGTAAGTCACGGCTGTGCTGAGCCGGGTATAGATGGCTGTGGTGTGGTGGAAGAAAAGCTGGCGGTGACTGCTGGCAGAAGCTTCTATCCACGGCCAGGGCCGGTTCCGGGGCTTCTGGCGCCCCGGGCGGCATTAGGGGGCGTGGCTTCATACAGGGGGCGTGGTCAGTTACGCCCCCTGCACTGTTGTAGGATGTGCGGTGCGCGATGACGTCATCGCGCACCGCACAGCAAAGGTCCTCTCCACGAAGGTAAACTAGACGCTAAGCATCTAGTTCCCTTCGTGGAGAGGACCTTTGCTGTGCGGTGCGCAATGACGTCAATGCGCTCCGCACATCATTACAGTGAAGGTCCTCTCCAGGAAGGGAAATTAGACGCGTTTCCCTTCACAACGGGCAGCAGCAGCGGGGGGCACCACAGCAGCAGCGGATCTTGCCATGGTGCGGCGCCCTCCGGAGGCAAAAGTCCTGCTTGCCCGTGGCAAGATCCACTACTGTCCACGGCGGGTGAGGATCAGAGGACTGCGATGTCAGGTGAATGATGGCTGTACTGAGCCGGGTGTGCAGCAGCTCCAATGCGGTCAGTTTGCAACCGGCGGTCTCACTGACAGGGTCTCCTCTCTGCAGTGGGTACGGATTAGGAGGGCCACACAGTGTAGAATAGATACCGTATATGTAGTGTGACAAAGTGGAAAAAGAAGATGTCTGGTCGAAATCCAAGTCAGGATTTAGGCTGTGAAGCCGGTAGGTACACAGTGGTGAGCAGCTGATTAGGTCCCTGAACTAGGTAACCTTAATACTTTTCTCTGCCTCAAGGACTGGCCGTTTCCTCAGAAGGAGCAAATGAATATTGTGAGTCATGTGAGGGGTTTATAAACCAAACAAATTATATTTCTGCTGTGGGGTACACTGGGCTCCACAGGGAATGACATTGGTGTGTAGAGTAGGATCTTGATCCGAGGCAGCAACAGGCTAAAAGCTTTGACTGTTCCCACAATGCATAGCGCCGCCTCCTCTATAACCCCGCCTTCGTGCACAGGAGCTCTGTTTTGTAGTTGGTGCCATTTAGTGCAGGCAGACAACAGGGGGCTGCTCCAGCAGCCCTCAGAAGAGCTTTTTTAAGTGAAAAATGAAGATTTCAAGGACTGCAGCAGAGACACTGACTGTGTTATATGTCACTCAAACATCTCCTGCTGCAGCTCCATCACCTTCCCCACCGGTGCTGTATACTCCCCTGTCCTCGTTGCCGGGTACTTACAGCGGAGGCTCCGGTTTTCTTCAGTCAGGCACACACACCACCGCAGCTCTCCAGGATCGCGTGGCAGCATTCAGGGAGGAGGTAAGTGGGTCCCACAGGTGGGAACCGCTGTAAACCGTGATCAAGCGCGGCCGTGGGAGGCGGGCCGCGCGCGCTGGCGTGGACACTGTGGCAGTACAGGCGATCCCACTAGACCACCAGGGCAAGGGCACAGGTCGGATTCTCTCAAAAATCCATTTACTAAGGACCCCAGTACCCGGTGGTGAAGTCCAGCAAGGGGATAAGGCTTTGACCTGTAGCCCCTCCCCCAGCCCTAGGGCGCCATTTAGAGTAAATGTTCCCGCCCTGGAGCTGCATATCTCTCTCTCCCTGTCAACGTTTGGGCGCCATTAGGACATGCTGAGCTGATCCTGGGACTGTTTGGGCAACTCCTCCTCTGTAAAGCCACCTGCATGTCAGCGCTGCGCAGTTTCGGACTGGGGCATGAAGGTCCCAGCGGAGAAATGCAGTGGTAGGGGCCCATGCTTAAGGGTGTGGCCAGGCAATAGTGGAGGTGTGGCCAATCACAACAGAGGCTTGGCTAACCTTTATGATAATGTACCAGATTAATAACAGCAATGCACTGTAGATTTAATGAACTCTAACCAGCTTCACCTGTGTAGCAGGTGTAAGTACCAGATACTCTCACTTCCTGTTATACCTGCCTTTTGGAAAAAGACGCCCTGCTGGCGTTGAAACGCGTTAAGGATACAGGTGTACTCTCCTAGAACACTCCTGTTTCACTATCTGAAGTCAGGCTCAGTCGGAGCCATCACATGAGATCAGTCCCACCACGGCCGCTATCTGCCGCCCAGCTGACGTTTAGGTGCCGGGGCTCCGGTGCCTTCCGATCCCGCAGGGGGCAATTTACAGTGACTCTGAATTGGAGCCTTGTGTGCAGGGCCGGTGCAAGGTTTCTCAGCACCCTAGGCAAATCTTCAGTGCACCCCTCCCCACAATACCCAGGTGAAAAAAGTGCGAAGGCTGCCTCTTATGGGCGGTATTCAATTCTTTCTGCCCCATTCTACACACGTTCTCTTTCTGCTGACGGGTGTGGCATCATCATTTCAGATCGCTACCCCTGGGGTAGCGAGGCCCCCTAACCCTTTATACAGCTAAACCTGATTACTAAGGGCACGATATGTGCAATAACGGGGATCACTTTAGAAAGGATATTGGGCGTGACATATCATTTGAATACCGCTATAAGTTCCACAGCCACTTCCTGATAATGTTAGTGCTGCGCGAAAGAATATTTCCTTAACATACAATTTGACGGCACACAGGGACCATATGACCCATCCAGTCTGTCCTTTAGGGTTTTGGACTAGAGAGTATTAGGGTTAGTTTACTGGTTTGGACAAGGATATTAGGGATAGGGTATTAGGGTTGTTTCAGCGATTTGGGTTAGGGTATAGGGTTAGTTTGGGGATGGGGTTAGGGTATTAAGGATAAGATATTAGCGTTGGTCTATCAGTTTGGTTTAAAGGGGTTAGGGTTAGGGAGAGATCTGGCTATAAATATAGAAAGGTAGCCAGAGGGCAGCCGGTGGATGTTTCCCTTGGAGATGCACTCATGCACGGGGCAGTGGCTGCCGGCAGAGGCGTAACTAGGGTTGATGGCACTTTCTCTATCAGTTAACCGCCAAGCCCTCCTGCCATTCCCCACCCCACACACACACACCATATAGAGATAATCAAAAGACAGGTGCCAAGAGCTGCTGCAGCGTCCAGGTGAGGTGCCCGCTGCACTAATGGCAGGGTGTAAGTACTATAGGTGTCAGAGCCAAGAGTGACATGGGGAGGGAGAGAGAGAGGGACATGGGGGAAAAAGAGGGACATGAGGGAAAGAGAGGGACATGGGGAAAGAGAGGGGCATGGGGGAAAGAGAGGGACATGAGGGAAAGAGAGGGACATGGGGGAAAGAGAGGGACATGGGGAAAGAGAGGGACATGAGGGAAAGAGAGGGACATGGGGAAAGAGAGGGGCATGAGGGAAAGAGAGGGACATGAGGGAAAGAGAGGGACATGGGGGAAAGAGAGGGACATGGGGAAAGAGAGGGACATGAGGGAAAGAGAGGGACATGGGGAAAGAGAGGGGCATGAGGGAAAGAGAGGGACATGAGGGAAAGAGAGGGACATGGGGAAAGAGAGAGAGGAATGAGGGAAAGAGAGGGACATGAGGGAAAGAGAGGGACATGGGGAAAGAGAGGGGCATGAGGGAAAGAGAGGGACATGGGGAAAGAGGGGCATGAGGGAAAGAGAGGGACATGGGGAAAGAGAGGGACATGAGGGAAAGAGAGGGACATGGGGAAAGAGAGGGGCATGAGGGAAAGAGAGGGACATGAGGGAAAGAGAGGGACATGAGGGAAAGAGAGGGACATGAGGGAAAGAGAGGGACATGGGGAAAGAGAGAGAGGAATGAGGGAAAGAGAGGGACATGAGGGAAAGAGAGGGACATGGGGAAAGAGAGGGGCATGAGGGAAAGAGAGGGACATGGGGAAAGAGGGGCATGAGGGAAAGAGAGGGACATGGGGAAAGAGAGGGACATGAGGGAAAGAGAGGGACATGGGGAAAGAGAGGGGCATGAGGGAAAGAGAGGGACATGAGGGAAAGAGAGGGACATGAGGGAAAGAGAGGGACATGAGGGAAAGAGAGGGACATGGGGAAAGAGAGAGAGGAATGAGGGAAAGAGAGGGACATGAGGGAAAGAGAGGGACATGGGGAAAGAGAGGGACATGAGGGAAAGAGAGGGACATGGGGAAAGAGAGGGGCATGAGGGAAAGAGAGGGACATGAGGGAAAGAGAGGGACATGGGGGAAAGAGAGGGACATGGGGGAAAGAGAGAGGCATGAGGGAAAGAGAGGGACATGAGGGAAATAGAGGGACATGAGGGAAAGAGAGGGACATGAGGGAAAGAGAGGGACATGGGGGAAAGAGAGGGACATGGGGGAAAGAGAGGGACATGGGGGAAAAAGAGGGACATGAGGGAAAGAGAGGGACATGGGGGGAAGAGAGGGACATGAGGGAAAGAGAGGGAAATGAGGGAAAGAGAGGGACATGAGGGAAAGAGAGGGACATGGGGGAAAGAGAGGGACATGGGGGGAAGAGAGGGACATGAGGGAAAGAGAGGGACATGGGGGAAAGAGAGGGACATGGGGGGAAGAGAGGGACATGAGGGAAAGAGAGGGATATGGGGGAAAGAGAGGGACATGGGGGAAAGAGAGAGAAAGCGAGACATGAGGGAAAGAAAGAGAGGGACATGAGGGAAAGAGAGGGACATGGGGGAAAGAGAGGGACATGAGGGAAAGAGAGGGACATGGGGGAAAGAGAGGGACATGGGGGAAAGAGAGAGAAAGTGAGACATGAGGGAAAGAAAGAGAGGGACATGAGGGAGAGAGAGAGAGACACAAGGAAAGAGAGAGAGCAAGACATGGGGGACAGAGAGAGACACATGGGCATGGAGAAAGAGAGAGAGACACGGTGACGTGGACATGGGGAAAGAGAGAGGGACATGCAGGAAAGAGAGAGACATGGGGAAAGAGAGAGAATGAGACATGGGGAAAGCGAGACACGGGGAGATAGTCATGGGGGAAAGAAAGAGAGACATGGCAGAGAGATACACAAATAATGCCCCCTTCACTGTCCACCTCACTCTCCCATAATAACAGCAACACCCCTCCCACCTTTCTTCTCCTCCCTCCAGCTCCAGTACTGGAGAGGGAGTTACAATTCTGCATCAACTTTCCCCTCAGCAATTCATGTGCTGGAATGCACTTAGAGGGGGGAGATATGCAGTGACAATGCCAACGCAGGACAGTGTGAGGGAAGAGAGAAGCCTGCTCGCCCACCTGCACTTCCGGGGTCAGCCTGCAGCAAGTGGGCTTCAACCTTGTCCTGCTGACAGAATGAGAGAGGTGTAGCGCGTAGCGCAGCCCAGAGGTATAAGTAGGGTTTTCGGAGCCCAGGGCAAGATGAAGAGTGGCGCCCCCCCCGAAAAAAAACAAAACAAAACAACACGCACCAATAGATGGCGTGCACCAGAAGGGGATTGGCCACTGAAAATGCCCCTCAGTGCCAGTTACATTGGCCCACAGTGCCAGATACATGCCCACAGTGCCAGATACATGCCCCACAATGCCAGATACATGCCCACAGTGCCAGATACATGCCTCACAGTGCCAGATACATGCCCCACAGTGCCAGATACATGCCCCACAATGCCAGATACATGCCCCACAGTGCCAGTTACATTGCCCCACAGTGCCAGTTACAATGCCCCACAGTGCCAGATACATTGCCCCACAGTGCCAGTAACAATGCCCCACAGTGCCAGTTACATTGCCCCACAGTGCCAGTTACAATGCCCTACAGTGCCAGATACATGCCCCATAGTGCCCGATACATGCCCCACAGTGCCAGTTACAATGCCCCACAGTGCCCGATACATGCCCCACATTGCTAGATACATGCCCCACTGTGCCAGTTACATTGCCCCACAGTGCCAGTTACAATGCCCTACAGTGCCAGTTACAATGCCCCACAGTGCCAGATACATGCCCCACAGTACCAGATACATGGCCCACAGTGCCAGTTACATTGCCCCACAGTGCCAGATACATGCCCCACATTGCCAGATACATGCCCCACAGTGCCAGTTACATTGCCCCAGAGTGCCAGTTACATTGCCCCACAGTGCCAGTTACAATGCCCCACAGTGCCAGATACATGCCCACAGTGCCGGATACATGCCCCACAGTGCCAGTTACATTGCCCCACAGTGCCAATTACATGCCCCACAGTGCTAGTTATATGCCCCACAGTGCCAGATACATGCCCCACAGTGCCAGATACATTGCCCCACAGTGCCAGATACATGCCCCTCAGTTCCAGTTACATGCCCCCCCTCCCCGCTCACTCACCGCTTCTTCCCGTGGCTGTGCTATGTGAGGGGAGGAGAGCGCAGCACCTCTCCTGCCCCTCACCGCTCCAGGTCTCCGGCGGCGGCTATGTGGCGCCAGTTCGCTAGCCAATCAGAGCTCGTGGACCGGCAGCCAATCAGGAGCCGGTCCGCAATCTCTGATTGGCTAACGCCGCCGGCGGCCGGAGACCGGACACACGCAGCGCTGCTGGTGCTGGCAGTGGAGGTGAGGGGAGGGAGAGATGCTGCGCTCACCTCCCCTCACATTGCGGCGTGACGGGGGCGAGTGGGGCATGATGCCCTGGCCGCCGCCGGCGACCCCCTCTGCTGGGCCTGCCAAGTCGCCCAGGGCACGTGCCCCACTAACCCTACCATAGTTACGCCTCTGGTACAGCCACATTACTAACCTGAGTGAGGCCAGTGAACAGGGGATGCGCGGCACTGTTAGGACCAGCATCAGAATAAACTGATTTCTCTATCGTCCTAGTGGATGCTGGGGTTCCTGAAAGGACCATGGGGAATAGCGGCTCCGCAGGAGACAGGGCACAAAAAGTAAAGCTTTAGGATCAGGTGGTGTGCACTGGCTCCTCCCCCTATGACCCTCCTCCAAGCCTCAGTTAGGTTTTTGTGCCCGGCCGAGAAGGGTGCAATCTAGGTGGCTCTCCTAAAGAGCTGCTTAGAAAAGTTTAGCTTAGGTTTTTTATTTTACAGTGAGTCCTGCTGGCAACAGGATCACTGCATCGAGGGACTTAGGGGAGAAGAAGTGAACTCACCTGCGTGCAGGATGGATTGGCTTCTTTGGCTACTGGACATTAGCTCCAGAGGGACGATCACAGGTACAGCCTGGATGGTCACCGGAGCCTCGCCGCCGGCCCCCTTGCAGATGCTGAAAAGAGAAGAAGGTCCAGAATCGGCGGCAGAAGACTCCTCAGTCTTCTTAAGGTAGCGCACAGCACTGCAGCTGTGCGCCATTGCTCTCAGCACACTTCACACGGCAGTCACTGAGGGTGCAGGGCGCTGGGGGGGGGCGCCCTGGGCAGCAATGAAAATCCTTTTTTTGGCAAAAAATACCTCACATATAGCCTCCGGGGCTATATGGAGATATTTAACCCCTGCCAGAATCCATTTTTAAGCGGGAGACGAGCCCGCCGAAAAGGGGGCGGGGCCTATCTCCTCAGCACACAGCGCCATTTCCTCACACAGTTCCGCTGGTCAGGAAGGCTCCCAGGCTCTCCCCTGCACTGCACTACAGAAACAGGGTTAAATCAAGAGAGGGGGGGCAAAATTTGGCGAAATTGTGATTTTATAAAAGCAGCTATAAGGGAGCACTTATTATAAGGCTATCCCTGTAAAATATAGCGCTTTGGTGTGTGCTGGCAAACTCTCCCTCTGTCTCCCCAAGGGGCTAGTGGGGTCCTGTCCTCTATCAGAGCATTCCCTGTGTGTGTGTGCTATATGTCGGTACGTGTGTGTCGACATGTATGAGGACGATGTTGGTGAGGAGGCGGAGCAAATTGCCTGTAATGGTGATGTCACTCTCTAGGGAGTCGACACCGGAATGGATGGCTTATTTATGGAAATTACGTGACAATGTCAACACGCTGCAAGCCGGTTGACGACATGAGAGGGCCGGCGAACAAATTAGTATCTGTCCAGGCGTCTCAAACACCGTCAGGGGCTGTAAAATGCCCATTTACCTTAGTCGGTCTACACAGACCCAGACACGGACACTGATTTCAGTGTCGACGGTGAAGAAACAAACGTATTTTCTTTTAGGGCCACACGTTAAGGGCAATGAAGGAGGTGTTACATATTTCTGATACTCCAAGTACCACAAAAAAGGGTATTGTGTGTGAGGTGAAAAAACTACCTGTAGTTTTTCCTGAATCAGATAAATTAAATGAAGTGTGTGATGATGCGTGGGTTTCCCCCGATAGAAAATTATTGGCGGTATACCCTTTCCCGCCAGAAGTTAAGGCGCGGTGGGAAACACCCATCAGGGTGGATAAGGCGCTCACACGCTTATCAGAACAAGTGGCGGTACCATCTACGGATAGGGCCGTACTTAAGGAGCCAGCTGATAGGAGGCTGAAAAATATCCTAAAAAGTATACACACACATGCTGGTGTTATACTGCGACCAGCGATCGCCTCAGCCTGGATGTGCAGAGCTGAGGTGGCTTGGTCGGATTCCCTGACTAAAAATATTGATACCTTTGACAGGGACAGTATTTTATTGACTATAGAGCATTTAAAGGATGCATTTCTATATATGCGAGATGCGCAGAGGGATATTTGCACTCTGGCATCAAGAGTAAATGCGATGTCCATATCTGCAAGAAGATGTTTATGGACACGACAGTGGTCAGGTGATGCAGATTCCAAACGGCACAAAGATGTATTGCCGTATAAAGGGGAGGAGTTATTTGGGGTCGGTCCATGGGACCTGGTGGCCAGGGCAACTGCTGGAAAATCCACCGTTTTTTACCCTAAGTCACATCTCTGCAGAAAAAGACACCGTCTTTTCAGCCTCAGTCCTTTCGTCCCTATAAGAGTCATATCTGCCCAGGGATAGAGGAAAGGGAAGAAGACTGCAGCAGGCAGCCCATTCCCAGGAACAGAAGCCCTCCACCGCTTCTACCAAGTTCTCAGCATGACGCTGGGACCGTACAGGACCCCTGGATCCTACAAGTAGTATCCAAGGGGTACAGATTGGAATGTCGAGAGGTTTCCCCCCTCGCAGGTTCCTGTAGTCTGCTGTACCAATGTCTCCCTCCGACAGGGAGGCAGTATTGAAAACAATTCACAAGCTGTATTCCCAGCAGGTGATAATAAATTTACCCCTCCGACAACAAGGAAAGGGGTATTACTCCACACTATATGGTGGTACTGAAGGCTAGGTGAGACCTATTCTAAATCTGAAAAATTTGAACACTTACAAGGGTTCAAATCCAGATGGAGTCACTCAGAGCAGTGATAGCAAAGAACAAGGGGACTATATGGTGTCCCGGGACATCAGGGATGCTTACCTCCATGTCCCAAAATTTGCCTTTTCTCACCAAGGGTACCTCAGGTTCGTGGTACAGAACTGTCACTATCAGTTTCAAGACGATGCCGTTGGATTGTCCAAGGCACCCCGGGTCCTTACCAAGGTAATGACCGAAAGGAGGATTCGTCTTCAAAGAAAATGGACGACCTCCTGATAAGAACAAGGTCCAGAGAACAGTTGGAGGTCGGAGTAGCACTATCTCAAGTAGTTCTACGACAGCACGGGTGGATTCTAAATATTCCAAAACCGCAGTTGTTCCGACGACACGTCTGCTGGTCCTAGGGATGATTCTGGACACAGTCCAGGAAAAGGTGTTTCTCCCAGAGGAGAAAGCCAGGGAGTTATCCGAGCTAATCGGGATCCTCCTAAAACCAGGAAAAGTGTCAGTGCATCATTGCACAAGAGTCCTGGTAAAAATGGTGGCTTATTACGAAGCGCTTCCATTCGGCAGATTTCACGCAAGAACTCTTCAGTGGGATCTGCTGGACAAATGGTCCGGATCGCATCTTCAGATGCATCAGCGGATAACCCTATATCCAAGGACAAGGGTGTCTCTCCTGTGGTGATTACAGAGTGCTCATCTTCTAGAGGGCCGCAGATTCGGCATTCAGGATTGGATGCTCGTGACCACGGAGGCCAGCCTGAGAGGCTGGGGAGCAGTCACACAAGGAGTGTGATCAAGTCTGGAGAATTCTCTCCACATAAATATACTGGAGCTAAGAACAAATTTATAATGCTCTAAGCTTAGCAAGACCTCTGCTTCAAGGTCAGCCGGTATTGATCCAGTGGGATAACATCACGGCAGTCGCCCACGTAAACAGAAAGGGCGGCACAAGAAGCAGGAGGGCAGTGACAAAACTGCAAGGATTTTTCGCTAGGCGGAAAATCATGTGATAGCACTGTCAGCAGTGTTCATTCCGGGAGTGGATGACTGGGAAGCAGACTTCCTCAGCAGGCACGACCTCCACCCGGGAGAGTGGGAACTTCATCGGGAAGTTTTCCGCATGATTGTGAACCGTTGGGAAAGACCAAAGGTGGACATGATGGCGTCCCGCCCAAACAAAAAAATGGGACAGGTATTGCGCCAGGTCACGAGACCTTCAAGCGATAGCTGTGGACGTCCTGGTAACACCGTGGGTGTAACAGTCGGTGTATGTGTTCCCTTCTCTGCTTCTCATAACCAAGGTATTGAGAATTATAAGACATAGAGGAGTAAGAACTATACTCGTGGCTCCGGATTGGCCAAGAGGGACTTGGTAACCGGAACTTCAAGAGATGCTCACAGAGGACTAATGGCCTCGGGAGCTAAGAAGGGATTTGCTTTCAGCAAGTACCATGTCTGTTCCAAGAGGAACCGTGGCATCGGCCTTTAAGAAAGGACCTGCTCCAGCAGGGACCTTGTCTGTTCCAAGACTTACCGCGACTGCGTTTGACGGCATGGCGGTTTGAACGCCGGATCCTAAGGGAAAAGGCATTCCGGAAGAGGTCATACCTACCCTGGTCAAAGCCAGGAAGGAGGTGACCGCACAACGTTATCACCACATGTGGTAAAAATATGTTGCGTGGGTGAGGCCAGGAGGGCCCCACGAAAAAAATTTCAACTAGGTCGATTTCTGCACTTCCTGCAAACAGGAGTGTCTATGAGCCTCAAATTGGGGTCCATTAAGGTTCAAGTTTCGGCCCTATAGATTTTCTTCCAGAAAGAATTGGCTTCAGTTCCTGAAGTCCAGACGTTGTCAAGGGAGTATTGCATATACAGCCCTTGTGTGCCTCCAGTGGCACCGTGGGATCTCAACGTAGTGTTGGGATTCCTCAAATCATATTGGTTTGAACCACTCAAATCTGTGGATTTGAAATATCTCACATGGAAAGTGACCATGCTCTTGGCCCTGGCCTCGGCCAGGCGATTGTCAAAATTGGCGGTTTTGTCTTACAAAAGCCCATATTTGATTTTCCATTCGGACAGGGCAGAACTGCGGACTCGTCCCCAGTTTCTTCCTAAGGTGGTGTCAGCGTTTCACCTGAAACAACCTATTGTGGTGCCTGCGGCTACTAGGGACTTGGAGGACTCCAAGTTGCTAGACGTTGTCAGGGCCCTGAAAATATATATATATATATATAATTCCAGGACGGCTGGAGTCAGAAAGTCTGACTTGCTGTTTATATTGTAGGCACCCAAAAAGCTGGGTGCTCCTGCTTCTAAGCAGACTATTGCTCGTTGGATTTGTAGTACAATTCAGCTTGCACATTCTGTGGCAGGCCTGCCACAGCCAAAATCTGTAAATGCCCATTCCACAAGGAAGGTGGGCTCATCTTGGGCGGCTGCCCGAGGGGTCTCGGCTTTACAACTTTGCCGAGCAGCTACTTGGTCAGGGGCAAACACGTTTGCTAAATTCTACAAATTTGATACCCTGGCTAAGGAGGACCTGGAGTTCTCTCATTCGGTGCTGCAGAGTCATTCGCACTCTCCCGCCCGTTTGGGAGCTTTGGTATAATCCCCATGGTCCTTTCAGGAACCCCAGCATCCACTAGGACGATAGAGAAAATAAGAATTTACTTACCGATAATTCTATTTCTCGGAGTCCGTAGTGGATGCTGGGCGCCCATCCCAAGTGCGGATTATCTGCAATACTTGTACATAGTTACAAAAATCGGGTTATTATTGTTGTGAGCCATCTTTTCAGAGGCTCCGCTGTTATCATACTGTTAACTGGGTTCAGATCACAGGTTGTACAGTGTGATTGGTGTGGCTGGTATGAGTCTTACCCGGGATTCAAAATCCTTCCTTATTGTGTACGCTCGTCCGGGCACAGTATCCTAACTGAGGCTTGGAGGAGGGTCATAGGGGGAGGAGCCAGTGCACACCACCTGATCCTAAAGCTTTACTTTTTGTGCCCTGTCTCCTGCGGAGCCGCTATTCCCCATGGTCCTTTCAGGAACCCCAGCATCCACTACGGACTCCGAGAAATAGAATTATCGGTAAGTAAATTCTTATTTTTTCATCTTGGGAATGGTGGTATTTTGGGGTTGGCACCCCAAAGGAGGAAGAAAGATGAGAAGTAGGGGTGGGCCTGTGAAAATAGAATGCTGCTCATTGGTGGCTGATCTTGGGGGAGGGACCAACCTCTAGAGCTTAGCAGGGCAGAGACCGGGAAATGATTTGTCTCTGCAGAGATCAATAATATCGTGCAGCACTAGTTGAGGAGCTAGGCGGAGGCGGGGGCAGGAGTTCTGTATATGGCTTTGCCTTCCTCCCAGCGTCAGCCTGAACATAAGAGTGCCCTTACTTCCGCTGCTGGACGGGAGTCACCTGCTGCAGCTGAACAAACTAGTCCGGCTGCGAGTGAGTCTAAGTTGGGCACATTCCATATGACTCGCCCAGACTGAGACAGCCCGCCCCCAAAACATGTTGCCACCCTCCCTCTCATACTGTGTGAACTGGACTACGTTAGTGGATCGATGGCTGATGTATTAATCAGGCCGCCCTCAACTCCTCCCAGCTGAGCTGCAGGCCATGATCGCCCCGCAGTAATCTCCTCCCCGCTGTGATGCCGCTACCAGGAACATCGGCATTGGCAGCACTGCCGCAGCAGGAAACTCAAATGAACAACTACCAAGGGGGAGAGGAAGTGCCCGGCTCAGGATGACATGCAGCTTCAGCCCCGGCCGGCAGAGCCGACATCGGGTGAGCGGGACTCCTCAAATGTCTCATCCCTCAATGCGTTCCACTCAGTGCCGCCCTTCAAGTGCCGGCGCCCGTAGGCAGCTGCCTAAAGCTGCCTAGTGGTAGCGCCGGCCCTGCTTGTGTGGAAGCGCAGTCTCAACACCGCTGCTCACAGCGCGGCTGGCTCCAACACACAGCCAGCGAACCAGGTGATTTGCAGGGAGGCTCAATCGGAGCTGCCCGTGGGAGTTCAGTCCAGCCGTCGCCGTTGAAAGCTCATCCACACCACGCCGCATAGGTAACATCTATTGCGGACACTGCTTTCTCTCCCCCGTGCAGGGGCCAGCGGCTGGCTGTAATAACACCACTCCGGGCTCTCCTTGCCATCATCATCACAGCGGCCTGGGTTTCTTGTATACAGGTCATCCGTTCACCATCTTTGTTCAATTGAGCACCAAATTTACATCATAAGGGTCTCATCCACCCTAGGACCATCGGAATTTACACGCGCTCATACAGAATAAGAACTGTTTGGGACTTTCACGCATCACGTGAGTTATATGTATTTGCATATAGACCTAATAGTCTATTCTAACAGCCCAAATTTATTGTTGTTACCACATTCATAACAACACCTCCGGGGTCATATGTTTTAGAACATTAGGAATTTTTTAACAGAAATTCCATATTTATAACCCACTTGGGTATAGGGATATTGCATTTAACAGATTTTATGTTATGCTGATTTGTTTTAATCATACTCCCGGGAGAATTATTGTAATAATTTTATAAAATAAATGTTTTCAATATTTGATTGTTGAGCGCAACTCGTTTTTTGTTTCATTTAGTATATCCTCTAGGGACTGGTATTCCCTTTCCAAGTTGCCGCTGACAATATTATACACCACCACTCACTGAGCGCACAGCTTATTTGTTTTTGCTGTTTTCCTCTGTAAAGCCGCCTGCATGTCAGCGCTGCGCATTTTACAGGACACTTAAACAGTTTCGGACTGGGGCATGAAGGGCCCACTGGAGAAATGCAGTGGTAGGGGCCCATGCTTAAGGGTGTGGCCAATCAATAGTGGAGGTGTGGCCAATCACCACAGAGGCTTGCTAACCTTTATGATAATGTACCAGATTAATAACCGCAATGCACTATAGAAAGACAATTGCTGGTCAAGGTCTTCCTGGAGGAATTTATCATTCATTTTGATGAACATCATCTTCTCCACATTTTCTGGAAGTAACCTCCTACGTCGATCGCTGACAAGGTGACCGGCTGCACTAAACACTCTTTCGGAGTACACACTGGAGGGGGGGCAACTTAGGTAAAATAAAGCCAGTTTGTACAAGGGCCTCCAAATTGCCTCTTTTTCCTGCGAGTATACGTACGGACTGTCTGACGTGCCTACTTGGATGCTGTCACTCATATAATCCTCCACCTTACTTTCAATGGTGACAGAATCATATGCAGTGACAGTAGACATGTCAGTAATCGTTGGCAGGTCCTTCAGTCCGGACCAGATGTCAGCACTTGCTCCTGACTGCCCTGCATCATCGCCAGCGGGTGGTTTTGGAAATTTGCTCCTTTTCCTGGAAGCTCCAGTGGCGGGAGAAAATGAAGGAGGAGCTGTTGGCAGGTCACGTTCTGCTTGACTTGACAAGTGTCTCACCAGCAGGTCTTTGAACATCTGCACACTTGTGTCTGCTGGAAAGAGAGATACAACGTAGGCTTTAAACCTAGGATCGAGCACGGTGGCCAAAATGTAGAGCTCTGATTTCAACAGATTGACCACCCATGAATCCTGGTTAAGCGAATAAAGGGCTCCATCCACAAGTCCCACATATCTCCAGCTGAAAGCCTGATGAGGGGAATGACATGACTTAGGCTGGCAGTATCTGAACTGACTTCACGTGTGGCAAGTTCAAAGGGTTGGAGAACCTTGAGCAACATTGAAATCATTCTCCACTGCGCTTGAGTCAGGTACATTCCCCCTCCTTTGCCTATATCATAGGCAGATGTATAGGCTTGAATTGCCTTTTGCTGCTCCTCCATCCTCTGAAGCAAATAGAGGGTTGAATTCCACCTCGTTACCACCTCTTGCTTCAGCTGATGGCAGGGCATGTTCAGGAGTGTTTGCTGGGGCTCCAGTCTTCGGCACACGGTGGCTGAATGCCGAAAGTGGCCCGCAATTCTTCGGGCCACCGACAGCATCTCCATTACGTACCTGTCGTTTTTTTATAAAATTCTGCACCGCCAAATTCATTGTATGTGCAAAACATTGGACGTGCTGGAATTTGCCCACATGTAATTCACGCACAATATTGGTGGCGTTGTCCGATGTCATAAATCCCCAGGAGAGTCCAATTTTGGGTAAGCCATTCTGCGATGATGTTCCTCAGTTTCCGTAAGAGGTTGTCAGCTGTGTGCCTCTTATGGAAAGCGGTGATACAAAGCGTAGTCTGCCAAGGAACGAGTTGGCGTTTGCGAGATGCTGATACTGGTTCCGCTGCTGCTGTTGTTGCTGCGGGAGGCAATACTTCTACCCAGTGGTCAGTTACAGTCATATAGTCCTTAGTCTGCCCTGCTCCACTTGTCCACATGTCCGTGGTTAAGTGGACACTGGGTACAACTGCATTTTTTAGGACACTGGTGACTCTTTTTCTGACGTCTGTGTACATTCTCGGTATCGCCTGCCTAGAGAAGTGGAACCTAAATGGTATTTGGTACCGGGGACACAGTACCTCAAGAAATTCTCTAAGTCCCTGTGAACTAACGGCGGATACCGGATGCACGTCTAACACCAACATAGTTGTCAAGGCCTGAGTTATCCGCTTTGCAACAGGATGACTGCTGTGATATTTCATCTTCCTCGCAAAGCACTGTTTGACAGTCAATTGCTTACTGGAAGTAGTACAAGTGGTCTTCCGACTTCCCCTCTGGGATGACGATCGACTCCCAGCAGCAACAACAGCAGCACCAGCAGTAACAACAGCAGCAGTAGACATTCCTCTCACGGATCCATCGGAGGAATCCCAGTTAGGAGAGGACTCGTCAGACTTGCCAGTGACATGGCCTGCAGGACTATTGGAGTTCCTGTCTAAGTAGGAAATTGACATTGAGGGAGTTGGTGGTGTGGTTTGAAGGAGCTTGGGTACAAGAGGAAGAAGGGATTTAGTTGTCAGTGGACTGCTACCGCTGTCACCCAAAGTTTTTTAACTTGTCAATGACTTCTGATGAATGTGCTCCAGGTGACGTATAAGGGAGGATGTTCCTAGGTGGTTAACGTCCTTACCCCTACTTATTACAGCTTGACAAAGGCAACACACGGCTTGACACCTGTTGTCCGCATTTTTGTTAAAATAATTCCACACCGAAGAGGTGATTTTTTGGGTATTTTGACCAGGCATGTCAATGGCCATATTCATCCCATGGACAACAGGTGTCTCCCCAGGTGCCTGACTTAAACAAACCACCTCACCATCAGAATCCTCCTTGTCAATTTCATCCTCAGCGCCAGCAACACCCATATCCTCATCCTGGTGTACTTCAACAGTGACATCTTCAATTTGAAGATCAGGAACTGGACTGTGGGTGCTCCTTCCAGCACTTGCAGGGGGCATGCAAATGGTGGAAGGAGCCACCTCTTCCCGTCCAGTGTTGGGAAGGTCAGGCATCGCAACCGACACACTTGGACTCTCCTTGGGGATTTGTGATTTAGAAGAACGCACAGTCCTTTGCTGTGCTTTTGCCAGCTTAACTCTTTTCATTTTTCTAGCAGGAGGATGAGTGCTTCCATCGTCATGTGAAGCTGAACCACTAGCCATGAACATATGCCAGGGCTTTAGCCGTTCCTTGCCACTCCGTGTCGTAAATGGCATATTGGCAAGTTAGTTTACGCTTCTCCTCAGACGATTTTAATTTAGATTTTTGGGTCATCATTTTACTGAACTTTTGCTTTTTGGATTTTAAACACTCTCTACTATGACATTGGGCATCGGCCTTGGCAGACGACGTTGATGGCATTTCATCATCTCTGCCATGACTAGTGGCAGCAGCTTCAGCACTAGGTGGAAGTGGATCTTGATCTTTCCCTATTTTACCCTCCACATTTTTGTTCTCCATTTTTTAATGTGTGGAATTCAGGCGCACCCAGGGGGTTTCCGAGCACCCAGAAACCCCCCTCCACCCAAAAAAAAATTTATATATATATATATATATATATATATATTTTTTTTTTTTTTTTTTTAAATGGGAGCATGAGTATTATTAATGGCTGTCTAGCGTCCTCTGCGCAGCCTGCTGTCTTCCTGGTGGCACTTGCAAGTGCTTAATAAAAGTTTACTTTATTTTAATTATACTACATATATATCCATGTGCATACATATATACACATGTATGTATATACATACATACTGTACATATAAACACACACACAGATATATGTGTATATATATACGTGTACTGTATATATATATATATATATATATATATATATGTATGTTTAATATGCTATGTATATGTGTATATGTATGTATGTATGTATATATATATATATATATATATATTTATATATGTGTATATATACGGTATACATATGTGTTGATATATATCTATATACACACACACAGACACACTAGTTTTATGGACCCAGCATATACTGGGTCACCTCAGTCCCCACCCCCGTGATTGGCTCCACCCAGTTCTGCAAACCCCCCCAATGCAAATCCTGCGTTTGCCACTGATATGCCAGTAATATATCTGGAATTAGACGGCAGTAATGTCTGGAATTAGATACCACTATATAGATACCAGATACCACTGTGACTGGAATGATGATGACCTATGCACAGTGACAGGACACTACCACAGCACCCTACAGCAGCAAGATGCAGCACAAGACACTGTACTTTTAGTCACCACAATGCAGCACTGACACTGAACACAGATATTAAGCACTGTTCAGGATACTAGAAGTGACACGGTGCAGCAAGATACAGCTATGGCCTTCTGTACTGTACTACTATATACTGGTCACCACAATGCAGCACTGTACTACTATATACTGGTCACCACAATGCAGCACAGATATTGAGCACTGATAAGGATACTAGAACTGAGTCTGACACAACTGCAAGATACAGCTATGGCCTACTGTACTGTACTACTATATACTGGTGGCCACCACAATGCAGCACTGTACTACTATATACTGGTCACCACAATGCAGCACAGATGTTGAGCACTGATCAGGATACTAGAACTGAGTCTGACACAGAGCTGCAAAATACAGCAATGACCTACTGTACTGTACTACAATATAGTGGTGGTCACCACAATGCAGCACTGTACTACTATATACTGGTCACCACAATGCAGCACAGATATTGAGCACTGATCAGGATACTAGAACTGAGTCTGACACGGAGCTGCAAGATACAGCAATGGCCTACTGTACTGTACTACTATATACTGGTGGTCACCACAATGCAGCACTGTACTACTATATACTGGTCACCACAATGCAGCACAGATATTGAGCACTGATCAGGATACTAGAACTGAGTCTGACACAGAGCTGCAAGATACAGCAATTGCCTACTGTACTGTACTACTATATACTGGTGGTCGCCACAATGCAGCACTGTACTACTATATACTGGTCACCACAATGCAGCACAGATATTGAGCACTGATCAGGATACTAGTACTGAGTCTGACATAGAGCTGCAAGATACAGCAATTGCCTACTGTACTACTATATACTGGTGGTCACCACAATGCAGCACTGTACTACTATATACTGGTCACCACAATGCAGCACAGATATTGAGCACTGATCAGGATACTAGAACTGAGTCTGACACGGAGCTGCAAGATACAGCAATGGCCTACTGTACTGTACTACTATATACTGGTGATCCCTACAATGCAGCACTGTACTACTATATACTGGTCACCACAATGCAGCACAGATATTGAGCACTGATCAGGATACTAGAACTGAGTCTGACACGGAGCTGCAAGACACAGCAATGGCCTACTGTACTATACTACAATATACTGGTGGTCATCACAATGCAGCACTGTACTACTATATACTGGTCACCACAAGGCAGCACAGATATTGAGCACTGATCAGGATACTAGAACTGAGTCTGACACGGAGCTGCAAGATACAGCTATGGCCTACTGTACTGTACTACTATATACTGGTGGTCACCACAATGCAGCACTGTACTACTATATACTGGTCACCACAATGCAGCACAGATATTGAGCACTGATCAGACAAGAACTGAGTCTGACACAGAGGTGCAAGATACAGCAATGGCCTACTGTACTGTACTACTATATACTGGTGGTCACCACAATGCAGCACTGTACTACTTTATACTGGTCACCACAATGCAGCACAGATATTGAG
This sequence comes from Pseudophryne corroboree, assembly GCF_028390025.1. Lineage (NCBI taxonomy): Eukaryota > Metazoa > Chordata > Amphibia > Anura > Myobatrachidae > Pseudophryne > Pseudophryne corroboree. The sequence goes on from NC_086446.1 coordinate 789,447,066, forward strand.
CACTGATCAGGATACTAAAACTGAGTCTGACACGGAGCTGCAAGATACAGCAATGGTCTACTGTACTACTATATACTGGTGGTCACCACACTGAGCACAGATATTGAGCTTTTCAGGCAGAGAACGTAGCCGCGTCCTCTCCGCTCAATCTACAATGCACGAGTAAAAATGGCAGCGACGCGCGGTTCTTTATATGGAATACGAATCTCACGAGAATCCGACAGCGGGATTATGACGTTCAGCCTCGTTCGGGTTAACCGAGCAAGGCGGGAAGATCCGAGGCTGCTTCGGACCCGTGTAAACCACGTGAAGTTCGGGGGGGGGGGTTCCTATCTCAACGAACCGAACCCGCTCATCTCTAATAACCAGCAATGATGATTAAGCAGGTGAATTGCGGGAACAGGTAAGCAAGCTGGCGTCTTTATATAACACAGTCTTGTAAAACCAGCAATGCCTATTATGCAGGTAAATTGCGGTAACAGGTAAGCAAGCTGGCGTCTTTATATAATGCAGTCTCGTATAACCAGCAGTGATAATTGAGCAGGTAAATTGCGGGAACAGGTAAGCAAGCTGGCGTCTTTATATAATAACACAGTCTCATATAACCAGCAATGATAATTGAGCAGGTAAATTGTAGAAACACGTAAGCAAGCTGGCGTCTTTATATAACACAGTCTCGTATAACCAGCAATGATAATTAAACAGGTAAATTGTGGGAACAGGTAAGCAAGCTGGCGTCTTTATATAACACAGTCTCGTATAACCAGCAATGATAATTGAGCAGGTATATTAGCTTTGACAGCACTGCTGGGCGGAGCTTGCATAACACAGTCAATAATAACCTGCCTTTGTAATAGCAATAAGCACACCAGCAAACTGCAGCTCAATATTCCTAACATAACAGCAATAACACACACACTTACTTCCATTTACGGGAACCCATTAAGCGTTGAACTCAGCACACTAACAGTATACAATTAACAATGCATCGGTCCCTGGGATCAGGGATCTAAAACCATCTAACCTCTAACTCCCTAAAAGGATTTGTCCCAGTGCAGCTTTACACAATATAAAACTCTAATGGGGGTCCGGTGCTTAGGGGAGCCTACCCCCTTAACTCATTAATACTGAAGGCACTGGCTGAGGGGAGCCTATCCCCTAAAAGCTTCTATGCGGGACACTGTAACTTAGGGGAGCCTACCCCCTTTACTGATGTGTGGGGCACTGAGGTCATCAGGGGAGCCTACCCCCTTTTAACATTATGTCCCCAAATGAAGAGTGTTTGCAGCAGGGTTAAATCAGGGGCAGGGTAATGCAGCGGAAGGGCTTTACAATGGTATCTCACCACCTATTGCAGCTCTTCTGCCACCTCTGACCTGGCTTCCGTCTTCGGCACCACCCAGGGTGCAATGGGCATGTGCCCTGTGCAGGGATCTGCTGGCCTCCGGGATCTTCTTTTTCCAACTGGCGCTGGCCACCCCTCTCCGGTACGGATCATCTCCTGGCGCTGTCCTCCGCGCAGCGGTCCTTCCTGGGTCTTGATGCTTTTGGGGAGCTGCTCTCTGCTGACAGTTGCTCCCTCCTTGCACTTTTTCTTCCCTCATGGTGCCCTTGCTTCCGACTTCACAGGGGTCATCTCGCAGGTCCTTTGGATGCCTGGGTCGTCCTCAGCAGTGTCTGCGTGTGCTAGGTCTCCACTTCCAGGTCCGCATCTTCTTGAAGCAGCAGTCTGGGAGGTACTCCAGGGGGGGCCGTCTCTCCACACGCTCCTCAGCCTGGATCTGCACCGGACTTATCCAGCCGTCCCCGCGATCTTCTTCTCTGGCAGGCAGCGGCGTAGATGGCTCGTCCTCCACAAGGGATCCTCACTCCCGATCAAGTCTCTTCTCCCAGACTCTGGATCACACAGCGGCAGGCACTTGCAGCTCTTCACTCAGCACTGAATGGCATGGACGATCCCGGAGGGTGTATCCCAAAGCAGGGCAGCAGGTGGTCTCCAGGCATCCGGCAACAGCTCCACAACAAAGAGGCCGGGCAGCACTGCTTTCTGCAAATCACTACATAGCATACTCCCCAGGTAGGCTCAATCCCATTCCTCCGGGCTCCCTTCTCCCGCACTGGAGACCTCCTTTTAAGGGTCTCCCTCTCTTTGGACCTCCCCTGATCTCAGTCCTCACTGGTCCCTTAGCCCCAGCAACAGACCGCCCCAGGTGCCTTCTGCCCTGCAACCTGGGGGGCCCAATCAACAGGGGACAACTTCCCAGGCCTGGCTGTTGCTGGCTGGGGGGGGGGGACATCTCTCCTTTAGTGGCACCCAAACTACCCATCAAAAGCAGACAGGGTCAGCAAAAGTTCAGCTAAGCATTCTGCTATGGGCTTTGTAGTTCCTCTGTATAATCAGAGTCTAATTAAACTAAAGTGAGCCAATGTGAATTTACATAAGTGTAAGGGGTCAATGTACACCCAGGGGAACCCCTGTATATGTGTATATTTTTTTAAAAAAAGTATATGCATATGTGGGGGTATTACACATCTGTCAATAGAAGAGCTCATTATCCAGGAGAGGGAACCGACACTTGTGCAGAGAACAAAATATGTAAGGAATGGAGACAGAGCCAGAGCGCAGGAGTGAGGAGGTGGGACTGAGCGACTACCCACGCGTTTCACTAATAATCCAGGGAACTGTAAACAGTCTGATGCCGGGGGTGAGGTACAGATCGCATCATTCGAGGCACGGAGACAAATAATGGGCCTAATTCAGGTCCCAACACAAATGGGAAGCAGGTTTCAAAGTACTGATGTTCGATAATGGCCACCATCTCCGAAAATGGAGGCATGTCACATCAATTTTCAGGGAGTGCCGAGGCCAGGATCTCTGCCTGTGGGAGACGCAGTTGGCTGATCTTGTTGCAGGTGATCCGACGCTGTGTCCTAGAAGACGTCATTGATCCTGCAGTCAGCAGAAGCGTCTCAGTGTGCGATGTCCACTGCGCTTACGCTAGACGAACACTACACGCAAATACATAATGGATATTTTCACATTTTAGTAGCTGTCCTCGCATACATCTGCACCAACTAAAACTAATGAAATGACTTGTTCTTCTAGTTAGGGCAGACGTAAAATATTCTTAGGACATTTTGCAGAAATAAAAGTGTTTTTGTGAATAATGGCCCTCATTCCGAGTTGATCGCTCGCTGTTTTTCGCAGCACAGCGATCAAGTGAAAAAGCGGCAAGTCTGCGCATGCGCATGGTACGCAGCGCGCATGCGCTAAGTACTTTCACACAAAACTTTGTAGTTTTACCGACTCTAGCGACGTTTTTCAGTCGCTCGAGTGTTCGTAGTATGATTGACAGGAAGTGGGTGTTTCTGGGCGGCAACTCAGCGTTTTTAGGGAGTGTGCTAAAAAACCCAGGCGTGCTAGGCAAAAACGCAGGAGTGGCTGGGGAAACGGGGGAGTGGCTGGCCGAAAGCAGGGCGTGTTTGTGACGTCAAAGTAGGAACTAAACTGACTGAAGTGATCGCAGTCTAGGAGTAGGTTTAGAGCTGCTCAGAAACTGCAGGAAATTTTTCAGTAGCAGTTCTGCTAATCTTTCGTTCGCACTTCTGCTTAGCTAAAATACACTTCCAGAGGGCGGCGGCCTAGCGTGTGCACTGCTGCTAAAAGCAGCTAGCGAGCGATCAACTTGGAATGAGGGCCAATAAGTGACCGACAGTTTTTTTTTCCCTACAATGTTTAAAGAATCACCATGCATTGCTAACTTATTTATTTCTGTCAGCCTCCTGTCGGAGTGATATTTAATATGTCTGAAGAACAATTAATCCCATGGTATTGAGTGTTCTGCGGATTTAGGTACAACAGTAATGTTCGTTGCCTAATTTTATTATTTTTATTGATTAGTTATAAGCCCTCATTTGATGATAGCCAATTTAAGATTAGATGAGGACTGACTAAGTTCGAGGCTATTTAAGAGCCCTATTTTTTGTGATTGGTTTTTTATTGACTAAGCAGTTACTAGGTAGATTTCAAGGGTCCGGGTATTTTTTTTCTCATAGGTCTGTTGGTATGTCAATCAGTGTAGGCTTAGGCCAGTATATAGGGGGTCATTCCGAGTTGTTCGCTCGCTAGCTGCTTTTAGCAGCATTGCACACGCTAGGCCGCCGCCCTCTGGGAGTTTATCTTAGCTTAGCAGAATTGCGAACGAAAGATTAGCAGAACTGCTACTAAATAATTGCAGTTTCTGAGTAGCTCCAGACCTACTCACAGATTGCGATCAGCTCAATCCGTTTAGTTCCTGGTTTGACGTCACAAACACGCCCTGCGTTCGGCCAGCCACTCCCCCGTTTCTCCAGACACTCCCGCTTTTTTCCCTGACACGCCTGCGTTTTTTAGCACACTCCCGGAAAACGCTCAGTTACCACCCAGAAACGCCCCTTTCCTGACAATCACTCACCGATCAGCAGTGCGATTGAAAAGCATCGCACGAACACCAGCAAAACTGCTAAGTTTTTAGTTAAATAACTTTGCGCATGCGCGCTGCGTACCATGCGCATGCGCATTTAGCAGCAAATAGCAGCATAGCGAAAATCGGCAAAGAGCGAACAACTCGGAATGACCCCCATAATTCCCAGTCAGGTGCCTCAAACTTCCTCTTGCCATTTTCTTGGAATTAAAGGCTGAGTATACTCTGCGGCATTATTCCTTGTGTCCCCACTGTCATTTACTCTCCTCAGCCTCCTTTGCTATATCCTTTGCTGTCTCTCAGTAGTGCTCCGTTGTTCTGTTCCTCCCCTGCTTATTTTGATTCCCTGCACTATGCCCCGTCCGCACAGGTCGGCTCCCCCTCCCCGGCGTCTGGCCGAGGCTGCGCGCCCGCTCACCTCGGCGGGTTGTCCTTACGCCCGCACGGTGGCCTAGTTCCCCTCCTTGTCTGCTCCTGCCTAGGGGTCTCATGGAATGTCCTCCGCTGGGCTCCGTTCCCCTCCTCCGTTGCGTCAGGCGGCTGACGGACGCGGTGTCCTAGTTACGGCTGCCGCTGGCGGTGGGTGGCCACGTGTGTGGAGATCTACCCCGACAGCCGCTATGCCACCAGCGGCGGTCCACTCCTGCCCGGCCTCTCCTCCTGGGTCCTGCTCCTCCTCCTCATCCGCGGCTCCGGTTGACGGCTGTGACGGTCTGGTGGTGCACGGTGGCCCCGGATTGCTGGCGGTTGAGGGGCAGCATCTTCGCGGGAGGTCCAGGCTGCTGCCTGTGGGGGTGACACAGGGTGTGGAAGCGGGACCCCCGTGCGGGGGGGACCTAGTCTGGCGCCATTGCAGCTCGCTGGTCTTTGGATGCCACTAGATGGGGGGATTTTGATGGATAGTTCCGAAGGGGTTGTGGTGGGTGGAGCTTCCACGGTCTCCCAGCCTTTGGTGGTAAAACAGCCGTTCCCCGTATCCCACGGCACGCGGCAGCTGAGCGCGTCCATTTCCTTGGTAGCCCATTTTTTCCCCTATTTGGTGGGCCCTCCTCCGGGTGTCAGTGTTGCATTGCCCCTCCCCTTCCTCCCTTGCCGTCTGTGGCTCCTGTTGCTTCGCCTGTTTTACCAGCTGCTGTTGTGTCCATGGAGTCTTCCGTGCAGATGTCGGCGAGTTCAGTTGGTCCGGTGTCTACGCCGTGAAGGGGTCGCAGGTCAAGGAGCGGGCCGGTTGCGGCACCGGTCGAAGACGTGCCGCCGGGGCTGGTGGAAGTGCCTGATGGGGTTCCGAGCCACTCCGGTTTGGGTGAGCAAGCTGTTGTTTCTCCTTAGTTTTCTAGTTCTTTTTCTAGGCTTCTTAGACTTAACCTTACCACCTCTGAAGAAGGAACCGGAAGACTTGGCCTTTCTGGTCTTTTTGGGACCTCTTCGGACCAGGAGCTGCTGAGGGAAGATACAGAGACTTACCCGCAGTAGAGGTAGATATCCACGCGCCTAGGGCTTCCCCAAAGAGAGCTTGACCTGTATAGGGCAGCGACTCCATACTTTTTCTGGATTCCGCGTCGGCCGACCACTGGCGGAGCCACAGTTCCCGACGAGCTGAGACAGACATGGAAGAAATTCCCGCAACCATGGAACCCAGGTCCTTCGTAGATTCCACCATGAAACCTGCAGAATCATGAATGTTACGTAAATATAATGCAACGTCATCCCTATCCATCGTATCCAAATCCTCCATCAAGGCAGCCGACCATTTCACTATAGCCTTAGCAATCCACGCACTGGCAATAGTGGGACTTAATATGGCCCCTGAAGCAGTGTACACTGATTTCAGAGTATTATCAATTTTCCTATCTGCCAGCTCCTTTAAGGCGGTAGATCCTGGAACAGGCAAAACCACATTCTTTGAGAGTCTAGATACAGAAGCGTCAATGATTGGCGGGTTTTCCCATTTTTTCCTGTCCTCTTCAGGGAAAGGAAAAGCTATCAGAACCCTTTTAGGGATCTGAAACTTCTTTTCAGGGTTCACCCAGGCCTTCTCAAATATAGCATTCAGCTCTTTTGACGCAGGGAAGGTTAGCGAAGCTTTCTTGTTTTCAGTGAAGAAAGCCTCCTCAACCTGCTCAGGTGCGGTATCATTAACATTTAACACATCCCTGATCGCCTCTATCAACAGCTGCACCCCCTTTGCAAGAGATGCGGACCCCCGCAAACACATCCCTGTCACCATCTGCAGTGTCAGAATCGGTATCCGTGTCGTCTTGTGTGACATGCACAAGCGCACGTTTGTGGGGATATGTAGCGGGGAGACCCGAGGTACCCGACAAGGGCCACACAGCCATAGAGGACTGTAATACCTGGGTTGCCGACTCATTACTGGTAACCCTGTCAGCAATCTGGGACATCCAAGTCCTGATAGAGGAAAACCACTCTGGTTCCCTTGCTGGAACCTGTGCTAAACCAGTGCTATCCTGATTGCATGCAATGGGATCATCCTGTGAGGATAAATCCTCAGCAGCATAAGACACAGTATCCCTGGACATTGCTGCTAGTGACCACCAAACACACCACACACACACAGGATGGGGTAAGACAGAGACGTCCCCTCCCCAAGAATGGCAAGAGAGAGACAGAGATTGGAGCCAACCCACACCAGCGCTTTCTATACTAAAAGACAGCTCTTACCAGCGCTGACTTGTGCTCCTTAATAGGACACACAGTCAAGTATTCAGCCTCCCCTCCCTTCTATGACCCCCTGGTACCGTACAGTAACTGGAGCTGCTGTGGAGTGGATGAAGATCTTCCTTCAGCTTGTAGCATGGAGGAAAATGGCGCTGGAATGCTGCAGGTCCACTCTGAGGAGAAGCTCCGCCCCCTTCCCGGCGCTGTCTTCCCACTCAGCAGTTTTCAAATCTTGGTCTGAGGAGCTATGCTGGCTGGAAACCAGGGACCCGACAGGCTTGCTGACCAAGTGTGAGGGGTAAGCGCTGGCCCAGGGCGCCCATCACAGCTCCGCACAGTGTGCCTCTGGTAACCATCCGGGAGCGCGGTAATACCTCCCTCCCCTGTTGCCACCACGCTGCAGGGAGGCTGTTGCCAGCAGTCTCCCTGTAAAATAAAAAACACCAAACTAAACTTTTCCCAGAAAAGCTCAGGAGCGCTCCCCTAGCTGTGACCGGCTCCTCCGGGCACAATTTCTAAACTGAGTCTGGTAAGAGGGGCATAGGGGGAGGAGCTAGCCCACACTCTTATACTCTTAAAGTGCCAATGGCTCCTGGTGGACCCGTCTATACCCATGGTACTAATGTGGACCCCAGCATCCTCTAGGACGTTAGAGAAATTTAAAGATGCACAAATCGGGATTGTTATGTCTAAAGACGCTGAAAGTGGCCATCTTAGTCTTTACATCAGCCCCATATTGTTATATATTATTACACGTATTACCTTAGTGATGTGCACCGGAAATTTTCGGGTTTTGTGTTTTGGTTTTGGGTTCGGTTCCGCGGCCGTGTTTTGGGTTCGGACGCGTTTTGGCAAAACCTCACCGAAATTTTTTTGTCGGATTCGGGTGTGTTTTGGATTCGGGTGTTTTTTTAAAAAAAAAACTAAAAAACAGCTTAAATCATAGAATTTGGGGCTCATTTTGATCCCATAGTATTATTAACCTCAATAACCATAATTTCCACTCATTTTCAGTCTATTCTGAACACCTCACATCTCACAATATTATTTTTAGTCCTAAAATTTGCACCGAGGTCGCTGGATGGCTAAGCTAAGCGACCCAAGTGGCCGACACAAACACCTGGCCCATCTAGGAGTGGCACTGCAGTGTCAGACAGGATGGCCCTTCAAAAAAATTGTCCCCAAACAGCACATGATGCAAAGAAAAAAAGAGGCGCAATGAGGTAGCTGTGTGACTAAGCTAAGCGACCCAAGTGGCCGACACAAACACCTGGCCCATCTAGTAGTGGCACTGCAGTGTCAGACAGGATGGCCCTTCAAAAAAATTGTCCCCAAACAGCACATGATGCAAAGAAAAAAAGAGGCGCAATGAGGTAGCTGTGTGACTAAGCTAAGCGACCCAAGTGGCCGACACAAACACCTCGCCCATCTAGGAGTGGCACTGCAGTGTCAGACAGGATGGCACTTCAAAAAAATACTCCCAAAACAGCACATGATGCAAAGAAAAAAAGAGGCGCACCAAGGTCGCTGTGTGACTAAGCTAAGCGACACAAGTGGCCGACACAAACACCTGGCCCATCTAGGAGTGTCACTGCAGTGTCACGCAGGATGGCCCTTCAAAAAAATACTCCCCAAACAGCACATGATGCAAAGAAAAAAAGAGGCGCAATGAGGTAGCTGTGTGACTAAGATAAGCGACCCAAGTGGCCGACACAAACATCTGGCCCATCTAGGAGTGGCACTGCAGTGTCACGCAGGATGGCCCTTCAAAAAAATACTCCCCAAACAGCACATGATGCAAAGAAAAATGAAAGAAAAAAGAGGTGCAAGATGGAATTGTCCTTGGGCCCTCCCACCCACCCTTATGTTGTATAAACAGGACATGCACACTTTAACGAACCCATCATTTCAGTGACAGGGTCTGCCACACGACTGTGACTGAAATGACTGGTTGGTTTGGGCCCCCACCAAAAAAGAAGCAATCAATCTCTCCTTGCACAAACTGGCTCTACAGAGGCAAGATGTCCACCTCCTCCTCATCGTCTGATTCATCACCCCTTTCACTGTGTACATCCCCCTCCTCACAGATTATTAATTCGTCCCCACTGGAATCCACCATCTCAGGTCCCCGTGTACTTTCTGGAGGCAATTGCTGCTGGTGAATGTCTCCACGGAGGAATTGATTATTATTCATTTTAATGAACATCATCTTCTCCACATTTTCTGGAAGTAACCTCGTACGCCGATTGCTGACAAGGTGAGCGGCTGCACTAAACACTCTTTCGGAGTACACACTGGAGGGAGGGCAACTTAGGTAGAATAAAGCCAGTTTGTGCAAGGGCCTCCAAATTGCCTCTTTTTCCTGCCAGTATACGTACGGACTGTCTGACGTGCCTACTTGGATGCGGTCACTCATATAATCCTCCACCATTCTTTCAATGGTGAGAGAATCATATGCAGTGACAGTAGACGACATGTCAGTAATCGTTGGCAGGTCCTTCAGTCCGGACCAGATGTCAGCACTCGCTCCAGACTGCCCTGCATCACCGCCAGCGGGTGGGCTCGGAATTCTTAGCCTTTTCCTCGCACCCCCTGTTGCGGGAGAATGTGAAGGAGGAGATGTTGACAGGTCGCGATCCGCTTGACTTGACAATTTTCTCACCAGCAGGTCTTTGAACCCCTGCAGACTTGTGTCTGCCGGAAAGAGAGATACAACGTAGGTTTTAAATCTAGGATCGAGCACGGTGGCCAAAATGTAGTGCTCTGATTTCAACAGATTGACCACCCGTGAATCCTGGTTAAGCGAATGAAGGGCTCCATCCACAAGTCCCACATGCCTAGCGGAATCGCTCTGTTTTAGCTCCTCCTTCAATGTCTCCAGCTTCTTCTGCAAAAGCCTGATGAGGGGAATGACCTGACTCAGGCTGGCAGTGTCTGAACTGACTTCACGTGTGGCAAGTTCAAAGGGTTGCAGAACCTTGCACAACGTGTGTGTGTATTCTGGAAAGCGGTGATACAAAGCGTAGCCTGCCTAGGAACGATTTGGCGTTTGCGAGATGCTGCTACTGGTGCCGCCGCTGCTGTTCTTGCAGCGGGAGGCAATACATCTACCCAGTGGGCTGTCACAGTCATATAGTCCTGAGTCTGCCCTGCTCCACTTGTCCACATGTCCGTGGTTAAGTGGACATTGGGTACAACTGCATTTTTTAGGACACTGGTGAGTCTTTTTCTGAGGTCTGTGTACATTTTCGGTATCGCCTGCCTAGAGAAATGGAACCTAGATGGTATTTGGTACCGGGGACACAGTACCTCAATCAAGTCTATAGTTGGCTCTGAATTAACGATGGATACCGGAACCAAGTTTCTCACCGCCCAGGCTGCCAAGGCCTCAGTTATCCGCTTTGCAGCAGGATGACTGCTGTGATATTTCATCTTCCTCGCAAAGGACTGTTGGACAGTCAATTGCTTACTGGAAGTAGTACAAGTGGTCTTCCGACTTCCCCTCTGGGATGACGATCGACTCCCAGCAGCAACAACAGCAGCGCCAGCAGCAGTAGGCGTTACATTCAAGGATGCATCGGAGGAATCCCAGGCAGGAGAGGACTCGTCAGACTTGCCAGTGACATGGCCTGCAGGACTATTGGCTTTCCTGGGTAAGGAGGAAATTGACACTGAGGGAGTTGGTGGTGTGGTTTGCAGGAGCTTGGTTACAAGAGGAAGGGATTTACTGGTCAGTGGACTGCTTCCGCTGTCGCGACAAAGGCAACACACGGCTTGACACCTGTTGTCCGCATTTGTGTTGAAATAATTCCACACCGAAGAGCTGATTTTTTTTGTATTTTGACCAGGCATGTCAATGGCCATATTCCTCTCACGGACAACAGGCGTCTCCCCGGGTGCCTGACTTAAACAAACCACCTCACCATCAGAATCCTCCTTGTCAATTTCCTCCCCAGCGCCAGCAACACCCATATCCTCATCCTGGTGTACTTCAACACTGACATCTTCAATTTGACTATCAGGAACGGGACTGCGGGTGCTCCTTCCAGCACTTGCAGGGGGCGTGCAAATGGTGGAAGGCGCAAGCTCTTCCCGTCCAGTGTTGGGAAGGTCAGGCATCGCAACCGACACAATTGGACTCTCCTTGGGGATTTGTGATTTCGAAGAACACACAGTTCTTTGCTGTGCTTTTGCCAGCTTAAGTCTTTTATTTTTTCTAGCGAGAGGATGAGTGCTTCCATCCTCATGTAAAGCTGAACCACTAGCCATGAACATAGGCCAGGGCCTCAGCCGTTCCTTGCCACTCCGTGTCGTAAATGGCATATTGGCAAGTTTACGCTTCTCCTCAGACGCTTTTAATTTTTATTTTTGGGTCATTTTACTGATCTTTTGTGTTTTGGATTTTACATGCTCTGTACTATGACATTGGGCATCGGCCTTGGCAGATGACGTTGATGGCATTTCATTGTCTCGGCCATGACTAGTGGCAGCAGCTTCAGCACGAGGTGGAAGTGGATCTTGATCTTTCCCTATTTTTTTTAACCTCCACATTTTTTTTCTCCATATTTTAATGCGCACAACTAAAAGGCACCACAGGTATACAATGTAGATGGATGGATAGTGTACTTATTATTATTAATGGATGACGAGTGACTGACGACACAGAGGTAGATACAGCAGTGGCCTACCGTACTGCTATATACAGTATAATAAATGGACCTGGTGGACACTGTCAGCAAACTGCTAAACTAGTATAAAGAAAAAAAGCCACCACAGGTATACAATGTAGATGGATGGATAGTATACTTATGGACGATGAGTGACGACACAGAGGTAGGTACAGCAGTGGCCTACCGTACTGATATATACAGTATAATAAATGGACCTGGTGGACACTGTCAGCAAACTGCTAAACTAGTATAAAGAAAAAAAGCCACCACAGGTATACAATGTAGATGGATGGATAGTATACTTATGGACGACGAGTGACGACACAGAGGTAGGTACAGCAGTGGCCTACCGTACTGCTATATACAGTATAATAAATGGACCTGGTGGACACTGTCAGCAAACTGCTAAACTAGTATGTATAAAGAAAAAAAACCACCACAGGTATACAATGTAGATGGATGGATAGTATACTTATTATTATTAATGGATGACGAGTGACTGACGACACAGAGGTAGGTACAGCAGTGGCCTACCGTACTGCTATATACAGTATAATGGACCTGGTGGACACTGTCAGCAGACTGCTAAACTAGTACTACTAGTATAAAGAAAAAAAGCCACCACAGGTATACAATGTAGATGGATGGATAGTATACTTATTATTATTAATGGATGACGAGTGACTGACGACACAGAGGTAGGTACAGCAGTGGCCTACCGTACTGCTATATACAGTATAATGGACCTGGTGGACACTGTCAGCAGACTGCTAAACTAGTACTACTAGTATAAAAAAAAAGCCACCACAGGTATTCAATGTAGATGGATGGTAGTATACTTATGGACGACGAGTGACGACACAGAGGTAGGTACAGCAGTGGCCTACCGTACTGATATATACAGTATAATAAATGGACCTGGTGGACACTGTCAGCAAACTGCTAAACTAGTATAAAGAAAAAAAGCCACCACAGGTATACAATGTAGATGGATGGATAGTATACTTATGGACGACGAGTGACGACACAGAGGTAGGTACAGCAGTGGCCTACCGTACTGCTATATACAGTATAATAAATGGACCTGGTGGACACTGTCAGCAAACTGCTAAACTAGTATGTATAAAGAAAAAAAGCCACCACAGGTATACAATGTAGATGGATGGATAGTATACTTATTATTATTAATGGATGACGAATGACTGACGACACAGAGGTAGGTACAGCAGTGGCCTACCGTACTGCTATATACAGTATAATAAATGGACCTGGTGGACACTGTCAGCAAACTGCTAAACTAGTATAAAGAAAAAAAGCCACCACAGGTATACAATGTAGATGGATGGATAGTATACTTATGGACGATGAGTGACGACACAGAGGTAGGTACAGCAGTGGCCTACCGTACTGATATATACAGTATAATAAATGGACCTGGTGGACACTGTCAGCAAACTGCTAAACTAGTATAAAGAAAAAAAGCCACCACAGGTATACAATGTAGATGGATGGATAGTATACTTATGGACGACGAGTGACGACACAGAGGTAGGTACAGCAGTGGCCTACTGTACTGCTATATACAGTATAATAAATGGACCTGGTGGACACTGTCAGCAAACTGCTAAACTAGTATGTATAAAGAAAAAAAGCCACCACAGGTATACAATGTAGATGGATGGATAGTATACTTATTATTATTAATGGATGACGAGTGACTGACGACACAGAGGTAGGTACAGCAGTGGCCTACCGTACTGCTATATACAGTATAATGGACCTGGTGGACACTGTCAGCAGACTGCTAAACTAGTACTACTAGTATAAAGAAAAAAAGCCACCACAGGTATACAATGTAGATGGATGGATAGTATACTTATTATTATTAATGGATGACGAGTGACTGACGACACAGAGGTAGGTACAGCAGTGGCCTACCGTACTGCTATATACAGTATAATGGACCTGGTGGACACTGTCAGCAGACTGCTAAACTAGTACTACTAGTATAAAAAAAAAGCCACCACAGGTATTCAATGTAGATGGATGGTAGTATACTTATGGACGACGAGTGACGACACAGAGGTAGGTACAGCAGTGGCCTACCGTACTGATATATACAGTATAATAAATGGACCTGGTGGACACTGTCAGCAAACTGCTAAACTAGTATAAAGAAAATAAGCCACCACAGGTATACAATGTAGATGGATGGATAGTATACTTATGGACGACGAGTGACGACACAGAGGTAGGTACAGCAGTGGCCTACCGTACTGCTATATACAGTATAATAAATGGACCTGGTGGACACTGTCAGCAAACTGCTAAACTAGTATGTATAAAGAAAAAAAGCCACCACAGGTATACAATGTAGATGGATGGATAGTATACTTATTATTATTAATGGATGACGAATGACTGACGACACAGAGGTAGGTACAGCAGTGGCCTACCTTACTGCTATATACAGTATAATGGACCTGGTGGACACTGTCAGCAGACTGCTAAACTAGTACTACTAGTATAAAGAAAAAAAAGCCACCACAGGTATACAATGTAGATGGATGGATAGTATACTTATTATTATTAATGGATGACGAATGACTGACGACACAGAGGTAGGTACAGCAGTGGCCTACCGTACTGCTATATACAGTATAATGGACCTGGTGGACACTGTCAGCAGACTGCTAAACTAGTACTACTAGTATAAAAAAAAAGCCACCACAGGTATTCAATGTAGATGGATGGTAGTATACTTATGGACGACGAGTGACGACACAGAGGTAGGTACAGCAGTGGCCTACCGTACTGCTATATACAGTATAATGGACCTGGTGGACACTGTCAGCAGACTGCTAAACTAGTACTACTAGTATAAAAAAAAAGCCACCACAGGTATTCAATGTAGATGGATGGTAGTATACTTATGGACGACGAGTGACGACACAGAGGTAGGTACAGCAGTGGCCTACCGTACTGCTATATACAGTATAATGGACCTGGTGGACACTGTCAGCAGACTGCTAAACTAGTACTACTAGTATAAAAAAAAAAGCCACCACAGGTATACAATGTAGATGGATGGATAGTATACTTATGGACGAGTGACTGACGACACAGAGGTAGGTACAGCAGTGGCCTACCGTACTGCTATATACAGTATAATGGACCTGGTGGACACTGTCAGCAGACTGCTAAACTAGTACTACTAGTATAAAAAAAAGCCACCACAGGTATACAATGTAGATGGATGGATAGTATACTTATGGACGAGTGACTGACGACACAGAGGTAGGTACAGCAGTGGCCTACCGTACTGCTATATACAGTATAATGGACCTGGTGGACACTGTCAGCAGACTGCTAAACTAGTACTACTAGTATAAAAAAAAAGCCACCACAGGTATACAATGTAGATGGATGGTAGTATACTTATGGACGACGAGTGACGACACAGAGGTAGGTACAGCAGTGGCCTACCGTACTGCTATATACAGTATAATGGACCTGGTGGACACTGTCAGCAGACTGCTAAACTAGTACTACTAGTATAAAAAAAAAAGCCACCACAGGTATACAATGTAGATGGATGGATAGTATACTTATGGACGAGTGACTGACGACACAGAGGTAGGTACAGCAGTGGCCTACCGTACTGCTATATACAGTATAATGGACCTGGTGGACACTGTCAGCAGACTGCTAAACTAGTACTACTAGTATAAAAAAAAAGCCACCACAGGTATACAATGTAGATGGATGGATAGTATACTTATGGACGAGTGACTGACGACACAGAGGTAGGTACAGCAGTGGCCTACCGTACTGCTATATACAGTATAATGGACCTGGTGGACACTGTCAGCAGACTGCTAAACTAGTACTACTAGTATAAAAAAAAAGCCACCACAGGTATACAATGTAGATGGATGGTAGTATACTTATGGACGACGAGTGACGACACAGAGGTAGGTACAGCAGTGGCCTACCGTACTGCTATATACAGTATAATGGACCTGGTGGACACTGTCAGCAGACTGCTAAACTAGTACTACTAGTATAAAAAAAAAAGCCACCACAGGTATACAATGTAGATGGATGGATAGTATACTTATGGACGAGTGACTGACGACACAGAGGTAGGTACAGCAGTGGCCTACCGTACTGCTATATACAGTATAATGGACCTGGTGGACACTGTCAGCAGACTGCTAAACTAGTACTACTAGTATAAAAAAAAGTCACCACAGGTATACAATGTAGATGGATGGTAGTATACTTATGGACGACGAGTGACGACACAGAGGTAGGTACAGCAGTGGCCTACCGTACTGCTATATACAGTATAATGGACCTGGTGGACACTGTCAGCAGACTGCTAAACTAGTACTACTAGTATAAAGAAAAAAAGCCAACACAGGTATACAATGTAGATGGATGGTAGTATACTTATGGACGACGAGTGACGACACAGAGGTAGGTACAGCAGTGGCCTACCATACTGCTATATACAGTATAATGGACCTGGTGGACACTGTCAGCAGACTGCTAAACTAGTACTACTAGTATAAAAAAAAAAGCCACCACAGGTATACAATGTAGATGGATGGATAGTATACTTATGGACGACGAGTGACGACACAGAGGTAGGTACAGCAGTGGCCTACCGTACTGCTATATACAGTATAATGGACCTGGTGGACACTGTCAGCAGACTGCTAAACTAGTACTACTAGTATAAAGAAAAAAAGCCACCACAGGTATACAATGTAGATGGATGGATAGTATACTTATGGACGACGAGTGACGACACAGAGGTAGGTACAGCAGTGGCCTACCGTACTGCTATATACAGTATAATAAATGGACCTGGTGGACACTGTCAGCAAACTGCTAAACTAGTATAAAGAAAAAAAGCCACCACAGGTATACAATGTAGATGGATGGATAGTATACTTATTATTATTAATGGATGACGAGTGACTGACGACACAGAGGTAGGTACAGCAGTGGCCTACCGTACTGCTATATACAGTATAATGGACCTGGTGGACACTGTCAGCAGACTGCTAAACTAGTATAAAAAAAAGCCACCACAGGAGTGTTTTTCAGGCAGACAAACGTATACTGGTGGTCACTGTCAGCAAAACTGTGCACTGTACTCCTGCTATAGCTGCTCCCCAGTCCCCACAATTAAGCAGTGTGAGCACTCAGCACAAATATATCATGCAGCACACTGAGCACAGATTTGGTATGGAGCATTTTTTTCAGGCAGAGAACGGATAAAAAAAAAACTGGTGGTCACTATAAGCAAAACTCTGCACTCTACTCCGAGTCCTAACAGCTGCTCCCCTATCCTCCCCACAATTAGTAATAAAACAAGCAATCAACTGTCTCTTCTACAATTATAAACAGAGAGGACGCCAGCCACGTCCTCTCCCTATCAATCTCAATGCACGTGTGAAAATGGCGGCGACGCGCGGCTGCTTATATAGAATCCGATTCTCGCGAGAATCCGACAGCGGGATGATGACGTTCGGGCACACTCGGGTTAGCCGAGCAAGGCGGGAGGATCCGAGTCTGCTCGGACCCGTGTAAAAAAGGTAAAGCTCGGGTGGGTTCGGTTTCTCGGAAACCGAACCCGCTCATCACTAATTACCATATGCCATTGTTAATACAGCAATTGTCGGTGTCTATATTATTTTCTTTGTCCTATCCTTATTTATATAAGGGTTTCACCAATCATATAAGTTCTCGTGCACTCCCAGTAAATGATGGCATACTGAGTAACTGCACAATGGGGGGTGATTCCGAGTTGTTCGCTCGCTAGCTGCTTTTAGCAGCATTGCACACGCTAGGCCGCCGCCCTCTGGGAGTGTATCTTAGCTTAGCAGAATTGCGAACGAAAGATTAGCAGAATTGCAAATAAATAATTCTTAGCAGTTTCTGAGTAGCTCGAGACTTACTCCTACACTGCGATCAGCTCAGGCCGTTTCGTTCCTGGTTTGACGTCACAAACACGCCCTGCGTTCAGCCAGCCACTTCCCCGTTTCTCCAGACACTCCCGCGTTTTATCCTGGCACGCCTGCGTTTGTCCGCACACTCCCAGAAAACTGTCAGTTTCCGCCGAGAAACACCCACTTCCTGTCAATCACACTCCGTTCACTTCAACGATGACAATTCTTCGTTCGGACGTGAGTAAATCTACTAAGTTTTGTGCTAAAATACTAACCGCATGCGCATTTTTGCCTTAATCGCTCCGTTGCGAAAATCGGCAACGAGCGAACAACTCGGAATGACCCCCAATAAGCGACAGAACTGTGCAAGTAATATCACTTTACTTGAACTACTTGGAATTTGATGAGCGCTGACGTACTGGTTAGAGATGAGCGGGTTCGGTTCCTCGGAATCCGAACCCCCCCGAACTTCAGCCTTTTTACACGGGTCCGAGGCAGACTCGGATCTTCCCGCCTTGCTCGGTTAACCCGAGCGCGCCCGAACGTCATCATCCCGCTGTCGGATTCTCGCGAGGCTCGGATTCTATCGCGAGACTCGGATTCTATATAAGGAGCCGCGCGTCGCCGCCATTTTCACACGTGCATTGAGATTGATAGGGAGAGGACGTGGCTGGCGTCCTCTCCGTTAGAATAGATAGAGACACTTGAGTTGATTTACTACTAACTTAGTAATTTTGGGGAGCATTAGGAGTACTCAGAGTGCAGAGTTTTGCTGATAGTTACTAGTGACCACCACCAGTTTTATTTATTATTTAATATAATCCGTTCTCTGCCTGAAAAAAAACGATACACAGTCACATACCATATCTGTGCTCAGCCTCAGTGTGCTGCATGATAATATCATCTATGTATATCTGACTGTGCTGAGTGCTCACTGCTCACACAGCTGAATTGTGGGGGAGACTGGGGTGCAGTTATAGCAGGAGTACAGTGCACACTTTTGCTGCCAGTGTGACTGACCAGTGACCACCAGTATATTGTCTGCCTGAAAAAGTTAAACACTCCTGTGGTGTTTTTTTTTTTATTCTATAAACGCATTCTGCTGACAGTGTCCAGCAGGTCCGTCATTCATTATATTATATAAATATGTACCTGCAGTAGTGTTATATTTTTTTTGTTCATCTCTATCATCTTTATCATCTCTATATTAGCAGACGCAGTACGGTAGTCCACGGCTGTGGCTACCTCTGTGTCGTCAGTGCTCGTCCATAATTGTATACCAACCTGTGGTGGGTTTTTTTTTTCTATCTTCTTCATACTAGTAGTTTAGGAGTCTGCTGACAGTGTCCAGCAGGTCCGTCATTATATTATATATACCTGCAGTAGTGATATATATATATATATTTTTTATATCATTATCATCTCTATACTAGCAGACGCAGTACGGTAGTCCACGGCTGTAGCTACCTCTGTGTCGTCAGTGCTCGTCCATAATTGTATACCTACCTGTGGTGGGTTTTTTTTTTCTATCTTCTTCATACTAGTAGTTTAGGAGTCTGCTGACAGTGTCCAGCAGGTCCGTCATTATATTATATATACCTGCAGTAGTGATATATATATATATTTTTTATATCATTATCATCTCTATACTAGCAGACGCAGTACGGTAGTCCACCGCTGTAGCTACCTCTGTGTCGTCAGTGCTCGTCCATAATTGTATACCTACCTGTGGTGGGGTTTTTATTTTCTATCTTCTTCATACTAGTAGTTTAGGAGTCTGCTGACAGTGTCCAGCAGGTCCGTCATTATATTATATATACCTGCAGTAGTGATATATATATATTTTTTATATCATTATCATCTCTATACTAGCAGACGCAGTACGGTAGTCCACGGCTGTAGCTACCTCTGTGTCGTCAGTGCTCGTCCATAATTGTATACCTACCTGTGGTGGGGTTTTTTTTTCTATCTTCTTCATACTAGTAGTAGGAGTCTGCTGACAGTGTCCAGCAGGTCCATCATTATATTATATATACCTGCAGTAGTGATATATATATATTTTTTATATCATTATCATCTCTATACTAGCAGACGCAGTATGGTAGTCCACGGCTGTAGCTACCTCTGTGTCGTCAGTGCTCGTCCATAATTGTATACCTACCTGTGGTGGGTTTTTTTTTTCTATCTTCTTCATACTAGTAGTAGGAGTCTGCTGACAGTGTCCAGCAGGTCCGTCATTATATTATATATACCTGCAGTAGTGATATATATATATTTTTTATATCATTATCATCTCTATACTAGCAGACGCAGTACGGTAGTCCACGGCTGTAGCTACCTCTGTGTCGTCAGTCACTCGTCATCCATAAGTATACTAGTATCCATCCATCTCCATTGTTTACCTGAGGTGCCTTTTAGTTGTGCCTATTAAAATATGGAGAACAAAAATGTTGAGGTTCCAAAAATAGGGAAAGATCAAGATCCACTTCCACCTCGTGCTGAAGCTGCTGCCACTAGTCATGGCCGAGACGATGAAATTCCATCAACGTCGTCTGCCAAGGCCGATGCCCAATGTCATAGTACAGAGCATGTAAAATCCAAAACACAAAATATCAGTAAAAAAAGGACTCAAAAATCTAAAATAAAATCGTCGGAGGAGAAGCGTAAACTTGCCAATATGCCATTTACCACACGGAGTGGCAAGGAACGGCTGAGGCCCTGGCCTATGTTCATGGCTAGTGGTTCAGCTTCACATGAGGATGGAAGCACTCAGCCTCTCGCTAGAAAAATGAAAAGACTTAAGCTGGCAAAAGCACAGCAAAGAACTGTGCGTTCTTCGAAATCACAAATCCACAAGGAGAGTCCAATTGTGTCGGTTGCGATGCCTGACCTTCCCAACACTGGACGTGAAGAGCATGCGCCTTCCACCATTTGCACGCCCCCTGCAAGTGCTGGAAGGAGCACCCGCAGTCCAGTTCCTGATAGTCAGATTGAAGATGTCAGTGTTGAAGTACACCAGGATGAGGAGGATATGGGTGTTGCTGGCGCTGGGGAGGAAATTGACAAGGAGGATTCTGATGGTGAGGTGGTTTGTTTAAGTCAGGCACCCGGGAAGACACCTGTTGTCCGTGGGAGGAATATGGCCATTGACATGCCTGGTGAAAATACCAAAAAAATCAGCTCTTCGGTGTGGAAGTATTTCAACAGAAATGCGGACAACAGGTGTCAAGCCGTGTGTTGCCTTTGTCAAGCTGTAATAAGTAGGGGTAAGGACGTTAACTACCTCGGAACATCCTCCCTTATACGTCACCTGCAGCGCATTCATCATAAGTCAGTGACAAGTTCAAAAACGTTGGGCGACAGCGGAAGCAGTCCACTGACCAGTAAATCCCTTCCTCTTGTGACCAAGCTCACGCAAACCACCCCACCAACTCCCTCAGTGTCAATTTCCTCCTTCCCCAGGAATGCCAATAGTCCTGAAGGCCATGTCACTGGCAATTCTGACGAGTCCTCTCCTGCCTGGGATTCCTCCGATGCATCCTTGAGTGTAACGCCTACTGTTGCTGGCGCTGCTGTTGTTGCTGCTGGGAGTCGATGGTCATCCCAGAGGGGAAGTCGTAAGACCACTTTTACTACTTCCACCAAGCAATTGACTGTCCAACAGTCCTTTGCGAGGAAGATGAAATATCACAGCAGTCATCCTGCTGCAAAGCGGATAACTGAGGCCTTGGCATCCTGGGCGGTGAGAAACGTGGTTCCGGTATCCATCATTACTGCAGAGCCAACTATAGACTTGTTTGAGGTACTGTGTCCCCGGTACCAAATACCATCTAGGTTCCATTTCTCTAGGCAGGCGATACCGAAAATGTACACAGACCTCAGAAAAAGACTCACCAGTGTCCTAAAAAATGCAGTTGTACCCAATGTCCACTTAACCACGGACATGTGGACAAGTGGAGCAGGGCAGACTCAGGACTATATGACTGTGACAGCCCACTGGGTAGATGTATTGACTCCCACCGCAAGAACAGCAGCGGCGGCACCAGTAGCAGCATCTCGCAAACGCCAACTCTTTCCTAGGCAGGCTACGCTTTGTATGACCGCTTTCCAGAATACGCACACAGCTGAAAACCTCTTACGGCAACTGAGGAAGATCATCGCAGAATGGCTTACCCCAATTGGACTCTCCTGTGGATTTGTGGCATCAGACAACGCCAGCAATATTGTGTGTGCATTAAATCTGGGCAAATTCCAGCACGTCCCATTTTTTGCACATACCTTGAATTTGGTGGTGCAGAATTATTTAAAAAACGACAGGGGCATGCAAGAGATGCTGTCGGTGGCCAGAAGAATTGCGGGACACTTTCGGCGTACAGGCACCACGTACAGAAGACTGGAGCAACACCAAAAACGCCTGAACCTGCCCTGCCATCATCTGAAGCAAGAAGTGGTAACGAGGTGGAATTCAACCCTCTATATGCTTCAGAGGTTGGAGGAGCAGCAAAAGGCCATTCAAGCCTATACAACTGACCACGATATAGGAGGTGGAATGCACCTGTCTCAAGCGCAGTGGAGAATGATTTCAACGTTGTGCAAGGTTCTGCAACCTTTTGAACTTGCCACACGTGAAGTCAGTTCAGACACTGCCAGCCTGAGTCAGGTCATTCCCCTCATCAGGCTTTTGCAGAAGAAGCTGGAGACATTGAAGGAGGAGCTAACACAGAGCGATTCCGCTAGGCATGTGGGACTTGTGGATGGAGCCCTTAATTCGCTTAACAAGGATTCACGGGTGGTCAATCTGTTGAAATCAGAGCACTACATTTTGGCCACCGTGCTCGATCCTAGATTTAAAACCTACGTTGTATCTCTCTTTCCGGCAGACACAAGTCTGCAGGGGTTCAAAGAACTGCTGGTGAGAAAATTGTCAAGTCAAGCGGAACGCGACCTGTCAACATCTCCTCCTTCACATTCTCCCGCAACTGGGGGTGTGTCACAACTGAGGGCCTGAGCTGATGGGAGGCAGCCTCAGTTGTAGGGGCTGAGATGTAACGGAACCTGGGAGGTTGTATCAGACCCCTAGACATGTAAGTAACATGTAGAATAACTGCCCGAAGGCGTGACCACGACAACCAGGATAAAAGTCAATGATGTTTATTATGACAAACTCCGTAACACAGCAGCAGTAAAGAAAACATAAAAGTCAACAGAGGATAAATACAATTCCTGGGTACTACAGGGTGGCAAGGGCCACAGGCACTGGTAGAGTGAGACAGTTCTTATAATCTTCTAGTTGGAAAGTCCTTACCAGGCCTGACTGTAGCAATGGAGAGAACCCAGGATCGTACCAGCTGGTGTTCCAGGAAAGGCTGGGTTGCTGAAGATAAAACGGCTGCTGTGGATACTGGCTGGAACCAGACTGTTGTTGGTACGGAGTGGATACTGGCTGGAACCAGTTAAATAATAAACGAACTTGAGAGCGATTAAATAATAATGAAGTTTGGAGTTTAAGAGCGGTGAAATAATAATACCGGTGGAGAGTGGTAAACTGCAGAAAGGACACCGGCCCTTTAAGAGAAGCTGTACACTGCTGGAAGCTGGGCTGGAAGCAGGTGATTGTTGTAACTGGAAACAGGTGAGTCCAGAATGGATCGGAGAGTCAGGCTACACCGCAGATGGAATGCTGGTGCGGGTCTCTATAGCAGAAGTCTGGAGACAGGAGCTGGAACCTGGAAGACAACCACAGGAGAGAGACAAACTGGAACTAGGTTAGACAACCAAAGCACTGACGCCTTCCTTGCTCAGGCACAGCTTACTTATACCTGCAGCAAGGAAGGGGTTGGCTAGGCAATTATGCAAATCAACAATACAGACAGCAGATTGGTGGAAATGCTCAGATGACAAAATCCAAGATGGCTGCGCCCATGCAGACACTTGGAGGGAAGTTTGGTTTGTAATCCATGTGAGAATTGAAACAGTAATGGCGACGCCGGCCACAGGAGACAGGAGACGCCAGACTGACAAGCGCACATTTAACCACGCGGGCACAGCGGAGGCCGCGGCTGATGAAATCACCACTCTGACATTCTGCATGTGGAAACTCAGGAACAGCGGGTTCCGGTCCTGGAACGCTGAGCCAGCCTTAGGAGGCATCTGAAGGGTAAGTAATGGCGTCCAGATACCCGGATCGTGACAGCACCCCCCCCTTTAGGAGTGGCCCCAGGACACTTCTTAGGCTTTAAAGGAAACTTTGCGTGGAAATTTCGGACCAAGGCAGGAGCATGGACGTCTGAGGCATTGGTCCAAGAGCGTTCTTCAGGACCATAGCCCTTCCAGTCAATGAGGTATTGTAACTGACCGTAACGGAAACGTGAGTCCAAAATCTTGGCCACCTAGTACTCGACTCCCCGTTGAGTCTGAACTTTGGGAGCTGGAGGAAGTGCGGAATGAAACCGATTCAGGATCAGCGGTTTCAACAAAGAAACATGAAATGTCCTGGGTATTTTCAAGAAGGATGGTAACTGTAACCTGTAGGCAACAGGATTGATGACTTGTTCAATCTTGAAGGGTCCGATGTAGCGAGGTGCAAATTTCATGCTGGGAACTCTCAACCTCAAATTCTTCGTGGACAGCCACACACGATCACCCACCTTGAGAGCAAGAACCGCTATACGCTTTCTATCGGCAAACTTCTTATACCTGAATGAGGCTTTAAGCAGGGCTGCGCGGACGTTCCTCCAGTTATTTGAAAACTGACGCAAGGTGACATCCACTGCTGGAACAGAAGTTGCGGGAAGCGGTTGGAATTCTGGGACTTTAGGGTGGAATCCATAATTAATGAAGAATGGTGTAGAAGAAGATGAGGAATGGTATTGATTGTTGTGGCTGAACTCGGCCCAAGGAAGGAGTTGAACCCAGTCATCTTGAGAGGAAGACACATATATACGGAGGAAGGCCTCCAAGTCCTGATTCACCCTCTCGGTTTGACCATTGGTCTGAGGATGGTAAGCCGTGGAAAACTTTAACTTGACTTGGAGGGCTTGACACAAACTTCGCCAAAATTTGGCTACAAATTGTACTCCACGATCCGAGATGATCTCTTCAGGAAGACCGTGAAGTCGGAAGATCTCTTGTATAAACACTTGAGCCAACTTGGAAGCTGACGGAAGACCGGTGAGAGGGATGAAATGTGCCATCTTGGTGAACTGGTCAACTACCACCCAGATGGTATTAAACTTGTTGCAGATAGGTAGATCGGAAACAAAGTCCATCGACAAATGGGTCCAAGGTCGACGGGGAACAGATAATGGAACCAGTTGCCCCGCAGGCGACTGGCGGGAGACTTTGTGTTGGGCACACTTTGGGCAGGAGGCAATAAATTCCATAACGTCCTTCTTCAGAGTTGGCCACCAGTAGGACCTAGAAATAAATTCAAGGGTTTTCTGAATGCCTGTATGTCCAGCAAAACGGGAAGCATGGGCCCAATGCATGAGCTTCTTCCTTAGAACTGGCTTAACAAAACTTTTCCCTGGTGGAGGC
Organism: Pseudophryne corroboree; assembly: GCF_028390025.1. Classification (NCBI taxonomy): domain Eukaryota; kingdom Metazoa; phylum Chordata; class Amphibia; order Anura; family Myobatrachidae; genus Pseudophryne; species Pseudophryne corroboree. The sequence continues at coordinate 789,472,377 of NC_086446.1, forward strand.
GTAGAGTCCATCCCTACCGTGGAGAATGCCAACGGATTAATAATAGGATGCTTGTCTGCAGACTCGGACTCATTTTCTTGCTCCCATGAGCGGGAAAGGGCATCGGCCTTACGATTCTGAGAACCCGGACAGAACTGGAGTTTAAAGTCAAACCTAGAGAAGAAAAGTGCCCATCTGGCCTGACGAGGATTCAGACATTGTGCGCCTTTGAGATATAAAAGATTTTTGTGGTCGGTAAGAATGGTGATTGAGTGGGAAGCTCCCTCCAACAGGTATCTCCACTCCTCCAGAGCGAGCTTGATGGCTAGCAACTCCTGATCGCCAATGGCATAGTTGCGCTCAGCTGGGGAGAACTTCCGGGAGAAGAAACTGCAAGGATGTAGATGTCCATCTTTGGCCCTCTGGGATAACACTGCTCCTACTCCAACGGAGGAGGCATCTACCTCTAAGATAAAAGGAGAGTCGGTGTCGGGCTGTTTCAGAACTGGTGCAGAGATGAACCGTTGCTTCAGAAGGTGAAAGGCCTGTGTAGCTTCCTCGGACCACTTGGACGGATTAGCACCTTTCTTGGTTAATGCAGTGATAGGCGCCACAATGGTGGAAAAGTCTCGTATAAATTTTCTATAATAATTGGCGAACCCTAAGAACCTCTGGACCCCTTTGAGGCTTAAGGGTATAGGCCAATTCTGGATTGCTTGGAGTTTCTCAGGATCCATCTCTAGTCCGGAACCGGACACAATGTAACCTAGAAACGGAATGGTTTTAACTTCAAACACACACTTCTCCAATTTACAATAGAGGTGATTGACACGGAGACGGGAAAGAACCTCTTTTACCCAGAAACGATGATCTTCGAGATTATTAGCAAAGATGAGGATGTCGTCTAGATAAACCACGACATGGCGGTACAAGATGTCCCTGAAAATCTCATTCACGAAGTGCTGGAAGACTGCTGGAGCATTGCTCAATCCGAAGGGCATGACGAGGTACTCATAATGTCCGTCACGGGTGTTAAAGGCGGTCTTCCACTCGTCACCCTCACGGATTCGGATGAGATTGTAGGCACCCCTCAAGTCCAGCTTTGTGAAAATAGTTGCACCACTAACTCTATCAAAGAGCTCGGTAATCAGGGGTAAAGGGTATCGGTTCTTGACGGTAATGTCGTTCAGACCTCTGTAGTCGATGCACGGACGCAGACCACCGTCTTTCTTCTTAACGAAGAAGAAGCCTGCGCCGGCTGGAGAAGAAGATGGTCGGATGAAACCCTTCGCCAGGTTCTCTTTGATATACTCTTCCATGGAGTGTGTCTCAGGCAGAGACAACGGATAAGTTCGGCCTCGCGGTGGAACCTTCCCTGGAATGAGGTCGATTGGGCAGTCCCATTCTCTATGAGGAGGAAGGATATCAGCAGAGGCTTTACTGAACACGTCCGTGTTCCTCCTTGATATGGAGGAGGCGGAACATCAGATGACCTGGGGAAGGAAGAACAAACAGGAAGAACTTTGGCTAAACAAGTCTCAGCACAGGAGGGACCCCATGCCAGTATTTGCGTAGTCGTCCAGTCAATTGATGGGTTGTGGAGACGGAGCCATGGAAGGCCTAAAACCACTGGATGTGTGGTTCTTGGAATCACTAAAAAAGCAATATACTCAGAATGAAGAACTCCCACTCTCAGACGAACTGGAAGAGTCCTTAAGGAAATGACTGCGTCAAAAATCTTGCTGCCATCCACGGCAGTCAAAGAGATGGACGAGGACAGTCTCTCGGTGGGTAGGGACCACCGTTTAACATAAGCTTCGGTTATGAAATTCCCAGCTGCTCCGGAATCAAGGAGGGCAATGACGTTCCTGTAACGTTGAGCAATTTGGAGCGACACTGGGAGGTTACAGTCATGAGGAGATGGAGAGGAGATCATTACTCCTAGCCGGCCCTCTCCTTGGCGAGCTAGGATCTGGAGTTTCCCGGACGTTTGGGACAGGCATTGATAGTGTGCGACGGAGCTGCACAGTAGAGACAGAGAGACTCAGAGAGACGTCTTCGGCGCTCAGCGGGAGATAGACGAGAACGACTAATTTGCATAGGCTCATCCTTGGATGGAGATGGTTGACGAGGAGGAGGAGCAGAAGATTTAGGAGTAGATGATCTTCCTCGCTCAGTTGCTCTCTCTCTGAAACGTAGATCAACCTTCGTGCAAAGAGAAATTAGCTCATCCAACTTAGAGGGCAAGTCTCTGGTAGCTAACTCATCCTTGATGCGTTCTGATAAGCCATGCCAGAATGCAGCATACAGGGCCTCGTCGTTCCATGCCAGTTCGGATGCCAGGATTTTAAACTGTATAAGATACTGTCCCACAGTACGTGTTCCCTGGTGTAAACGGAGAATCTCAGATGAAGCAGATGTTATCCGGCCTGGCTCGTCGAAGATGCACCTGAATGTAGCTACAAAGTCAGTATAGGAGGATAGCAGGGGATCAGACTTCTCCCATAAAGGTGATGCCCAGTCAAGGGCTGAGCCACTGAGAAGGGAGATGATATAGGCAATTTTGGTACGGTCACTGAAGAAATTGCCAGGTAGAAGCTCAAAGTGGATTTCACATTGATTGAGAAATCCCCTGCAGAACCTTGGAGATCCATCAAATTTTGCTGGCGTTGGAAGATGAAGATGTGGACTGGAAATGGGTAAGGTGGGTGGGGTTACAGCTGGTGTCACTGTAGTGGACGCACCGGACGTGCCAGGTCCACGGAGGGTCGTTTGAATCCCATCCAGCCGTGTAGAGAGATCCTGGAGACAGCGGATGATGTGGCCCTGTGCAGCCTCCTGATGTTCAAGTCGGGCTGCCAGTTCTTGCATTGGCCTGGCCGCTTGATCCTGGTCTCCGGCTGGATTCATTAGGTCAGTGCTTACTGTCACAACTGAGGGCCTGAGCTGACGGGAGGCAGCCTCAGTTGTAGGGGCTGAGATGTAACGGAACCTGGGAGGTTGTATCAGACCCCTAGACATGTAAGTAACATGTAGAATAACTGCCCGAAGGCGTGACCACGACAACCAGGATAAAAGTCAATGATGTTTATTATGACAAACTCCGTAACACAGCAGCAGTAAAGAAAACATAAAAGTCAACAGAGGATAAATACAATTCCTAGGTACTACAGGGTGGCAAGGGCCACAGGCACTCGTAGAGTGAGACAGTTCTTATAATCTTCTAGTTGGAAAGTCCTTACCAGGCCTGACTGTAGCAATGGAGAGAACCCAGGATCGTACCAGCTGGTGTTCCAGGAAAGGCTGGGTTGCTGAAGATAAAACGGCTGCTGTGGATACTGGCTGGAACCAGACTGTTGTTGGTACGGAGTGGATACTGGCTGGAACCAGTTAAATAATAAACGAACTTGAGAGCGATTAAATAATAATGAAGTTTGGAGTTTAAGAGCGGTGAAATAATAATACCGGTGGAGAGTGGTAAACTGCAGAAAGGACACCGGCCCTTTAAGAGAAGCTGTACACTGCTGGAAGCTGGGCTGGAAGCAGGTGATTGTTGTAACTGGAAACAGGTGAGTCCAGAATGGATCGGAGAGTCAGGCTACACCGCAGATGGAATGCTGGTGCGGGTCTCTATAGCAGAAGTCTGGAGACAGGAGCTGGAACCTGGAAGACAACCACAGGAGAGAGACAAACTGGAACTAGGTTAGACAACCAAAGCACTGACGCCTTCCTTGCTCAGGCACAGCTTACTTATACCTGCAGCAAGGAAGGGGTTGGCTAGGCAATTATGCAAATCAACAATACAGACAGCAGATTGGTGGAAATGCTCAGATGACAAAATCCAAGATGGCTGCGCCCATGCAGACACTTGGAGGGAAGTTTGGTTTGTAATCCATGTGAGAATTGAAACAGTAATGACGACGCCGGCCACAGGAGACAGGAGACGCCAGACTGACAAGCGCACATTTAACCACGCGGGCACAGCGGAGGCCGCGGCTGATGAAATCACCACTCTGACATTCTGCATGTGGAAACTCAGGAACAGCGGGATCCGGTCCTGGAACGCTGAGCTAGCCTTAGGAGGCATCTGAAGGGTAAGTAATGGCGTCCAGATACCCGGATCGTGACAGGGTGCGAGGAAAAGGCTCAGAATTCCGAGCCCACCCGCTGGCGGTGATGCAGGGCAGTCTGGAGCGACTGCTGATGCTGACATCTGCTCCGGACTGAAGGACCTGACAACGATTACGGACATGTCGTCTACTGGCACTGCATATGATTCTCTCACCATTGAAAGAATGGTGGAGGATTATATGAGTGACCGCATCCAAGTAGGCACGTCAGACAGTCCGTACGTATAGTCTAGAGATGAGCGCCTGAAATTTTTCGGGTTTTGTGTTTTGGTTTTGGGTTCGGTTCCGCGGCCGTGTTTTGGGTTCGAACGCGTTTTGGCAAAACCTCACCGAATTATTTTTGTCGGATTCGGGTGTGTTTTGGATTCGGGTGTTTTTTTCCAAAAACACTAAAAAAACAGCTTAAATCATAGAATTTGGGGGTCATTTTGATCCCAAAGTATTATTAACCTCAAAAACCATAATTTACACTCATTTTCAGTCTATTCTGAATACCTCACACCTCACAATATTATTTTTAGTCCTAAAATTTGCACCGAGGTCGCTGTGTGAGTAAGATAAGCGACCCTAGTGGCCGACACAAACACCGGGCCCATCTAGGAGTGGCACTGCAGTGTCACGCAGGATGTCCCTTCCAAAAAACCCTCCCCAAACAGCACATGACGCAAAGAAAAAAAGAGGCGCAATGAGGTAGCTGTGTGAGTAAGATTAGCGACCCTAGTGGCCGACACAAACACCGGGCCCATCTAGGAGTGGCACTGCAGTGTCACGCAGGATGGCCCTTCCAAAAAACCCTCCCCAAACAGCACATGACGCAAAGAAAAAAAGAGGCGCAATGAGGTAGCTGACTGTGTGAGTAAGATTAGCGACCCTAGTGGCCGACACAAACACCGGGCACATCTAGGAGTGGCACTGCAGTGTCACGCAGGATGTCCCTTCCAAAAAACCCTCCCCAAACAGCACATGACGCAAAGAAAAAAAGAGGCGCAATGAGGTAGCTGTGTGAGTAAGATTAGCGACCCTAGTGGCCGACACAAACACCGGGCCCATCTAGGAGTGGCACTGCAGTGTCACGCAGGATGTCCCTTCCAAAAAACCCTCCCCAATCAGCACATGATGCAAAGAAAAAGAAAAGAAAAAAGAGGTGCAAGATGGAATTATCCTTGGGCCCTCCCACCCACCCTTATGTTGTATAAACAAAACAGGACATGCACACTTTAACCAACCCATCATTTCAGTGACAGGGTCTGCCACACGACTGTGACTGATATGACGGGTTGGTTTGGACCCCCCCCAAAAAAGAAGCAATTAATCTCTCCTTGCACAAACTGGCTCTACAGAGGCAAGATGTCCACCTCATCTTCACCCTCCGATATATCACCGTGTACATCCCCCTCCTCACAGATTATCAATTCGTCCCCACTGGAATCCACCATCTCAGCTCCCTGTGTACTTTGTGGAGGCAATTGCTGCTGGTCAATGTCTCCGCGGAGGAATTGATTATAATTCATTTTAATGAACATCATCTTCTCCACATTTTTTGGATGTAACCTCGTACGCCGATTGCTGACAAGGTGAGCGGCGGCACTAAACACTCTTTCGGAGTACACACTTGTGGGAGGGCAACTTAGGTAGAATAAAGCCAGTTTGTGCAAGGGCCTCCAAATTGCCTCTTTTTCCTGCCAGTATAAGTACGGACTGTGTGACGTGCCTACTTGGATGCGGTCACTCATATAATCCTCCACCATTCTATCAATGTTGAGAGAATCATATGCAGTGACAGTAGACGACATGTCCGTAATCGTTGTCAGGTCCTTCAGTCCGGACCAGATGTCAGCATCAGCAGTCGCTCCAGACTGCCCTGCATCACCGCCAGCGGGTGGGCTCGGAATTCTGAGCCTTTTCCTCGCACCCCCAGTTGCGGGAGAATGTGAAGGAGGAGATGTTGACAGGTCGCGTTCCGCTTGACTTGACAATTTTGTCACCAGCAGGTCTTTCAACCCCAGCAGACCTGTGTCTGCCGGAAAGAGAGATCCAAGGTAGGCTTTAAATCTAGGATCGAGCACGGTGGCCAAAATGTAGTGCTCTGATTTCAACAGATTGACCACCCGTGAATCCTTGTTAAGCGAATTAAGGGCTGCATCCACAAGTCCCACATGCCTAGCGGAATCGCTCCGTGTTAGCTCCTTCTTCAATGCCTCCAGCTTCTTCTGCAAAAGCCTGATGAGGGGAATGACCTGACTCAGGCTGGCAGTGTCTGAACTGACTTCACGTGTGGCAAGTTCAAAGGGCATCAGAACCTTGCAATCATTCTCCACTGCACTTGAGACAGGTGCATTCCATCTCCTATATCGTGCTCAATTGTATAGGCTTGAATGGCCTTTTGCTGCTCCTCCAACCTCTGAAGCATATAGAGGGTTGAATTCCACCTCGTTACCACTTCTTGCTTCAGATGATGGCAGGGCAGGTTCAGTAGTTTTTGGTGGTGCTCCAGTCTTCTGTACGTGGTGCCTGTACGCCGAAAGTGTCCCGCAATTCTTCTGGCCACCGACAGCATCTCTTGCACACCCCTGTCGTTTTTTAAAAAATTCTGCACCACCAAATTCAAGGTATGTGCAAAACATGGGACGTGCTGGAATTTGCCCATATTTAATGCACACACAATATTGCTGGCGTTGTCCGATGCCACAAATCCACAGGAGAGTCCAATTGGGGTAAGCCATTCCGCGATGATCTTCCTCAGTTGCCGTAAGAGGTTTTCAGCTGTGTGCGTATTCTGGAAAGCGGTGATACAAAGCGTAGCCTGCCTAGGAAAGAGTTGGCGTTTGCGAGATGCTGCTACTGGTGCCGCCGCTGCTGTTCTTGCGGCGGGAGTCCATACATCTACCCAGTGGGCTGTCACAGTCATATAGTCCTGACCCTGCCCTGCTCCACTTGTCCACATGTCCGTGGTTAAGTGGACATTGGGTACAACTGCATTTTTTAGGACACTGGTGAGTCTTTTTCTGACGTCCGTGTACATTCTCGGTATCGCCTGCCTAGAGAAGTGGAACCTAGATGGTATTTGGTAATGGGGGCACACTGCCTCAATAAATTGTCTAGTTCCCTGTGAACTAACGGCGGATACCGGACGCACGTCTAACACCAACATAGTTGTCAAGGACTCAGTTATCCGCTTTGCAGTAGGATGACTGCTGTGATATTTCATCTTCCTCGCAAAGGACTGTTGAACAGTCAATTGCTTACTGGAAGTAGTACAAGTGGGCTTACGACTTCCCCTCTGGGATGACCATCGACTCCCAGCGGCAACAACAGCAGCGCCAGCAGCAGTAGGCGTTACACGCAAGGATGCATCGGAGGAATCCCAGGCAGGAGAGGACTCGTCAGACTTGCCAGTGACATGGCCTGCAGGACTATTGGCATTCCTGGGGAAGGAGGAAATTGACACTGAGGGAGTTGGTGGGGTGGTTTGCGTGAGCTTGGTTACAAGAGGAAGGGATTTACTGGTCAGTGGACTGCTTCCGCTGTCACCCAAAGTTTTTGAACTTGTCACTGACTTATTATGAATGCGCTGCAGGTGACGTATAAGGGAGGATGTTCCGAGGTGGTTAACGTCCTTACCCCTACTTATTACAGCTTGACAAAGGGAACACACGGCTTGACACCTGTTGTCCGCATTTCTGGTGAAATACCTCCACACCGAAGAGCTGATTTTTTTGGTATTTTCACCTGGCATGTCAACGGCCATATTCCTCCCACGGACAACAGGTGTCTCCCCGGGTGCCTGACTTAAACAAACCACCTCACCATCAGAATCCTTCTGGTCAATTTCCTCCCCAGCGCCAGCAACACCCATATCCTCCTCATCCTGGTGTACTTCAACACTGACATCTTCAATCTGACTATCAGGAACTGGACTGCGGGTGCTCCTTCCAGCACTTGCAGGGGGCATGCAAATAGTGGAAGGCGCATGCTCTTCACGTCCAGTGTTGGGAAGGTCAGGCATCGCAAACGACACAATTGGACTCTCCTTGTGGATTTGGGATTTCAAAGAACGCACAGTTCTTTGCGGTGCTTTTGCCAGCTTGAGTCTTTTCAGTTTTCTAGCGAGAGGCTGAGTGCTTCCATCCTCATGTGAAGCTGAACCACTAGCCATGAACATAGGCCAGGGCCTCAGCCGTTCCTTGCCACTCCGTGTGGTAAATGGCATATTGGCAAGTTTACGCTTCTCCTCCGACAATTTTATTTTAGGTTTTGGAGTCCTTTTTTTTCTGATATTTGGTGTTTTGGATTTGACATGCTCTGTACTATGACATTGGGCATCGGCCTTGGCAGACGACGTTGCTGGCATTTCATCGTCTCGGCCATGACTAGTGGCAGCAGCTTCAGCACGAGGTGGAAGTGGATCTTGATCTTTCCCTAATTTTGGAACCTCAACTTTTTTGTTCTCCATATTTTATAGGCAGAACTAAAAGGCACCTCAGGTAAACAATGGAGATGGATGGATTGGATACTAGTATACAATTATGGACGGACTGCCACGGTTAGGTGGTATAAAAAAACCACGGTTAGGTGGTATATATTGTAATACAATTATGGATGGACGGACTGCCTGCCGAGTGCCGACACAGAGGTAGCCACAGCCGTGAACTACCGCACTGTACACTGGTTGATAAAGAGATAGTAGTATACTCGTAACAACTAGTATGACACTATGACGGTATAAAGAATGGAAAAAAAACCACGGTTAGGTGGTATATATTATAATAATACAATTATGGATGGACGGACTGCCTGCCGAGTTCCGACACAGAGGTAGCCACAGCCGTGAACTACCGCACTGTACACTGGTTGATAAAGAGATAGTAGTATACTCGTAACAACTAGTATGACTGACTATGACGGTATAAAGAATGAAAAAAAAACCACGGTTAGGTGGTATATATTGTAATACAATTATGGATGGACGGACTGCCTGCCGAGTTCCGACACAGAGGTAGCCACAGCCGTGAACTACCGCACTGTACACTGGTTGATAAAGAGATAGTAGTATACTCGTAACAACTAGTATGACTGACTATGACGGTATAAAGAATGAAAAAAAAACCACGGTTAGGTGGTATATATTGTAATACAATTATGGATGGACGGACTGCCTGCCGAGTTCCGACACAGAGGTAGCCACAGCCGTGAACTACCGCACTGTACACTGGTTGATAAAGAGATAGTAGTATACTCGTAACAACTAGTATGACTGACTATGACGGTATAAAGAATGAAAAAAAAACCACGGTTAGGTGGTATATATTGTAATACAATTATGGATGGACGGACTGCCTGCCGAGTTCCGACACAGAGGTAGCCACAGCCGTGAACTACCGCACTGTACACTGGTTGATAAAGAGATAGTAGTATACTCGTAACAACTAGTATGACTGACTATGACGGTATAAAGAATGAAAAAAAAACCACGGTTAGGTGGTATATATTGTAATACAATTATGGATGGACGGACTGCCTGCCGAGTTCCGACACAGAGGTAGCCACAGCCGTGAACTACCGCACTGTACACTGGTTGATAAAGAGATAGTAGTATACTCGTAACAACTAGTATGACTGACTATGACGGTATAAAGAATGAAAAAAAAACCACGGTTAGGTGGTATATATTATAATACAATTATGGATGGACGGACTGCCTGCCGACTGCCGACACAGAGGTAGCCACAGCCGTGAACTACCGCACTGTACACTGGTTGATAAAGAGATAGTAGTATACTCGTAACAACTAGTATGACACTATGATGGTATAAAGAATGAAAAAAAAACCACGGTTAGGTGGTATATATTATAATACAATTATGGATGGACGGACTGCCTGCCGAGTGCCGACACAGAGGTAGCCACAGCCGTGAACTACCGCACTGTACACTGGTTGATAAAGAGATAGTAGTATACTCGTAACAACTAGTATGACTGACTATGACGGTATAAAGAATGAAAAAAAAACCACGGTTAGGTGGTATATATTATAATACAATTATGGATGGACGGACTGCCTGCCGACTGCCGACACAGAGGTAGCCACAGCCGTGAACTACCGCACTGTACACTGGTTGATAAAGAGATAGTAGTATACTCGTAACAACTAGTATGACACTATGACGGTATAAAGAATGAAAAAAAAACCACGGTTAGGTGGTATATATTATAATACAATTATGGATGGACGGACTGCCTGCCGACTGCCGACACAGAGGTAGCCACAGCCGTGAACTACCGCACTGTACACTGGTTGATAAAGAGATAGTAGTATACTCGTAACAACTAGTATGACACTATGACGGTATAAAGAATGAAAAAAAAAACCACGGTTAGGTGGTATATATTATAATAATACAATTATGGATGGACGGACTGCCTGCCGACTGCCGACACAGAGGTAGCCACAGCCGTGAACTACCGCACTGTACACTGGTTGATAAAGAGATAGTAGTATACTCGTAACAACTAGTATGACTATGACGACGGTATAAAGAAAGAAAAAAAAATACCACGGTTAGGTGGTATATAATTATACAATTATGGATGGACGGACTGCCTGCCGAGTGCCGACTGCCGACACAGAGGTAGCCACAGCCGTGAACTACCGCACTGTACTGTGTCTGCTGCTAATATAGACTGGTTGATAAAGAGATAGTATACAACAATATACTACTATACTGGTGGTCAGGCACTGGTCACCACTAGTCACACTGGCAGTGGCACTCCTGCAGCAAAAGTGTGCACTGTTTAATTTTAAATTAATATAATATTATGTACTCCTGGCTCCTGCTATAACAACCTGCAGTGCTCCCCAGTCTCCCCCACAATTATTATAAGCTTTTATACATTGATGTGCAGCACACTGGGCTGAGCTGAGTGCACACAGACTGAGTCACACTGTGTGACTGCTGTGTATCGTTTTTTTCAGGCAGAGAACGGATATAGCAGAGAACGGATATATTAAATAAAAGTTAACTTAACAACAACTGCACTGGTCACTGTGGTAAACTCTGTCTGCACAATCTCTCTCTCTCTCTCTCTCTTCTAATCTATTCTAATGGAGAGGACGCCAGCCACGTCCTCTCCCTATCAATCTCAATGCACGTGTGAAAATGGCGGCGACGCGCGGCTCCTTATATAGAATCCGAGTCTCGCGAGAATCCGACAGCGTCATGATGACGTTCGGGCGCGCTCGGGTTAACCGAGCAAGGCGGGAAGATCCGAGTCGCTCGGACCCGTGAAAAAAAAAGTGAAGTTCGTGCGGGTTCGGATTCAAAGAAACCGAACCCGCTCATCTCTAACGTATACTGGCAGGAAAAAGAGGCAATTTGGAGGCCCTTGCACAAACTGGCTTTATTCTACCTAAGTTGCCCTCCCACAAGTGTGTACTCTGAAAGAGTGTTTAGTGCCGCCGCTCACCTTGTCAGCAATCGGCGTACGAGGTTACTTCCAGAAAATGTGGAGAAGATGATGTTCATTAAAATTAATTATAATCAATTCCTCCGTGGAGACATTCACCAGCAGCAATTGCCTCCACAAAGTACACAGGGAGCTGTGATGGTGGATTCCAGTGGGGACGAATTGATAATCTGTGAGGAGGGGGATGTACACGGTGATGAATCGGAGGATGATGATGAGGTGGACATCTTGCCTCTGTAGAGCCAGTTTGTGCAAGGAGAGATTAATTGCTTCTTTTTTGGTGGGGGTCCAAACCAACCCGTCATTTCAGTCACAGTCGTGTGGCAGACCCTGTCACTGAAATGATGGGTTGGTTAAAGTGTGCATGTCCTGTTTATACAACATAAGGGTGGGTGGGAGGGCCCAAGGACAATTCCATCTTGCACCTCTTTTTTCTTTCATTTTTCTTTGCGTCATGTGCTGTTTGGGGAGTGTTTTTTGGAAGGGCCATCCTGCGTGACACTGCAGTGCCACTCCTAGATGGGCCAGGTGTTTGTGTCGGCCACTAGGGTCGCTTATCTTAGTCACACAGCTACCTCATTGCGCCTCTTTTTTTTCTTCTTTGCGTCATGTGCTGTTTGGGGAGTATTTTTTGGAAGGGCCATCCTGCGTGACACTGCAGTGCCACTCCTAGATGGGCCAGGTGTTTGTGTCGGCCACTAGGGTCACTTATCTTAGTCACACAGCTACCTCATTGCGCCTCTTTTTTTTCTTCTTTGCGTCATGTGCTGTTTGGGGAGTATTTTTTGGAAGGGCCATCCGGCCTGACACTGCAGTGCCACTCCTAGATGGGCCAGGTGTTTGTGTCGGCCACTAGGGTCGCTTAGCTTACTCACACAGCTACCTCATTGCGCCTCTTTTTTTCTTTGCGTCATGTGCTGTTTGGGGGGTGTTTTTTGGAAGGGCCATCCTGCGTGACACTGCAGTGCCACTCCTAGATGGGCCAGGTGTTTGTGTTGGCCACTTGGGTCGCTGAGCTTAGTCATCCAGCGACCTCGGTGCAAATTTTAGGACTAAAAATAATATTGTGAGGTGTGAGGTGTTCAGAATAGACTGGAAAGGAGTGGAAATTATGGTTATTGAGGTTAATAATACTTTGGGATCAAAATGACCCCCAAATTCTATGATTTAAGCTGTTTTTTAGGGTTTTTTGAAAAAAACACCCGAATCCAAAACACACCCGAATCCGACAAAAAAATTTCGGTGAGGTTTTGCCAAAACGCGTTCGAACCCAAAACACGGCCACGGAACCGAACCCAAAACCAAAACACAAAACCCGAAAAATTTCCGGTGCACATCTCTAGTACTGGTATCATTCCCTGACCAGAGGGCAATATGAGGACCTGAAACACACTTTACCGTATTTAATTCTTCCACCAGTGTTCTAGTTCCAGGCGTTTGCTGTCTCAATACAGTTATCTCCTGATAGCTGTAAAACCAGACTGACCATCTGCCTCGTTAGGCAAGAAGTTTATTTTTTAAGCATACCACTCAGCAGTAGGTCCAGCACATCCTCCCCTCACATATAGTTATTAATTTCCCCGCTTTAGAAAAATACAATTTCAAACTTAGCAAACCCCTGACGGTATTGTGAAAAGCCTCTGCCACGTCCGGCAATAATTGGCCAGCTGGTAAATTTCCCTAGGGGCAGCTGGGAGAATATATTTCTTATCTTGAAATGGAAACATCATATTTAATGCTCGTTACATCGGTGGACGGCATAACCCACAGTACATTGTAGCCTGGACTTTTAATCACTCTTTCATGCCAGGAAACATCTACTGTATATTGTAACTCGCTGTTCTCATCAGAATAAATACGAGACAATGATACAGGACAGAGATGCGAGGGAAATTCACAGGATCGCTCGGCTGGCTGTTTGAGGTATAATAATACAGTACACATGGCTTGTTTAATTAGTGCTAGTGTTAGGCAAGGAAGACAAGGCCTGTGCTCAAGGGCCTGAGCTTCAGAGAGACTGTGAGCCAGGAGATGTCCTAGTTTGACAGCGCTCTCTACAATGTTAACTTTTAAAGGCCCTCGGAGGGCTGTATATATATATATAAAGCAAATTGTTGTGTAGTTGTAAAAGAAAATACTAATAGGGCCTAGAAATGATTCCATTTCCTGTTAATACAGTTGTGTCCTTATTTACGTATCCTCAAATCATTCCACATGAGTGGCACACGCAGGAGGGGTTTCTGAGTACCCAGAAACCCCCTGATTAGCCAAATTCTTTTTATCAGAGATGGAGACAGCTGTGTCTCCATCTCAATACAAACCGCGATCCTGCGTTTGCCCCTGCAAATAGTCCCATTTGGTGGGACTATTTGAGGTGGTGTATTTTTTACTGTTTGCAGTGGGAGTCAAGTCTAGAAATGTCCCTGTGGTCTGTGCCGCGTGAACGGCGCCGAGTCGAGTTATCTGATCTCTGGGTCACTCTAAGTATACACAGAGCCGGATCACCAGCGCTTAGATATGATGTCATCTCCAAACACCGGCAGAAAATGCAGGCTGCACACGGGTGCAGTCTGAAAGGGGTCTACTCGCCAAAATGCCAGGTCCAGCCAGACCCAGGGTCTGACCCGGCCTTTTTGAAAACTTGGGTTGGACCCGGCATTTTGGTGGAAAAGGGGAATCATTGTATACTGTAACTGTGAGCCCCCCAGGAGATCTAATCTCTCACCTGCCTACTAACTGATAGAGGTCTATTTACTAAGCCTTGGATGTAGATAAAGTGGACGGAAGTACCAGCCAATCAGCTCCTGTCATTTTTCAAACCCAGCCTGTGACATGGTAGTTAGAAGCTGACTGGCTAGTACATTATTTCTGGTTTAAATCCATACAAGGCTTGGTAAATGGACCCTTAAATACTTTATTATCAGGCAGTGGCAAACGCAGAATTTCTAGAGGGGGCTTTCCAAATACAATCCACAATCTCCCGCCCTGCAGAACATTGGAGCAAGTGCGGCAGTCTGGGGGAGCGGTAGAAGAACCTAGTAACGACCCTGGGCATTAATGTAAACATTGGTCTTTTTATACACTGGATACTGTATTGAATACAGTATTAATATTTAACACTGTAGATGGTCTATCTTATTGGCTGTATCAAACATATTTAACTAATATAGGCATAAATAAGATAAGTGGTCAGGAAAAGGTTAAACATCCCATAATGAATAAATACACAAACATTAGAGAACCAGTAGGTGAGAAAACTGCACTTTCTAAGTACACATTCTCCCACCTCATAGTAAGGCTCCTGTCTCTTCGTCCTGGCAGCTGCTCTCTGGTCCAGAGCATTGATTGAGTGCACAGAAAACTTTGTAGAAGAAGTTGCTACCACTGGGATGTGTATCAGCTCTGCTCTGTCATTTACACTGCATGTTGTGGCAGCAGCTTTAGTAATCGTATTATATTTTGTTGCTATTGTTGTCCTAATCTGAGTTGCTGGCCATGAGGAGCGGGGAGGGTTTCCAGGCAACCGTAAACCCCCCTGCATTTGCCTATGTCAGGGTGCACGTGCACCACACAAGACATGCTCTGCAAGTGTACATTCGCTCTGCTGTGCAGTGTGCACCAGCTGCCATGCCTTCCTATTGATATCCTACAGAGAACTCTTAATATGAAAATTGTAGGCAACAAAGAGCTGGACCTCATCCTATGACTTAACGTAAACATTGGGCTTATCCGCTTCCTGTGTCTTTTACTCCGACTTACTCCGTGTAGGCAGTGATTACCCATCATTGCAGGCAAAGAAGAGGAAAGTTATTTTTATGCTGCATCTTCAAAACAGAGACATAGAATTATAATTTTCAGCCTATTTTTGAAAATTGCCAGAATTTATCCCTGTTCTGGAGCCAAGCATAATGATACAGCTGAAACAGCAAGGCGCAGGGGATAGTTACAGCAATTCAGCTTTACATCTGAAATAGCGCATATTCCGGCGGTAAAACTTTACACAACAATTTTATGTTTTATTTTCTATTTTGCCCGTATATTTGTGACATAAAACAGTCTAGACTAATAATACATGTTTCCTGTAACGCTCCATAAAGCAATGAGAGGTTTTATGGTAAGTACGATGGCTGGGGCATGTGTTTCATTTACAGCTGGGAAATACAGTATGAGTGTTATTACATAGGAAGTATCACTATTCTGTGTATCAGGACGGATAACAAATGATGACTGAGATAGTGTGCACTTTCAGCTGTATGTCATCATTCTGTGATACCCTGCGGCGCCCTTAAGGAACTGGTGTATTACACATAAACATAAATATTGTCTTTGGATACTAATAAAAAGATTGTAATAAGCTTTAGGCTTTCACTATCATTCATGGTATAGACAGTGGCTTTATCCGCAAATAACTGCAGCAGTTTATAATCACCAGATTCTAGTGATTAGAAACTGCTGCAGTTATTTGCATATTAAGCCACTGTCTACTCTACACCATGAATAATAGTGACTAGAAATTGACCCTACGTGAGAATTGTTCTATGATCTACAGTAGCTGCTTTACGGTGCTTTTAACACTATGGGGTATATTTACTAAGAATCTCTTTTCTGCCGATTTCAGCCGAGATCAATCTCGGCTGACATCGGCAGTGTGAGATTGCAACTTTTTGAGAAAAAACACGGTCTTTTAGTAAAGTACCGTGTTTTTTCAATTCTAATTCACCGATGTCGGTGTAATCCGTATTGCCAGCAGTGTTTTACGGGAGAGAATAGTAAAACACTGCCAGATTTAACACAATGAAGCCCAGCTGGATTAGTGAGATCCGTGCAGGGCTTCATTGTGTACAGTATTGAAATAGTTAAAATAAAAAATGCGTCGGGTCCCCTCCTAAGCATAACCAGCCTCGGACTCTTTGAGCCGCTCCTGGTTGTTTATATACCGGGGGGGGAAATTGAGTAGGTGTGACAGGACGGTTCCGTACGAAAGCACTCACCGCTTTTGCGTCCCGTCTCCTGTGCACAGAATGGAAGGTTAGGTCACACGGGACCTGGCCACATAGGGGATTCCCGCTTACCGTCAGTAACCGCCTGTTACTTACTCCACCCCGCTGTGAGCGGGTTTATGCTGCCACCACCAAACTCCTAACCTGCCGTGGCGTTTGGAACCACAGTTCTGCTCTGTATGTGCCGACACACTGCGTTACCACACCTGTGTGGTGTTGACGAATCCCCACTAGTCACCTGACTAGGTCGCTACGGGCAGCTGACGGAAGGCGGAACTTGGAGACGTTAGGTGCTTCCCTGGACGGGGCTATGTTTGGCATAACCCTGTAGGTCACAAGATGACGCGGTCTTCTTGAGGCAAATGGTATTTATTTGCAATAGTTCTAAAGAGAACTCTTCCTATTTGCTAGGGGAAACAGCATACAGCAAGATGTTCACTGCAGAAAGTAGTTGGTATAATTACACTTGGAGGCTCACAGGCATCCTCTTTTTATCTCAGTTCTACACACAGTACCACTGGGGGGTAAGCCCTCCCTGTCTTCTCCAACCAATCAGGTTATCGCACAAAATATAAATAAATAAATACAAGTTACATTTCAAAAGTTAAGAATTAGATAAAGCACATTCCTGCTCCTCTTCATATATAACCAAACCAGTGTACTTTCCCAAACACAATCTGATTACCATGTCCCTGTCTCTTTCACGTAAATGTAACTTGCATTTCAATTGCATTCACCCTCTCACACATAGACAACGTTCTTATACTGTAAATTAAACATAATCTGCATCACACTTTGCATTCATAAAACACAATCTGATTTAGCAGCAACTTGTGTCTCCATGCAAAACCAGTTCACACAATATTCAGAGAAGACAGCAAACAAATCCTTTCACCTGCATGTGTCTATAAAGTTACACAGAGACACATCTCAATCTCAAAGAATGGCTTGTCCATACACCCCTTTCCAGGTGCCAGGGTCATCAGCATCTCAATTCCTAGGTGAGAAGCTTCCAAGCCATTTGTCCTCAAAGGTAAATGCATTTTAAAAGTTTAAACCAACACAGCTTACACATTCCTTCTAAGTGCTGGCATTTGCATGCATTGTAAATGTGCAATCCTACAGCTGTGCCTAGAGCATTAAATATAACATGGTGAAAACACAGTATTAAACATATTTTGAAATACCCGGTGCCTAGCACCCACAATACATTTAAAGATGGCGCCTAGCGCCAGTGCACAGTTTAAAAGTGTCGCCAAGCGCCCATTGTCCTTGAATATGGCGCCGGTCACTGAGGGTTAACCCCTTCTGTGCTGCGCCACCATTGTCCACGTGGGCTGGGGGTCTCTCCGGCCACAGTAGGCTTACCCAGTATTTATACAACCAGCACCGGGCTCTTGGGCCGGTCCTGATTCCAAAAATATGGGGGACAAAAGACGTAGGGGTCCCCCATATTTTTGAAACCAGCACTGGACTCCAATAGCCAGGGAGGTGATGCCGCAGCCGGGGGGACAATATGAATAGCCCCAACACTGCCGAGATTTCTGTTTAGTAAATTCCCGAGATCACACTTAGATTAAAAAAAAACTAGAATGAAATCAGGAGCTTAGTAAATATCCACCTTTTTGTATTTTGCTAACAATCTTCAATTTTGTGACTGTATGTCCTCATGTAAGAAGTGCTGGTGGTTGTGCGACCTTCAGCCAATCACAGGAATGATCACGAATAGTGCAATTAGGCTCCCAAGTGTAATAAAACATTTGCTTTAGGAGTTACCAAAGATAATCAAATCTCACAATTGCATATTAAATACTTCACATGGACCAGTGATAACCTGCAGGTTGCGGAAAGTTCTGATATACTGTATTGGCACTCTCAGCAAACCACGGCTATTGCATCTGGACCAATATCTTAACTTATGGCACATGATTCTAATAGTGCCCAGTGCCCATGGTTGTCTGTAATCTGCCATTGACCATGACACTGTTGTTGAGGTCTGGTAGACAAATGGTGTAAAAACTTTGTCCATCTAACTTCACTTATAAAAAAATCAAGGTAAATTAGTCACTATCCCCAACCTGCCCAAATGACTCCCTCAGAGACCCCTCCTATGTCCTAAGTGACCATACCCCTTTGCAAGACATGTTCATCAAGTCTAACAACCGCAGTTAAGGCAAAAGCCAGGTCTTCTGTGCCATGTTGACACTTTCACTGGCTTTCGCTTGGCAGCCTTGCGGCCCTTAATGAAGACCAGTTGGTTTCTACTGTGGTACAAGGTGGTAATAAATCCAAAATTCATCCAGGTCACAACAGGGCAAGAGTCACAGAAAATGCAGGACCAGCAAACACTGGGTCAGACTAAACTATAACCAGCACAGGTGCACAGGAGGGGGAGCCTTAAAAAGCCTGGTGAAGCAGTAGAAGAGTCTGGAGTTTCAGCCCCTGAAAGCAAATGATTCCAGCTTAGCGCATGACTACAGAGCCTGTTCCTACAGCAAAATGACTTGATTACGTATTGTAGATGTGGGTGTAGAAGGACTGGAGCGACAACCTCAGGAGTGAAACAGAACATGTTTACTCAGCTTTACAAACATAACTAGACTGGCTTAGAGAAACAGGAACCTCCCGGCATGCATGGCAAAAGACCACTTCCTGCCAGGTCCTGGCAGGTCATAAATTGACATCCTTCTTTTCAAGATATAAGTATTAGATAATGCCCAAAGAGGTAGAGGGCAGGAAGGAGTAGAAGGGTGGTGGAAGAGAGAAGAGAGAAATAGAGACACATGGAATAATTACCAATAGGTTATGTAGTCCTGGAATTTAGGGTTATTCTTGGATACCTGACCAGAACTTGTGACGATGGGAAGTGTCATAGGTTGATAAGTTCCAACAAGCCCACCTGATCATTCAGGCAAGTCAAGTCATGATCTTGAGTCTGAAGGTATGGTCATGGGTCCTTCAGATCTTGACTCCTGTGAGGTGTGAATGAGTTCTGTGTTAGCCAAGGTGGGGTTGATTGCAGGAGGACCTTCCTAATTCACACTCAGCAGGCGGTGATGGTTACGCTTATAGGTGGCACCCTCAGCTTGTATCATGTAACTACTGGGAGGACAGTAGCAGGTCTATCATATCCAGAAGGAATTTGCATTTGGACAACTTGACCTGGATCAAGATGTGAAGGATCTGTGCTGTTCAGTCACAACCTCTTTTGTTAGACAGCCGCTATGAGGACAGCTCTTTCTGCTAGCACATTGGATTGTGGATAATGGGGACTGCTGGTTGTACATGTAAAGTCCCAGATATCTGCAAACTCTTTGTACTCTTTACTCATGAACTGCATGGCGTTGTCCATGATGAGTTGTTGTGGGATGCCATATGTAGCATAGTGTCTCTTGATTTTGGCAATAACAGTAGCACTGGTTGGATTAGGCAGGTAATTGATTCAAACCACCCTGGAAAGGCGTCCATCAAGACTAGAAACTCCTTTCCTCTCCATTCAAAGATGTTTGCAGAAGTGACATACTGTACAGTACCAGGGCATGTCAGGAACCTAGTGTAGGTGCAGAGGTTCCTTCAGCTGATGTGCTTTAGGAGCATTGCAAAGACCACATATGGAGACTTGCTCTAAATGTAATTGAACTTGGTGGACCAATATAGCAATTCTCTGGAACTGCGCTTGGTAGCTTCAAGGCCTAATGGCCCTGGTGGAGCTTCTTTGTATAGTACTTCTGCAGAGTGTAGAGTATTACAAATCTTTGACCTCTCAGAATGACTCCATCAGACAGCGTGAGTTAATCTCTCATGGCAAAAAAAGGGTGAAGATCCTGGGAGATCTCTCTAGAAGATTGGGGCCACCCAAGTAGTTCGATTTGTGACAGTCCTTGGTGGAGATCATCCACCAAGCTTTCACGCTGTAGCTCATCCATTTGGTTAGAGGATAGTATTTGTATAGATATTACATCATATTCATCATCCACATGTGGTCACTCAGTGTGAGATACGTAAGACCTGGAGAGGGCATCAGCCACAAACAATTCCTTGCCATGCTTGTAGACAACATCCAGGTGGTATCTCTGTAACTTGAGCCTCATTCTTTGTGTGCAGGCAGAAGCATTATACTGGGGCTTTCTCGGAATGGTGATGAGCGGTTCTTCGAACAGTGACATGATGCCCATATATAAAGTCATGGAATTTGTGACAGACAAAAACCAATGCTAAATGTTCATTCTCAATCTGTGTACATTGTGATTCTGGGATCTATATACTAAGCCTCGGATGGAGATAAAGTGGACGGAGCTAAAGTACAAGCCAATCAGCTCCTAGCTGCCATGTCACAGACTGTGTTTGAAAAATGGCAGTTAGGAGTTGGCTGGCTTCATCTCCGTCCACTTTATCTCAATCCAAGGTTTAGTAAATAGACCCCTCAGTCTCTATCAGTGCTCTGGAGTGGAAAGCAATGGGCCTGTTCTTTTGTAGGCATACTGCACCCAGAACATGTTTTGAGGCATCTGCAGTGATTACCACCAGTAAGTGCACATTAAAGTACTGGCGGACTTGTGAGCATGTGTTTTTTCATTCTGTTACTGCAGCCTGGCATTGCTCTTACCAGCGCCATTCTGTATCTTGATGTAGAAGCTGTCTTAGTAGCATGGTTGTCTCACTGTAGTTGGGAAGAAATTTGGGCAGATAGTTTGTCATTTCTAGGAAGCGTTGAAGCCGGAGTGTGTCAGATTTTACCAGTGGCATCACAGTTGAACAGGTCTTTGAATTCCTTGAGCTCTGGAGGTTCTTGCTGTAACATATGGACTTATGCTCCCAGGTGTATCAAGCCCAGATTAACGCTATCAGGCAGTCAATGATGTGAAACAGTAATGGCGCACACGTGAAATGTAAAAAATGGCAGTTACTTTATCTCTCTGCAAGCTGTGATAAATCTGTGCCTAAGCATATTACTAGGGGAGCACAATACAGAGGGCGCAATGGAACATCATAATGCTGATTTTATTTATTTATAACCCATTTTATATTTTTTCCACTATTAGGTCTTGACTAACCAACTAGCTTGCCAATAAAACTAATATTGGGCGTATTGCTGGGTAGTGGACATGGGTGTGGTATGAAGATAGATAGTAACTAGGTAGACAGTGTCTAGGTCGACCACTATTGGTCGACAGGTCAAAAGGTTGACATGAGTTTTTTATGTTTTTTTGGTGTCGTTTTCTTCGTAGAGTGACCGGGAACCCCAATTAGTGCACCGTGTCCCCTCGCATGGCTCGCTTCGCTCGCCATGCTTCAGATTACCGTTCCAATCGTAGTCCACGTGGATCGTTAAGTATGAAAAGGTTAAAAAAAAGAAAGAAATCGGGAAAAACTCATGTCGACCTTTTGACCTGTCGACCTAGAACATGTCGACCTAAAGACCCTGTCTACCTAGAAACCCTGTTGACCTAGTTACTGTCGACCAATAGTGGTTGGCCTAGATAGTGTCGACCTAGTTACTGTCGACCTAGAGACCGGATCCCAGTGGACCTAAGCATCTGGGGGCACAAATGAGAATTTATTGCATAAATTGAATCAAAGGTTCTAAAAACAAACAGAGGCTGCTTATTGGGGAACACGAGTTTCCTAAAAGAGCAGCTGTCACATAATGCGGGGAATTACACAAGCCTGGGAACACGGATGGTTTTGCGGTAAGTGATCTCATACACTGCATTACCTGGCACTGTTTTGGTTAATATGTTTGGATGCAGCCAGACAGTATAATCCGGCACTCGTCTCCTCTGCCAGTTCCTGCACAGCGTGATTGCAGACATGCTCCAACAATGGTAATATGACACAAATCAAATTAGGGTTTATGCAAGAATATGGCCGCCTAGGGAGAATTACACAGGAGTGTCAGAAAACAAGGTAATGTATTTGCACAAGGCTGGCCACAGGTAGCAAACTTCATTACACGGTATCACTCCTACCCAGAGGAACAAATCCTGCACAGTAACATTTCCTTTCTTTGACTCTTTGTTCCGTTTATGTCTTGTTTACAAACCCTCTCTAATTACCCCGACGTAGCCTCGCAGAACTGAATAAACTCACAACCATTTGTTTAATGTTATGCATTACTTCATGTTTAATCACTTATCTCTGCGTCGCTACAGGCAACATGATAGAAGGGTCGGAATGCTCGTGGCCCCAGATGTAGGAATTTCTGTTCAGTGCAATTAGGATGAATTGCAGCACAAAAATGAAATAACCTTGAATCGGGGCAAATCTGCGACTCACAAATTAAAAGAAGAAAAAATAAACCCTCCTCCACTTCATGGCCAGTCCTGGTTTCACAGGAAAGGCTCTGTTTAAAGAACAAAAAATCTAGACTAATTATAATATCTGGCATCAGCCCTCAACCGTTACTAGATAGGCTGCCTGGTTCCAGGCAAGTGGTGCCACTGCCCAGGGCTCAGGGCCTTTGGTTCAGCAAGGTTGCTGCCACACAACAGTTGCATTGGCCATAGGGTGCCTGGATTGGCGCCCTACAACCAGTAGAGCAACCCAGAGTGTCCAAAGAGAGTGTCCAAAGGACCCTCCAGGCACACATTCAGTATCCTGTAAGACCACCCTGGATAGTCCTTAGTATGCTCTAGGCCATGGGTCTTCAACCTGCGGCCCTTCAGCTGCGGTGGAACTACAAATCCCAGCATGCCCTGCCTCAGATTTAGCATGCCTTAATAGCAAAACTGTGGCAGGGCATGCTGGGATGTGTAGCTTCACAGCAGCTGGAGGACCGCAGATTGAAGACCTATGCTCTAGGCAGTGCTCTTCATCCTGGTACTGGTAGCCCCGCCCCCACAGCATGATGCCACAATGTCACATCTGAGAACGGGAAGACACATAATCGCCCTGATATGGCACTGCCTGGTTCTCACAATAACATGTAAGCCATAAACACACTGTATGGCTGCTCTACCGTATTGAGATCCCACACTAGGCTGGTCAGTGCACAAATTGATGCCTCAGTATGGGGAGTGTATATACTCCCAGAGGCTACTAGACCCATTCTGATAAATAGTGGAGCTGTACCTATCAGGGCAGAATAAGTACCAAGATTAGTGTCATTTTTACCCCCCAATCACTATTCATTCACTCAATCTTATATGTCAGCCAAGCAGGCAGTCAGAGTATACATTAGATCATCTGCAATCACAGGCTAAGTGGCAAAGTCATTTTCATATATTCAATTTATTTTGCATCTTATTCATTATGTCTATAAAAAGGACCACATGTCCTCAAACAAAACAGGCCCCACGGGTGCATCGGCCCACCGGGAATCTTCCCTGTAAACCCTATGGCCAATCCGCCTCTGCCAACAGGGTTCCAGAACAATTGAGAGTACATTATACCAAAAAAGTTTTAAAATAAGCCCCAACAGAAATGTTGTGAAACTTCTTATTAAGATGTAGATCCTGTATTGTGTGGGCTACGAGCACTTTTGTGGTTTTATTCTCTTTCAGGTTAGCTACTGTATTAATGGTGCCTTCACGCAAGTCTTGAATGGTGTCCTTTCCTTCTGAAGTGGATTTAGGAACACCCCAGTAGCTAAGCAAATGATATGCTACCATTAAGCTAATACATTTGACATTATTTTCCAGCTATCTTCCCTTATTACAAAGTTATAACAATACTTATTAGAACCACAAGCTTCATTATGCTGGCTCTTCGCTCCTGTAAGCACTTTGCTGGAAATACAAGTTGCAATTATCACTCCGTTAATATACAATATAGGACTTGGCATATGAATTGCTCCGTTGCAATGTACTGTGAACATGTGTTGTAATAGGAACACTTTACTTTTAGAGAAAAATGAAATAGTTTAAAATATTGAAAAGGCTTTCAGGATTGACACACTATGAATCTCTAGTCCAAAAAAGTGTGACCTAGATAGCCTTATGGAAAGAAACCCAGTAGGCGTTAGAGATCTGTCAATATTAAATTACAGTGTAAAAATATACAGACACACTATGGAGTCTATTCATGAAGCAATGAAAAGTGTGGAGAAGTGAGCCAGTGAAGAAGTTGCCCATGGCAACCAATCAGCTGTTACGTATAATTTTATAGAATGCCTCAACACTGATTGGTTGCCATGGCAACTTCGCCACTGGCTCACTTCTCCACTCTTTTCATTGCTTCATAAATAGACCCTTATATCTCTTTAAACCACAGTAGCAGGAATGAGGTCAGTTTTCTGAATGGTGGTTAGAAATACTGGGGGTAATTCCAAGTTGATCGCAGCAGGAAATTTTTTAGAAGTTGGGCAAAACCATGTGCACTGCAGGTGGGGCAGATATAACATTTGCAGAGAGAGTTAGATTTGGGTGGGTTATTGTGTTTCTGTGCAGGGTAAATACTGGCTGCTTTATTTTTACACTGCAATTTAGATGGGTGTAAAAATCACACCCAAATCTAACTCTCTCTGCACATGTTATATCTGCCTCCCCTGCAGTGCACATGGTTTTGCCCAACTGCTAACAAAAATCCTGCTGCGATCAATTTGGAATTACCCTCACTGTCTCTTTATTTGGGATTAAGTAACAATTAATGTTTCCTTTTTATTTTGATATTATAAACTGTGCTGTTTAGACTTTAAATGCTGCATGGCCCTTTTGTAGAGATGTGTGCGGACACCCATATTTTAGTTTTGGAAAAACCACCCTCAAGTGTTTTGGTTTAATTTTTTTTTTTTTTTGGTAAAAAAAAAAAATCAATGAAAAAAATATTGATTAGTATTGATTAAAATGTATAAAAAACTATAAAAACAGTTAAAGTCGTGTCATTTTTGCAATCCAAAACCCAGAATTTGGATTTAGATTCGAATTCCGAACCATGGGAAGATCCAAACTGGGACTCGGTTCAGATTGGAACTCCTCAGGACCGGATTTTGGTTCAGTTCAGATTCACAAAATTCTGGAGGATTCAGATTTCTGGAGAATCCAACCGCACAGCTGTACAATTTTGTTCTAATCTACTTTAAAGTTAATGCTTTTATTTGGTATAGCACTATAGCTGATAGTCCTTATATTGGTAGAGCTCCATAAAGTAATTAGTGGTAATTGCTTTCTGATTAGACCTGTATATTATCTGTATTAATGAGCTCTGAAACCACTTGTGAAGGGGTCCCAAAAGCAGAGTGTTTCTTAAAGTTACTTTGTTAATTCCCTCCTAAAAAAAACATGTCCCGGTGTTAATAAGGGAAGGTCTCTCCCTAAGGGCTTATTTGTGATAGATGCAGATTGTTTTGTTTGGACTAAACTGCATTATGTGTAGAGGCTGCTGTGTGTGCCTCCATACAGTGACTGTGCTGTAGTATCTTTCAGTACTTTATCCCTGGACAGCTCCCTGAGACTGGCGGCTTATCAAGCCACTTTCTCAGAGTCTTCTCGGAACTCTTCTCCACTCCCTTTCCTCAGTTCATCAGATGCACCCCTGGTAAGCTCCTGCGAGCCTTCTCTAAGAACACCTCCAGTTCGGCTCTCAGCTCCACAGCTGCAGGTACAGTAAATCTCTTCTGTTTGTTTAGGAACCTCACCCAGTGGTCGGGTACTAATTGCCTGGACCTGATGGAGAGGGCCCGGTTCCGCAGCCACCTCCTCTGACCTTCTCAGCCCACAACATGCCCAATCCCCATAAAATGAACCCAATGAACAAGTTGGGATTGAAATTCTGGCACTCAGTATACAGTCAGCCAGAATGTTGACATTCCCAAAGCCTAACCCTCCCCTGTCCAAAGCCTAACCTTAACACTCCCCCTAGTACCTAACGCCAACCCCAGTACTTACTATCGGGATCCATTGGGATTCTGAGTGTCGGAATCCTGCTGTCGGTATTCTGTTGGGATCCTGACTGACGGGATCCTGACCGCACCCCCGCACCAGCACCATCCAGAGCTGACAGCCAATCACAAACACTTTAACACACTGATATTACAACTTTGCCACTTTGGCACACCAGCTATAATCATGATGTGCTATTGTGTAGGGTCCAATTTTGTAGAATTTTTTTGAGGGTGCTTTTTTCTTCTTCTAGGAGATCTGGAGAGAAAGGGGTCCAGGTAGGAAGGACGGGGTGTATTGCCGTGAATAAGGTTATCGTTGACCCACCCACCACAATGATATCCAGTGATTCACATGGTTATGCTGTTGGGTGCATGATTATGATGTTGGGGGTATGACTATGATGATGAGATTCCCAAGCAAAGTGAATTATCTCGCCACGTTCACTTCACAAGGAAAGTGGGAAAGATCCATAAAGCTTCCTAATGTAGGAGTCTCCTGGAAATTCTGGGAGAGTAGCCAAGACTATAAGTGTAAAGCTAAGTAGTGATAAAATTTATGACAGTTAATTTGAACTCTGAAAACTGCACCAGTTTCAATGATGTCACCTCCAGAGAGTTCCATTCTCCACGGAATTGTATGTGAGGAGTTTGACCTGGATTCTGTGGGGTATGGGAAGCCAGTGAAGCCTTTTTCAGAGGCTGAAAAGGAAATTGCAATTAACAGCATTGTTAAGAATCGATTGAAGCGGGAGCCCAGAGATAAGGAGGTTACAGTAATCTAAGTGGGAAAAACATTGAGATCGATCTTGGTAATGTTGAGTTGCAAGACGTGCTGGGACTGACAGGAGGAGATGGTAGACAGACAACTGTAGAGAAGACGGAGACATTGGTATAACTATAGTGGGTACAAGAGGTCCATTACTATGGGGCCGTGAGGCTAAAGGAGGACTGGTCCCAGGTTATAAAGTTGCATACCAAATTCCCAGATTTGCCTACTAAGCAGTTGGATCTGATCCACAGCCCAACCTGAATTGTGTGACATTACATTGTCAGTGAGAGGTGTGTGTAGTGGATGTTATAATGGTAAGGGGGCACTGTAATGTGGCATAACCTGATCAGCTAACTGTAATGTGGAGGTTACTATAATGCTACATAGTAAGAACTGGGGCACTTTAATGTGGCACAATATGAAATGAAAGCACTCTAGTGTGGCATAATATGAACTGGTGCACTGTAATGTGGCATACATTGAACTGGAGGGCACTCTAATGTGGCATAGTATGAACAGGGGGCACAGTAATGTAGGATAATATAAACTGGGGACACTGTATGTAATACAGGTTGAGTATCCCTTATCCAAAATGCTTGGGACCAGAGGTATTTTGGATATCGGATTTTTCCGTATTTCGGAATAATTGCATACCATAATGAGATATCATGGTGATGGGACCTAAATCTAAGCACAGAATGCATTTATGTTTCATATACACCTTATACACACAGCCTGAAGGTCATTTTAGACAATATTTTTTATAACTTTGTACATTAAACAAAGTGTGTGTACATTCACACAATTCATGTTTGTTTCATATACACCTTATACACACAGCCTGAAGGTCATTTAATACAATATTTTTAATAACTTTGTGTATTAAACAAAGTTTGTGTACATTGAGTCATCAAAAAACAAAGGTTTCAGTATTTCACTCTCAATCAAAAAAGTCTGTATTTCGGAATATTCCGTATTTCGGAATATTTGGATATGGGATAATCAACCTGTAATGTGAATTGGGAATACTTTGCGGCATAAGGTGTACTGGCAGTACTACAAAGTGACATCATGTAAACTAGGGACCTACAATGGTTCATAAAACAAGTCAGGGCACTACTATGGAGCATAATATTAACTAGGGCACTACTATGGTTAAGAAAATGAACTAGAGCATTGGGACAGTAGCCCCTTCAATATGTTTCTATGGGGCCCTCAAAGTTCTGGTTATGCCCCTGATAGGAGTGAAAGGGTAGATTTGAGTGTAATTAGAATACATTATATATGTTTATTGAAGACTTTAGAAGTTATTATTATTATTATTATTATTATTATTATTATTATCCTTTGTTTATATGGCGCCACAAGGGATCCGCAGCGCCCATTACACAGTACATAATAAAATGAGCAAACAAGAAAACCGGAGCACGTGCAAAATCTTGTAGGTAGGAGTGGGAGGAGGTAATTAGTAGGCAGGAGAGCTGGCGTGCATTAGCAGAGCGAAGAGGACGGGTGGGAGTGTAAAGAGAGATAAGGTCAGAGATGTAAGAGGGAGAAGAGTGGGTGAGGGCTTTGTAGGTGAGTGTGAGAAGCTTGAATTGGATTCTAAATGGGAAGGGTAGCCAGTGAGGGTCCTGCAAGAGAGGGGATGTGGATGTAGTACATTTGGTGAGGAAGATGAGATGGGCAGCAGCATTGAGGATAGATTGGAGTGGAGAGAGGCATTTTTGAGGGAGGCCAGATAGGAGGAGATTGCAGTAGTCTAATCTGGAGATGGCCAGTGAGTGGATGAGGGTCTTAGTAGCATCCTGGGTGAGAAAGGGTCTGATCCTGGAGATGTTTTTGAGGTGGAAATGGCAGGTTTTTGAGAGGTGCTGAATGTGTGGTTTGAAGGAGAGGGAGGAGTCAAGGATTACTCCAAGACCCAAACAATCTCTCCAACTACTGACCCTTCTCTCTTCTCCCTTTTGCCCCCAAACTCCTTGAGCGTATTGTCTACAACCACCTCACTGTCTTTCTTTCCTCTCACTCACTGCTTGACCCTTTCCAGTGTGGTTTCCATCCTCAGCACTCCACTGAAACTGCCCTCACAAAAGTCTGCAATGACCTCCTTGCTGCGAAATCCAGGGGCCACTACTCTCTGCTTATTCTCCTTGACCTCTCTGCTGCTTTTGACACTGTAGACCACCCTCTCCTCCTGCAAATCCTTTACTTCCTTGGTTTGCATGATACTGCTCTCTCCTGGCTTTCCTCCTACCTTTCTGACCGTTCCTTCTCTGTCTCCTCTCATGACTCCACCTCCCCCCCACGTCCTCTACCAGTAGGTGTCCCCCAAGGTTCTGTTCTTGTGCCTCTCCTTTTCTCTCTCTACACATCCTCATTAGGTGAGCTCATTAGCTCTTTTGACTTAAAATATCATCTCTGCGCTGATGATACTCAAATCTACCTTTCCTTCCCTGACCTCTCCCCTGCTCTCCTCACTCGTATCTCCAACTGTCTCTCTGCTATCTCCTCCTGGATGTCCCAGCGCTTTCTTAAACTTAACATATCTAAGACTGAGCTGATCATCTTCCCTCCCTCCCGCATAACCTCACCTCCCACAATCTCATTATCCATTGATAGCACAACTATCTCCTCTAGCCCAAGTTGATGAGATTTCCAAGGGAGGAGGTGTATAGGACAGAGAGAGGGAAATTAGTGAACATCAGAGCTGTCACTGCAGTGACAGAAGAGTACTGTATGTCAAGGGAGTGACCACTGGATTGGGTGGGGAGGAGGTCCATTGGATGAGGGAAATGAGGAGGTCATAGAGAGCAGCTTGATAGCAGCGGCATCCATAGGATTGTCCAATGGGACATTGAAGTTACCCAGGAAAAAAAGATAGAAGGTTGGAGAAGAGGTAATACAGGCAGCAGATTTAGGAAGTGGTAGAAAAGACCAGGGGGATGTTAGATGAACCAGACATAATGTACAGACTGCTTTTGAGGGAAAGGGGAGATTTGGAGAAACCAAGCACAGGTAATGATTATTCCCAACACAGGGTAGGAATTTGTGATGTGATCCACAATAATTTAATCAAGTGGCTGTATTTATTCTATAAAATATCCCATGTGGAGGTGCACCCCGGAGAGTCAGGTAATATGATACAAAGGAAATAAAAAGAAACTCTCTGGTTTTGGGGGCACTCTTATGGTGTATGACATATTTAAAACTTAACTTTTATTAGATCAATTAAAAAAAGGGGGGTGAGTATATCTAAAGACAGACAGACAGAAAAAAACACAGACATTACATATAGATAAAAAAACATAATCGCTCATATGCAGATAGGTTTGAGCAATGAGATGGTTCTCAGAATGGCAAGCTTAGCAAAGTGTTATTATATAATGCTAAATATCATGTGGGGTACTGATACCCTACACCAGGGCTGGCCAAACCGGTCCTCGAGATCTACCAACAGTTCATGTTTTCCAGGTCTCCTGGAGATCTGTAGAATTGTCAGGTAGGAATAAATGCAGCACATCTTAATTAGTAATGATTACACCTGTGCACTAGCTAGGTGGTCTGGAAAATGTGAACTATTGGTAGATCTCGAGGTCTGGTTTGGCCAGCTCTGCCCTATACTAATCAGATAAATATCTTCATTGGTTATATAGCCTTGCTATGTAGCAAATAGCAGCACAAATCACCGGATTTACAAGTCTGGTTATTTGTCAATACTATATATCACTGTAATCATACGGATACGCAGAGCAGAAAATCACAACTGTACAGAGAAACTCTTTGAGTATCAGCAAAGTGGAAAAATCGGTAATGGTTTGAAAAATACAGATATTAATTCCTCCGTTTAGTATAGGAAAAGCTTATTGAATTATGTCATTTGTTCTCATATCTCATACACCATCCAGTATACCAGTCCCACTCCTTGCAAAGAAAAAGAAAAACTATTCATTGAATTAATGTCATATGCAAATATTAAGAAAAACAGGTATTCCTTGCAATTTTTACCCCATATGTCTGTTTATCAGTGTACAGGTATACGCATGGCACACCTGTCTTTGGTGCCAGCGGAACAGCTGCTGCTGTGTGCTAGGCATTAGTACAGCAAGTGAGCGTGTTCCTTGTGCACCTCAGGGTTAGAAATTTAGGCAAGTATTGCTTCTGCTTTTGTGGTGATATTCTGGGTCACCTCGTTAAATCAGAGTAAGGGTCTCCAAGATTACCAATCACAATGAGAGAGCATAGAATAAGTATATAGATGAGGTAGTAACATAGTAACATAGTATCTAAGGTTGAAAAAAGACAATTGAGTTCAACCTATTTGTGGTCTCCTATGCACGATTATTTTGTAGAAATTTTTGACTGAAGTTGATGACTGCCGTTACGTTTTACCCCTCTTTTTTATAATAACCATAGTGTGTGACTATGCCCCGTAACCCTGGATATCCTTATCCATTAGGAATTTTTCTAACCCATTCTTAAAGGTGTTGACAGATTCCACCATTACAACTCCCTCAGGCAGGGAATTCCAAACACGTATTGTCCTTACCGTAAAAAAGCCTTTACGCCGCATTGTGCGGAATCTCCTCTCCTCTAACCTGAGCGAGTGTCCACGAGTTCTCTGTGTTGATCTAACCAAAAACAGGTCCTGCGCAAGATCTGTATAATGTCCCCTTATATATTTGTAAATGTTGATCATGTCCCCTCTTAATCTCCTCTTTTCCAGTGTAAACATGCCTAGTCTTGGAAGCCTTTCCTCGTATTCCAGCGTCTCCATACCCTTAATTAGTTTGGTCGCCCGCCTTTGAACCTTTTCTAGCTCCAGGATATCCTTTTTGTAGTAAGGTGCCCAGAATTGTACACAGTATTCAAGGTGTGGCCTCACAAGTTAATTATATAACGGGAGTATAATACTCTCATCCCTAGCATCAATTCCCCATTTTATGCATGCTAATATCTTATTAGCCTTCTTTGCTGCAGTCCTACTTTGGGTACTACTGCTTAGTTTGCTATCTATGAGGACACCTAAGTCCTTTTCCAGTACAGAATCCCCTAATTTTACCCCATTTAGTAAGTAGGTGTTATTTTTGTTCTTGTTACCACAGTGCATTACCTTACACTTGTCTGTATTGAAGCGCATTCTCCATTTCGCTGCCTAAGCTTCTAATTTAACTAAGTCGTTCTGAAGTGACTCGGCATCCCCCTCCACATTTATAACTTTACACAATTTGGTATAATCTGCAAAAATTGACACCATGCTCTCTAGACCTTCTGTTAGGTCGTTAATTAAAATATTGAACAATAGCGGTCCTAATACTGAGCCTTGCGGCACACCACTTAGCACTTCAGTCCAAGTTGAAAAGATCCATTAACCACAACGCGCTGCTCCCTATTATCTAACCAGTTTTTGACCCAAGTGCATATTGTGCTTCCTAGCCCTGATTCTTGTAGCTTGTTGATAAGTCTCATGTGTGGTACAGTGTCGAATGCTTTGGCAAAATCTAAAAAGATTACATCCACCTCTTTACCCTGATCTAGGTTTGCGCTTACTGTTTCATAAAAGCCAAGTAAATTGGTTTGACAGGATCTGTCCTTCATAAACCCATGTTGATTCCTTTTAATGACCTTATTGACTTCAAGGAACTTCTGAATTCTATCTCTTAAAATACCTTCCAATACTTTCCCCACTATAGATGTAAGACTAACTGGTCTATAATTACCTGGTTCAGCTTTACTTCCCTTTTTGAATATAGGCACTACTTCCGCTATACACCAGTCTTTGGGAACCACACCTGATATTACTGAATCCTTAAAGATCAAAAATAGCGGTTTTGCAAGTTCAGAGTGAAGCTCCATTAGAACCCTTGGGTGAATACCATCGGGACCTGGTGACTTATTAATCTTTAAATGTTTTAATCGGTCACAGACTACTTCCTCGCATAAATAAGTACCTATCAGTGGGATATTCTCATTATTGAGATTATGTGTTAGTCCCTGAATTGGGTCCTCTCTAGTAAATACTGTTGAATAAAACTCATTTAGTGTGTCCGCTATGTCATTATCATTTTTGCTTAAGACTCCCAACTTGTCTTTTAAAGGGCCTATACTCTCCTTCTTTAATCTCTTGCTATTAATGTATTTAAAGATTTTTTGGGGATTCGCTTTGCTTTCATTTGCTACTAGTTTTTCAGTTTCTACTTTAGCCGCTCTTATTTCCTTTTTGCATATTTTGTTACATTCCTTATAGTGCTGAAATGACTCTGCTTCCCCGTCAGATTTGTATTTTTTAAATGCTCTCCTTTTCTTGCCCATAAGTTCCTTTATCTTTTTGTTAAGCCACATCGGTTTATGATTTTTATTCCTTTTTTTGCTGCTCGTAGGAATAAATTTGAGTGTATTTTTAGCTAGCAGAAATTTTAGTACCTCCCATTTCTCCGTAGTATTTTTTTCTAAAAACAAACCTTCCCATTCAATATCCCTGAAAAATACCCTCATCTTTTCAAAATGTGCTTTGCTAAAGTTTAGAGTCCTAGTTGAACCAGTATAGGGCTGTTTATGGAAACTGATATTGAATGTGACCATATTGTGGTCGCTGTTTCCTATGGGTTCCCCTACTATAATACCTGATACCAAATCCCCATTGTTTGTTAATACCAGGTCTAAGATTGCATTGTACCTAGTTGGTTCCTCAATTAGTTGAACTATGTAGTTATCATTAAGTGTGTTAGTAGTAGGGAGTGGAAAAGCAGGGTGATTAGTATCAGTACCCCACATGATATTTCGCATTATATAATAAGACTTCGCTAAGCTTGCCATTCTGAGAACCATCTCATTGCTCAAACCTATCTGCATATGAGCAATTATGTTTTTTATCTATATGTAATGTCTGTGTTTTTTCTGTCTGTCTGTCTTTAGATATACTCACCCCCTTTTTTTAATCAATCTAATTAAAGTTATTTTTTAAAGATATCATGCAACATAAGCGTGCCCCCAAAACCAGAGAGTTTCTTTTTATTTCCTTTGTATCATAACGTACATACTGTAGGGTAAAAGTAGAGTGAACCTCGAATGAGAAAAAGGAAGGTTTCAGGGGGTAGAAATGAGAAGGTAAGTTAGGAGTCTTACACCACCGTGGTGGTCCACAGGCAAAGGATGTGAGACAGAGAGAGTCTAGTTTGATACAAATGGATATTGCATTCCAAAGTGTGCGGGAGAAAGGGTGGGGGTACTGAGGGGAGATGAGGATGAAGATGGCAGGGTGGATAGTGCACCAACATGATTCTGGGGAACAGTGGAGCGCAAGATGAGGAGAGAGTGTGGATAGGACAGGAGCAGAGGGAGGATGGAAAAGGGAGGTGAACAGGGGTGAGAGAAAATGAGTGAGTAGCAGGGGGTGAGGAAGAGGGGTGTAGGGAGAGGAAGGAAATAGGGGAGGGAATAATAGTACATGGGGCAAGGGGGGCGTTGGGACAAAATCAATGAGGAGGTAGTGAGTATGATGGTGGTGGGAGGCACAAAACAAAATAGCAATTAGGTATTATTAAAACCCCCCAAGGACAGAAAAATAAAATAGGGAATAAAATTGCACTTGGATGTGAAATGCGATGTTTCAGAGAAACTACAACCACATGATGCACATATGTATGTGGACAAATAAATATATGTTCTCTGCCAACCTGCTGCGGGAGGGGTGGGTAAGAGTTCGGACTAGGGTTGGGGGTTAGAATATTCACCGGATCCATCGGCAGTGTAACCATCGGGATACCGCTGTTGGGATTCTGACCGCCGGTATTTTCGTACACAACCCATATATATAAGTAAATAAATATACTGTATATATATATATATATATATATAGAGAGAGAGAGAGAGAGAGAGAGAGAGAGAGAGAGAGAGAGAGAGAGAGAGCTAGGAAAGGATTAACTGGCATACAAGTCCAGTCCACGTGAGGTCCTAGGGTGAACCTTTTTCTCTGTATAAGACTCTCCACCTGGATTGGTTCAGAATAAGTGGTTAGGACTTCCACATTCCCCAAAAGTAATATATATATATATATATATATATATATATATATATATATATATATACACAGTATACAGTATATCTAAAAGAAAATACCTTTAAATATATGGTTACTTTAATCCTTATTACCAAAGACTCTACACCCTAGTAGATGCAAAATACTCAGTGGGTAAAGTTGATAACCAAAAGACCTTTATACTGTAAGTCCATAAATCAACTTTTCAGATTGGAGAGATGGTATACAGTAAACCCAATGGAAACATTTCTCGGAAATGGTGGCTTGTAATACTGGACCATATTCTGGAACTCGGAAATCACTTTCTTTTTCTCTTACTTCTTCGGATGCTGACCCTCATAATGAAGGAATCCAACAGAAGGCCATGTGCCAATGGCTACGTGTGTATAAAAATTATTTTATTTCGAAATGATTTGATATTGGCTACGACAGTGTGGGAGGGAGCTGAAGAGGAAACAGGGGGCGGGGGTTAGGAGAGAGAAAAGAAAATGCCAGGCCGCGCCAGGGACAGCGGCTAGTATGATATATAACGGTCCTGTACTTCAAGCTTTTATTCAGATCACCACGCTCCACATTGCTCCTCTTATGACAATAAGTGAGGAGACTTTAAATGAGCGAGGGGGGCAGTTCTGTAGAGTTACACCAATTCCCCATTGCCAAACTTGCTTTGAACGCCTGGCAATATGGTATAATCCTTATAAAACCGCATATCCCTTTTCATTTTTTCAAAATTGTGGGAAACTGAGATTTTTTGTAAAACTCGACAAATCTGGCTCCAGTACAGTTTATAGAAGGCATCTATCTCGTGTAATCCCTGGATCTGCCGGATACAGCTGCCAGAGATGGGTACATGAGATCTGGCTGGGCTGTAAGTGAGCACTGCAGGTTTCAGCTGCCGCCGATCAGAGCTGTGTGCACTGGGAATCGTATCCGGCTCCCTGCATCTGTTATTTCCTATGTTCACGAGGAATGACGCTCCAGATATTAGTGCACTGGAAAATCATCTTCACAGCTACCCGCTCATCTCCCGCATCAAAACAACCTCTGCCGAATGCATGGCTGACCTGCGGCTCATCACTTCTGGATGCTCGGGCCCAGTGCTTAAAGTGGTCCTAGAGAGGTGGTGGAACTCACCCCCCTCCCCACGGTGCCCATGTAATAAAGGTATTGCGCGCGCAGTAGGCGCGCGCAGCAAAAAGGGGGTGTGGCCTCAAAAAGAAAGGGGCATGGTCACACAATAGTAATAATGCCCACAGTAGTAGTACCCAAGTGGAAATTTTGAAGTGGGGGTATGGAAAAGTGAAGGGTGCAATTATGTGCGCGCCGAAGGCGCGCGCACTCCTGACAAGGGGGCGTGGCCACGCAAAAGGGGGCGTGCCCTTCAGTGTAGTTTACCACACCATATACCCCTTATACACATTATGCACCACAATAGTAGGACCCCTTTCACATTATACCTCACAGTATGAGCCGAAATTCACATTTATACCACACAGTATGAACCACATTCATATTACACCACACAGTATGAGCCAAATTCACATTACACCACACGGTATGAGCCGAAATTCACATTACACCACACAGTATGAGCCGAAATTCACATTATAGCACACGGAATGAGCCGAAATTCGCATTACACCACACAGTATGAGCCGAAATTCACATTATAGCACACGGTATGAGCCGAAATTCACATTATAGCACACGGTATGAGCCGAAATTCACATTATAGCACACGGTATGAGCCGAAATTCACATTATAGAGTGACAGAGTGACAGGGAGAGTGACAGCAGGGACATGGAAAGTGACAGCAGGGACATGGAAAGTGACAGCAAGGGAATACAGTAGGGACTAGGGAGAGAGAAAGGCAGCAGGTTAGATTACCTGTTTAGCAGCGGCGGTGGTCTGCGGTGCTGTGGATGAGTAGGCTGTGGTAGGCGTGACGTGGAGGAGGCTGTGGGCCTCGGAGATAGTGCGGAGGAGGAGGCTGTGGGTGCGCAGAGGTCCGAGGGCGGGGCGGCAGAAGAGGCTGAGGGCGGCTGCAGTGGATCTGGAACCAGGCTGGCTTTATTATCCCTGCCGCCGCATCGAGCTCCTGTGACCACGGCGCTAATATTTCAAAACTGCTGCGGACCGGCAGCCAATCAGCGACAGATTTGAACTAGTAGCGCCGCGGTCACAGGAGCTCGATGCAGCGGCAGGGATAATAAAGCCGGCCTGGTCCCAGATCCGCTGCAGCTGGGAGTCTGGAACCTGGGCTTCCAGTGCGGCGGCGATGGTAGGGGTGGAGCGACGGAGGGCGGACCGGGAACGCAGCTTCTTTGTCGGCCCATACAGTAATGCCCCCAGCAGTAGCACCCCGTATACAATGCCCACAGTAGTAGTGCCCCTTATGCAATGCCCCCAACAGTAGTGCCCCTTATGAAGTGCCCCCTTTACAATGCCCTCATTAGCTGTGCACCCCATCAGTAATGCCCTTAATGGTAATGCCCCTGTGTAGTATTGCCCCTAGTCGTTTAGCCCCAGTAGTCATGCCCATACTGGTAATGCCCCTGCAGTTATGACCCCAGCAATTTACTCCCCCCCCCCCTTTAGTTTAGCCTCTGAGTGGTAATGCCCCCAGTAGTTTTGCCCTCATGTAGTTTGCCCCATGTAGTTTATCCCCCAGTGGTAATGCCCCCTGCAGTTGTGCCCCCAGTTGTTTAGCCCCTGTAGTTTAGCCCCCATGTAGTTTGCCAAAGTTAGTAATGTCCCCAGTAGTTTGCCCCCTTGTAGTTATACCCCCAGTAGTTTAGCTCCTGTAATTATGCCCCCTTGTAGTTTAGCCCCCAGTAGTAATGCTGCCAGTAGTTTGCCCCTTTGTAGCTTGCCCCCTTGTAGTAATGCCCCCAGTAGTTTGCCCCTTGTAGTTTGCCCCAGCAGTAAAGCCCCCCAGTAGTTTGCCCCCAGTACTAAAGCCCCCCAGTAGTTTGCCCCTCTGTAGTTTGCCCCAGTAGTAAAGCCCCCCAGTAGTTTGCCCCTCTGTAGTTTGCCCCAGTAGTAAAGCCCCCCGGTAGTTTTGCCCCTCTGTAGTTTGCCCCAGTAGTAAAGCCCCCAGTAGTAAAAGCCCCCCAGTAGAAACACCGCTAGTGGTACACATATAGGAGGGAGGGGGGAGCACCATACTTACCAAGCCCCGCTCCCGCCGCAGTCCTCTCTCGCCGCCCGCCCCTCGGCACTATGGGAGAGACGTCATGACGTCTCTCCCATAGTGCGCACTGACAGAGCCGGAAGCCGGAGCTCAGTACTGAGCTCCGGCTGCCGCTGCGGAGAGGGAGACGGGCGCCCGCTGGTAACGTGATCTCAGCGGGCGCCCGGCATCTCCCTGCAGCGCTGCCCGGGACATCGGGTTAGGTGAGCCGTCGGAGGCGGAACTGCGTTCCGTCTCTCGGTGGAACTGACGGAACGCAGTTCCGCCCCGTTCCGGCTCACTTTAACCCCTGCTCGGGCCAAAGCCTCAACAAAATCTAACAAGAGGCCATCAGACTTTTCCTGCAGTTTCCAGAATGTTCAAAGCGGATATCTGAGAACATGATAAAGTGGCTACAACTGTATAGGGAATAGTCACTGGACTCCACTCATAGGTGGCTGATGCCTGCTTTTGCTTTGTGGGTATTTGCAGACCCACTTGCCCTGCATGAGAAAATGTGATCACTAAATGATTAATTAAAAAATTAATCTAATAAACAAAAAGCACTAATCCACAACACTCACCATTCCTAGACTCGGGGTGCAGCAATTGGGGTCCCTGGCCGCGGGCTGCAGGCTTAAATCCATTGATCAACACAGGGGCGTAGCTATACCTTTGGAGGCCCCATAGCACAAACCCCACAGGGCCCCCCCCTCAGAGCAAATCACCTCCCCCCAATACTACTTAAAGCTCAATCCACGCACCCCATTCCTCTCTCTACCCCCCCATCCCCCATCAGCAGACCACTTTTGACTCAACTGCCCTCCCTCCCCTTCCCCCAGAAGACAGAGCGGATGGAGCCAGTAGGCGCGCATCTGCAGAGTCCCGTTGGCTGCTG
Organism: Pseudophryne corroboree; assembly: GCF_028390025.1. Classification (NCBI taxonomy): domain Eukaryota; kingdom Metazoa; phylum Chordata; class Amphibia; order Anura; family Myobatrachidae; genus Pseudophryne; species Pseudophryne corroboree. The sequence continues at coordinate 789,511,648 of NC_086446.1, forward strand.
TTTTATTTATGTGCACTGCAGGCATCTCTGCTCTCCCAGGCTTACCCAGTCTTTCCTCACTGACTGAAACAGGGAGGAGGCATGGCCATGATCTGGGGATGTTCCTGCAGGCTCAGCCACGCCTCCTCCCAGCCAGAGCCGTCCCCTAGGCAAGATTTTTGTTGGTGGCTCCTAGCAGATAATCCCATCACCAAGCTTAGGGGGAGATTCAAATGTTTGAAAAGTCAGTTGGGAGTCTGTATCTAATAGACAGGAACAAACAGACACCCAACCGACTTTTCAAACATTTGAATTGCACCCTTTGTGTCATTATACTTCTGCCGGGTACGGGACCCTGCATTGCGGCAGACGCTGGTGCAATGAACCAGCTGCATCACCACTAGTTCCGCTGCTGATCCATCACCCCTCTCCTAGCACAAGCACCCATCACCCAGCAGCTCAGATCACAGCAGCAGCCAGAAAAACCCAGCACCCCTCTCCCACATCAATCTTCATCCAGCACCCCTCACCCAGCACTCCTCATACAGAACTCCACCCCCAGCAGAGCACCCCGCCCCTAGCAGCACAGATCACAGACCCTGACCTCCTTCCCAGTGCTATTCATATCACGCAACATTGAATCACCCCCAGAGAGAGATAGGAGCAATAAGGGGAGACAATGAATAGAGAGAATGAATTGGGGAAGATGAGTGAGAGAAATAAAAAGAATGGGGGGATAAAAGAGGAGGAGGCGGAGACGAGAGCGATAAAGTAAAGGAATTGGGGAAGAGAAGTGAGAGAAAGAAAAGAAGAATGGGGGGACCGTAGGAAGGGGAGATGAAAATGAGGGAGAGAGAGAGAGAAGGAATTGGGGGAGATGGTAAAAGAGAGAGAAGAGGAATGTGGGAGTCGGGAAAGAGAGACGGGAGGAAATGAAAACTCTCAAATCTCATTCACAATAGGTAGTGTCCACAGTACAGTATATGTGTAAAACACAAACATTTTACCTTTACTGTTAGAATATTCTTGGGATGAGTAAATATTCCTCGGATATTGTATGTTTGCCTAAAAGCTGCCAGTTGTTGCTCCCAATTCATGTGTTTTTTTTAGCTAAACATAATTTTCATATTAACTTTACTGTGAACTATTAAAAATGAGATGTACAGCTGCTAGCGCATTAATCCCTTGTGTACCTACATGGGGCATGTCGTCAGACCTGACTTCAAAGGTCCTGGAGAGATGTCCTGATGAAGCTGGTGCTGGCTCACTTGTAGATCATGACTCGGAGATTGATACAACACGGAGGTTGAAGGCTTCCATAAAGGGGCAGTGGTTACTATACTAGTCGGGATCCCGGACGTCACAATGCAGACACCGGAATCCCGACTAGAGCTGAAATACAGAAGTCGGAATCCCGCCACCACAGGCTTTTCTCCCTCTATGGGTTGGTTGGAAGTAAGGAACAGGAAGGGGAGACACGCTGTAAGCTGGCAGAAGTTGGCTGGTTCCTCCTAGGGCATGCAAAAAGGTAACAAATGCCCGATCCCAACTGCTGCAATTACAGTTTGAATCGGCCCAGCTGGGGAGCATGGTGGGAAGGAAGGGGGGAGGGGGGTGTTAAGCCACCAAGGGGAGTGCGGGGCACCGACCAAAGTCCTGCAGAAGTCCCAATGGCCCAGTTGGGGGTGTGATTTTAATGCCAGTGCTGCATAGTATTTTACCCTTCTCCATCGTCCCACACTGCACTCAGCATAACACAACTTCACAGTACACCGTCGCTAGCAGCGTTCCAGCTAAAGCGCAACACGGGTGGGGTCCATAAAGTCCATGCAAATAAACGGCTCTGCAGCCGCCCAGCTTGCAGTCCCCCTTATACAATGACACCCAACAAGCCTGCGCCCCCCCCCCATACAATGACACCCAACCAGCTTGCAGTGCCCCCATATAATGAAATCAACCCTACTAAAGCCCACACAAACTCCAACACTTCTTGTCACACAAACATGGAAACCCACCCTTATAGCAGCCCCCAAAACACAGACACCCACCCTGACATGTCACTAGTGTACTACAAGTCACCTGCAGCATGATACTAATAACAGGCTACTGCAGCCCACTCACCCAGGCAGCCACCAAACTAGAACCCAGCGGCAGAAGCTCTCTGCACTGCAGCAGGACCCTGAGCACAGTCCACTAGAGCATGCAAGCCCATTGGAGACTCTAATGACTGTGGGTGGGGCTTACCATGACCAGGGGCGGAGCTTCAGGTGGTCAAGGGAAGAGGGCTCCTCCATTAATGACAGCTTCGTGCGACCAGGGGCGAGGCTTAACGCAGCTGGGGGTGGGGTGGAGTTTTATGTGACCGGAGGCTCCTCTGCTTGTGTCACAGCTTAGGGGGCGGAGCTTAGCGCGAACAGGAAGCAGAGCTTCCTGTGACCAGGGGAGTCTTCCGCCTCTGGCAGCAGCGGCGGCGGGTGGAGTTTAACGCAGAGAGCCACCATCAAAGTGCCCCAAACCTCCACCGGCCGTGCCCCAGAGGCAGTATGGGCCCCGTAGCACCCGCACTCCCTGCAACTATTGTAGTTACACCCTTGGATCAACATATGAAATAAAACTCCACTGCTTATTATTGTTAGTTACTATAGTGAGTGCAGAACCCCTGTGATTTCTATTTAAGCAATGTGGTCACATACCATGTTGCACCCCAAATCTAGTAATAGGTAAGTGCTGTGGATTAGTGCTTTTGTTTATTAGTTAATTTTTTTTAATTAACCTTTTTGTGACCACATTTTCCATGCACCCTGTTTTAACCTAATTATAGCTTGTGTCAGCTGTTCTCCTAGATGCTTTACAACAGGTGTGTTGGTAACTGTCTCACCTATATAAGCAAAGTTGCTGTGAGCTTTAAACCAGGTAGCATACCTAAAGCATACCTCCCAACATGACCCTCTCCAGGAGGGGGACAATGCTCTGCCTCTGGACTTCCCTCTTCATTTATGATTGACCTCACTTGTGGTGAAACCCCTTTCTTATCCAGTAACCTGTTCAACACAGGTGCCAGCAATCATAGATTAAGAGGGAAGTTCAGAAGCAGAGCGTTGTGTCCCCCCTGGAGAGGGTCATGTTGGGAGGTATGCTAAAGTATAACACTATGGTGATAGCAATTTTCATGGTAATTATTTTGAGCAATAGAGTAGGACCTGCAGTAAAGTGGGGTCCCTTGTCGGGGGCTGCAGGCTTAAATGCATTGATCAATACATGAACTTAAACACCAGTGTTTATTATTGTTAGTTACTATAGTGAGTGCAGAGCCCCTGTGATTGCTATTTAAGCAATGCGGTCACAAACCGTGTTGCTCTCCAAATCTAGAAATGGTGAGTGTCGTGGATTAGTGCTATATATACCTACTACTGTATATACAAATGAAAATCTGTCATTCTGTCCTTCTGTCTGTTTTTCTATACAAATCCACAGTTTACAAGTGAAGATCGTGAAATTTCACATGCAAGCGTATTTCCCACATCTATAGTGAAGAAATTATTGGAAGGAATTCTAAGGGATGGCATACAGGAGTATCTACAGACCGCTAGGATTATTAGCAAGAACCAGCATGGGTTTGTGAGGGACAGGTCATGTCAGACTAACTTAATTAGCTTCTACGAGGAAGTGAGCAATAATCTTGATCAAGGAAAAGCAGTGGATGTGGTCTTCCTAGATTTTGCAAAAGCCTTCGATACAGTTCCTCACAGGAGACTGATGATCAAATTAAAAGAGATTGGCCTAGGAAAAACTATTTGCATATGGATAAGCAGCTGGTTGGATAGCAGGGTACAGCGAGTAGTGGTCAACGGGAAGTCCTCAACCTGGTCCCCAGTAGTCAGCGGAATACCACAAGGGTCCGTACTCGGACCACTACTGTTCAACATATTTATCAATGACCTTGGAATAGGCCTGGAAAGCACAGTGTCAATCTTTGCAGATGATACTAAACTGTGTAAGGTAATTAATTCAGAATTGGATGTGGAGTCCTTGCAGAATGATCTATCTAAACTATCTAAACTTGAACTCTGGGCGTCTAAATGGAAAATGAGGTTCAATACAGACAAATGCAAGGTTATGCATTTTGGGACTAAAAACAAACTTGCATCCTACATATTAAATGGGGAACGCCTAGGGGAAACAGAGTTGGAAAAAGATTTGGGGGTATTCATTGATAATAGGCTTAATAACCATACACAATGTGAAAACGCAGTAAAGAAGGCAAGTAAGGTGCTAGCATGCATAAAAAGGGGAATTGAGACAAGGGACTCGGATGTAATCCTGCCGCTGTATAAGGCATTGGTACGTCCGCACCTGGAATATTGTGTTCAGTTTTGGGCACCATTGTATAAAAAAGACATCAGTGAACCCGAAAGTGTTCAAAGGCGAGCTACTAAATTGATTAAAGGCCTAGAGGGACTGGACAATAAGGAAAGACTTACTAGGCTGAATATGTATACACTAGAAAAGAGGCGCCTAAGAGGAGATATTATTAATATCTTCAGGGACATCACAAGGAACATCACAAAGAGTTACCAGAGGAATTATTTATTAAAAGAACACAGTTTAGGACACGTGGGCACTCGCTGCGACTGGAGGAGAGAAAGTTCCGAACGCAACGGAGGAAAGGGTTCTTCACTGTTAGGGCAATCAGGATGTGGCATTCTATCCAAGGTTATAATACTTAAAATATCAACGTGGTTAATCCGGGGGTACAGAGGCATAGCTAGGGTTTTCGGAGCCCAGGGCAAGATGGAAAATGCCCCCCCCCCCCAAAAAAAAAAACACCCCAAAAGAAGCTTGTGCGCACGCCTAAAAAATGGGCGTGGCCACACTCCAGAAGGGGTGTGGCCACTGAAAATGGCCCACAGTACCAGTTACATTGCCCCACAGTGCCGGATACATGCCCCACAGTGCCAGATACATTGCCCCACAGTGCCAGATACATTGCCCCACAGTGCCAGTTACATTGCCCCACAGTGCCAGTTACATTGCCCCACAGTGCCGGACACAATGCCCCACAGTGCCGGACACAATGCCCCACAGTGCCGGATACATGCCCCACAGTGCCAGATACATTTCCCCACAGTGCCAGATACATGCCCCACTCAGTGCAAGATACATGCCCCACAGTGCCAGTTACATTGCCCCACAGTGCCAGTTACATTGCCCCATAGTGCCGGATACAATGCCTCACAGTGCCGCATATATGCCCCACAGTGCCAGATACATTGCCCCACAGTGCCAAATACATGCCCCACTCAGTGCCAGATACATGCCCCACAGTGCCAGTTACATTGCCCCACAGTGCCAGTTACATTGCCCCACAGTGCCGGATACATGCCCCACAGTGCCGGATACATACCCCACAGTGCCAGATACATTGCCCCACAGTGCCAGTTACATTGCCCCACAGTGCCGGATGCATGCCCTACAGTGCCAGTTACATGCCCCACAGTGCTAGATACATTGCCCCACAGTTCCAGATACATTGCCCCACAGTACCAGTTACATTGCCCCACAGTGCCGGATGCATGCCCCACAGTGCCAGATACATTGCCCCACAGTGCCAGTTACATTGCCCCACAGTGCCAGATACATTGCCCCACAGTGCCAGTTACATGCCCCACAGTGCCAGTTACATGCCCCACAGTGCCAGATACATTGCCCCACAGTGCCAGTTACATTGCCCCACAGTGCCAGATACATTGCCCCACAGTGCCAGATACATTGCCCCACAGTGCGAGTTACATGCCCCACAGTGCCAGATACATGCCCCACAGTGCCAGGCCCCACTCAGTGCCAGTTACATGCCCCATTTGGTGCCAGATACATGCCCCACTTTGCCAGATACATGCCCCACAGTGCCAGTTACATGCCCCACAGTGCCAGGCCCCACTCAGTGCCAGTTACATGCCCCATTTGGTGCCAGATACATGCCCCACTGTGCCCCCCCCCCCCCCCGTCACTCATCGGCCGCTTGTTGATATGAGGGGAGGAGAGTGCAGCGCAGCGCTTCTCCTTCCCCTCACCGCTCCAGGTCTCCGGCGGCTGTCCGGCGCCGGTTCGCTAGCCAATCAGAGCTCGCGGACCGGCAGCCAATCAGGAGCCGGTCCGCAAGCTCTGATTGGCTAACGCCAGAGACCGGACACAGCAGCGCTGCAGGCAGCGGCGGTGAGGGAAGGGAGAGACGCTGCGTTCTCCTCCCCTCACATTTAGGGTTGACAGGGGCTAGTGGGGCATGATGCCCTGGCCGCCGGCAGCGCCCCCCTCTCCTGGGCCTGCGAAGGCGCCCAGGGCACGTGCCCCACTCGCCCAACCCTAGATACACCTCTGCGGGGGTAACATGAGTTATAGTAGCTAACTAGTCATAAAACATTATTCAGCAAGTATGTAGAATCATCACAACTTAGTTAAAACAGGTTGAACACGATGGGCAATTTGCCTCTATTCAACCTCAAACACAAGGGGGGTGATTCCGAGTTGTTCGCTCGCTAGCTGCTTTTAGCAGCATTGCACACGCTAAGCCGCCGCCCTCAGGGAGTGTATTTTAGCTTAGCAGAATTGCGAACGAAAGATTCGCAGAATAGCGAAAGGAAATTTCTTAGCAGTTTCTGAGTAGCTCGAGACTTACTCACAAATAGCGATCAGTTCAGTCAGTTTCGTTCCTGGTTTGACGTCACACACACGCCCAGCGTTCGGCCAGCCACTCCCCCGTTTCTCTAGACACTCCCGCGTTTTTCCGTGGCATGCCTGTGTTTTTCCGCACACTCCCAGAAAATGACCAGTTTCTGCCCAGAAACACCCACTTCCTATCAATCACACTACGATCACTTCAACGAGGAAAAATCTTCGTTCAGGCATGAGTAAATCAACTAAGTTTTGTGTTAAAATACTAACATGCGCATTTTTGCCTTAATCGCTTCATTGCGAAAAGCGGCAACGAGTGAACAACTCGGAATGACCCCCTATGTTACTATGTTAAAACATGCCGGACGCAACTAAAACAATTTGAAATCCCTAGCACCCCTAGGGGGGCAGACAGCAGCACAGAGTATAACAGGAGACAGCATAACTCCGGAATTGCTGGACCCACGTACTCAAAAATTGGTACACATATGCCTTCCAATCTGCCAACAAACACTGTGGTAGGAAGACACCCCTAGCACCCTTAGAGGTGAGGCAGCAGCACTGAGTATTTCTGCAGACAGCATAACTCTGGAATGCCTGCAGCAATTTACAACAAACTTGGTACACATATGACTAATGCTGGCCATACACTTGTGCGATGCCCCGCGACGCGACATCGCGGGGCATCGTACCGGCAGTTCAGGTGTGATGAAATCGCACCTGAACTGCCAAAGTGATTACCATGCGATCATGCGATAGATTGCATGTTAATCACGTGATGGGCACGTCACCGCCGCTCCCGGCGGGTGCCCATCGCACATCGCAGTGCGATATATCTCATGTGGGTTTAAAACCACATGCGATCGCACTGCGATGCAGAAAATATTCAGTGCAGCACATAATATCTTGAGACGCGATATTTGACCGGCGTGCCCGCGCATCCCGTCTCAAGGTACCTAAAATGTGCATACAATCCTTCGAGTTCTCTCACAGATGTGGTCGAAATCGAAGGATAGCACCAATTATCTCAGAAGTGTATGGGCACCATTACACTCTGGAAACAAACACTATGGGGGTCAGACACTCCGAGCACCCCTAGGGGTGGAACACCAGCACAGAGTATGTCAGCAGCCAGCAAAACTGTGGAAGGCCTGGAGCAATTTACACCAAACTTGGTAAACCTATGACTTCAAATCTTGGAACACACTCTGTGGGGGTTAAACACTCCTATCACCCCTAGGGGTGGGACAGCAGCACAGAGTATTTCAGGAGACAGCAAAACTATGGAAGGCCTGGAGCAATTTACACCAAACTTGGTTCACATCTCACTTACAATCTGGGAACAAACTCTGTGGGGGTTAGACACCCCTAGCACCCCTAGAGGTGGCACAGCGGCACATAGTATTTCAGGATACAGCATAAATCCTGAATGGTTAGACCAATTTACAACAAACTGGGTACACATATGACTTACAATCTCGAAAACACCCCTACCACCCCTAGGGGGTGGGACAGCGGCACAGAGTATTTAAGGAGACAGCATAACTCCCGAATGGCTAGACCAATTTACAACAAACTGGGTACACATATGACTTACACTCGGGAACCAAACAATATGAGGGTCAGACACCCCTAGCACCCCTAGGGGTGGGACAGCAGCACAGAGTACGTCAGCAGACAGCATTACTGTAGAAGGCCTGCAGCAATTTACACCAAACTTGGTACCCATCTGACTTACAATCTGGGAATAAACTCTGTGGGGGTTAGACACCCCCAGCACCCCTAGGGGTGGGACAGCAGCACAGAGAATTTCAGGAGACAGCATAACTCCAGAATGCCTAGACCAATTTACAACAAACTTGCTACACATATGACTTACAAGCTGGGAACAAACTCTGTGGGAGTAAGACACCCCTAGGGTTGAGGCAGAAGCACAGAATATGTCAGCAGACAGCATAACTCTGGAAAGCCTGGACCAGTTTACCCCAAACTTGCTACACATATTACTTACACTCTGAAAATAGACACTGTGGGGTAACACACCACTAGCACCCCTAGGGGTTGGCCAGCAGCACAGAGTATATCAGGACATGCATGATATGTCAGTGATGACAGGGCTGCATGTGACAGGGGCAGTGACATGATGTGAGGAGGGGAATGGAGGTAGCACAAACCCACACACAGAGTTATATAGTGGTAGTAGCACGGTCCCCCAGCAGCAAATTGGGTTTTCATTTTATTGATGTGTATAACATTTTACATGCTTTTTTATACTATGTTATTTATACTGTGTGTTTAATATTTAAATTCATTTTTGTAAACAAACATTCTTAAAATCCCGGGCAACACCGGGTACTCCAGCTAGTATATATATATATATATATATATATATATATATATATATATATGTATCAGTGGCGTGCGGTGAGGTCAGAGGCTGGTGAGGCACTACAGCCATAAAGTCCGCCGAATCCTGCCGATGACCCCTACCACCGCCGAGCCAATGCCCGCTACTGCCTCTAAGCCGATGCCTGCTGCCACCGCCAATGGCTTACAAACTTGCCCACCATCAACTGACCCAGCCCTCCACCACTAATTTGCATCTCAATCCGATGCCGCCAATGCCCGCTGCCTGCCTGCTCATCATACTTGTGATATATTGTACATTTTTATAGAAAAAAAAATAATAATTAGTGTTTGGGAAGGGAGTGGGAGGAGGACATGAATGCAATTTTGTTGTCCAGGGCTTCCATTAACTTAATGGAGAAGGGTCTGAATGGGTTAAAAAAAATAAAAAAAAAATGCGTGAGGTCCCCCTTCCTAAGTATAACCAGCCTCGGGCTCTTTGAGCCGGTCCTGGTTGTTTAAATAATGGGGAAAAATTGGACAGGGGTTCCCAGTATTTAGACAACCAGCACCGGGCTCTTAGACCGGTCCTGGTTCCAAAAATACGGGGGACAAAAGATGTAGGGGTCCCCCGTATTTTTAAAACCAGCACCGGGCTCCACTAGCCAGGGACATAATGCCACAGCCGGGGGACACATTTATGTAGGTCCCTGCGGCCGTGGCATTACCCCCCCAACTAGTCACCCCTGGCCGGGGTTCCCTGGAGGAGTGGGGACCCCTTAAATCAAGAGGTCCCCCCCCCCTCCAGGCACCCAAGGGCCAGGGGTGAAGCCCGAGGCTGTCCTCAGCACCCCTGGGAGGTGGGTGCCGGGCTGATAGCCATGTGTGTATAAAAAAGAATATTGTTTTTTGTTGTGGAACTACAAGGCCCAGCAAGCCTCCCCCGCTTGCTGGTACTTGGAGAACCTCAAGTACCAGCATGCGGGGAAATAATGGGCCCGCTGGTACCTGTAGTTCTACAACAACAAAAATACCCAAATAAAAACACAACACACACACCGTGAAAGTAAAAATTTATTAAAACACACTTACACACTCACACATACTTACCTACATCCCACGTCGGTCAGGTCCACTTGTCCATGAAGAATCCAATAGGTGGTTCCTGTAAAAATGAGAGAGAGATTACTTACCTACATCCCACGCCGGTCACGTCCACTTGTCCAGTAGAATCCAATAGGGCCGGTACCTGTAAAAATGAAAATTATACTTACAAACAAAGTAATCCACAGGAGGAGAGAGAGAGAGAGAGAGAGAGAGAGAGAGAGAGAGAGAGAAATAGAGAGGAATGAATGAATATTATGCAGTCGCTGACGCGGGAAGACGTTAGCACAGACAGGGGAGAGTGCTGCTGCTAGCTGGGAGGATGGAGCAGGCGCCCCCGATAGTTGTGAGCCTAGTAGCTTTGCCCCCTGTAGTTGTGCCCCGAGTAGTTGTGCCCCCAGTTGCTGCGCCCCTTGTAGCTGTGCCCCCACTAGTTGTGACCCCTGTAGCTGTGCCCCTTGTAGCAGTGCCCTGAGTAGTTGTGCCCCCAGTCACTGTGGCCCCTGTAGCTTTGCCCCCAGTCGCTGTGCCCCCAGTAGTTGTGACCCCAGTCGCTGTGCCTCCAGTAGCTGTGCCCCCAGTCGCTGTGCCCCTTGTAGCTTTGCCCCCAATAGCTCTGCCCCCTAGCTGTGCCCGAGTAGTTGTGCCCCCTGTCGCTGTGCCCCCAGTCGCTGTGCACCCTATAGCTTTGCCCCCAGTAGCTGTGACCCCAGTAGCTGTGACCCCTGTAATTGTGCCCCCAGTTGCTGTGCTCCTTGTAGTTGTGCCCCCCAGTTGCTGTGCCCCTTGTAGTTGTGCCTTTTGCTGTGCCTCTTATAGTTGTGCCCCAGTTGCTGTGCCCCTTATAGTTGTGCCCCTGTTGCTGACGTCTCTCCCATAGTAGCGCCGCTCAGACACCAGTGGTCAATTATGACCTCTGGTGTCAGTCAGCGGCTCCGGCTGCAGCGGGCGCCCACACAGCCCACGGCGCCTGCTGCAGCCGGGAAGGGGGCTCGCTAGTGATTGGACGGCGGATCCAGCACTGGATCCGCTGGGCCAATCACATCTGGGGCACTGACAGGGGCGTGCATTCATTGGGGCTGAATGCACGCCCCAGTCATTGCGGCACCAGTAAAGGTGCCGCTTCCCCATTCATTTTCAATGGGCTTTCACAGCCCATTGCTGCGCCCCGCCCCCTGCCCGCCCCCCCCTGCCCGGACTTTTAGTGTTAGCAGCGGGGGGCACCTCTTCCACTGCCTCCCAGCTGTCCCTCACAAGCAGCCACAGGGGGGGAGAATTATTAAAATAATAAAAAAAGATATTTAGAACAGACTCTGTTATAAATATCTTCTTTATTATTATTTTAATCATTATGACAGGGGAGGCACTGCCTCCCCTGACTGCACGTCCCTGATATATCTCCTATATATTTGCCTTAATCTGTGACTCTGTGCTCGTAACGCTGGGCGGAGTCACAGAGCTGGGCGGAGTCAACTGCATCTGCTGCAGGGAGCTACTCCATACCCAGCGCCAGCAGCAGTCAGGTGCAAGACCCTACCTTACAGTATAGGAGGTGAGGATGGCCACTAGCTGCCGGCTGCTGTGCCTGTCCTCCCCCCCCCCCAATCACCTGTGACAGCGGGCTGTGTGCTGTGCAGTGCGGGTCCCGAAAAGGGGGCGGAGCTACGGCGCCACGAAGGGGAGGAGCTACACGGAATAGAGGGGCGGAGCTACACGGGACCAGACAGCTGAACAGTGGTGGAATCAGCATTGCAGTGACGGCCAGCCAGACTTGGTAAGTGGAGGGTGAGAGAGAAATGTGTGTGCGTGTGTATATAGTGGGTGTGTGTGTGTGTGTGTGTGTGTGTGTATAGTGTGTATATAGTGTGTGTGTATATAGTGTGTGTGTGTGTGTGTATGTGTGTGTGGGCGGAGTCAACTGCATCTGCTGCAGGGAGCTACTCCATACCCATACCCCTGCCTCCCCTGACTGCACGTCCCTGATATATCTCCTATATATTTGCCTTAATCTGTGACTCTGTGCTCGTAACGCTGGGCGGAGTCACAGAGCTGGGCGGAGTCAACTGCATCTGCTGCAGGGAGCTACTCCATACCCAGTGCCAGCAGCAGTCAGGTGCAAGACCCTACCTTACAGTATAGGAGGTGAGGATGGCCACTAGCTGCCGGCTGCTGTGCCTGTCCCCCCCCCCCCCAATCACCTGTGACAGCGGGCTGTGTGCTGTGCAGCGCGGGTCCCGAAAAGGGGGCGGAGCTACGGCGACACGAGGGGCGGAGCTACATGGAATAGAGGGGCGGAGCTACACGGGACCAGACAGCTGAACAGTGGTGGATTAAGCATTGCAGTGACGGCCAGCCAGATTTGGTAAGTGGAGGGTGAGAGAGAAATGTGTGTGCGTGTGTGTATATAGTGGGTGTGGGTGGGTGTGTGTGTGTGTGTGTATATAGTGTGTGTGTGTGTGTATGTGTGTGTGTATATATATGGTGGGGTGTGTGTGTTTGTATATATGTGTGAATTGTGTGTGTGTGAGGTATGTCTGTGTGTGCGCACTTTATGGACGCCACTGCTGGGGGGGCCATTACATGCAAGGACGCTACTAATATAGGGGGGCATTACGTATAAGGACGCTACTACTATAGGGGGGGCATTACGTATAAGGACACTACTACTATAGGGGGGGCATTACGTATAAGGACGCTACTACTATAGGGGGGCATTACGTATAAGGACGCTACTACTATAGGGGGGGCATTACGTATAAGGACGCTACTACTATAGGGGGGGCATTACGTATAAGGACGCTACTACTATAGGGGGGCATTACGTATAAGGACGCTACTACTATAGGGGGGGCATTACGTATAAGGACGCTACTACTATAGGGGGGCATTACGTATAAGGACGCTACTACTATAGGGGGGCATTACGTATAAGGACGCTACTACTATAGGGGGGGCATTACGTATAAGGACGCTACTACTATAGGGGGGGCATTACGTATAAGGACGCTACAACTATAGGGGGGCATTACGTATAAGGACGCTACTACTTTAGGGGGGCATTACGTATAAGGACGCTACTACTATAGGGGGGGCATTACGTATAAGGACACTACTACTATGGGGGGGCATTACGTATAAGGACGCTACTACTATAGGGGGGGCATTACGTATAAGGACGCTACTACTATGGGGGGGCATTACGTATAAGGACGCTACTACTATACGGGGGCATTACGTATAAGGAGGCTACTAATACTGGGGGGCATTACATATAAGGACGCTACTACTATACGGGGGCATTACGTATAAGGAGGCTACTAATACTGGGGGGGCATTACGTATAAGGAGGCTACTAATACTGGGGGGCATTACATATAAGGACGCTACTACTGGGGGGGCATTATGTATAAGGACTCTATTACTTCTGGGGGGCATTATGTATAAGGACGATGCTACTACTACTGGGAGGGCATTACATGTAAGGATGCTACTACTACTGGGGGGGCATTATGTATAAGGACGCTACTACTGGGAGAGCATTACATGTAAGGATGCTACTACTACTGGGGGGGCATTATGTATAAGGACGGTACTACTACTGGGGGCACATTATGTATAAGGATGCTACTACTACAGGGGTGGCATTACGTATTAGGATGCTACTATTACTGTTGGGGGGCATTGCATATAACTGCTACTACTACTGGGGGGCATTACGTATAAGGACGCTACTACTACGGGTGGGGCATTACGTATAAGGATGCTACTATTACTGTTGGGGGGGCATTATGTATAAGGACGCTACTACTACTGGGGGGTCATTATGTATAAGGACACTACTACTATTGGGGGGGCATTATGTATAAGGATGCTACTACTACTGGGGGGGCATTATGTATAAGGACACTACTACTATTGGGGGGGCATTATGTATAAGGACGCTACTACTACTGGGGGGGCATTATGTATAAGGATGCTACTACTACTGGGGGGGCATTATGTATGAGGATGCTACTACTACTGGGGGGGCATTATGTATAAGGACGCTACTATTACTGTTGGGGAGCATTACATATAACTGCTACTACTACTGGGGGGGCATTATGTATAAGGACGCTACTACTACGGGTGGGGCATTACGTATAAGATGAATAAGATTGTGCTACATTGTGGCGTAATTTTAAATGGGGGTACTATTGTGTGGCCATGCCCCTTAGTTGTGAGACCACACCACTTTTCCCGATGCACAACAAAGGAATATGGGAGGGCGCAAAATTCATAGTTTGCAGTGGGGCGCCGAACACCCTAGCACCGGCCCTGGCCACCAGTAGCAAAAGTACACCACGGCCACTGACACTATCTGCAGGGAGGGGAACAGCGCTGATATGGAGGGTACTTGCAGGCAGCGAGTCGCCGCCCGCAGCTCCTCTCCCACCTACACACCATACCTGCCGCCTGACACCCACACCCCAGAGAGAGGGCGCTAGCTCAGGCACCGCTAGATCAGCATCTGCAGCATACACATAAGGGCTGCCATGCTCAGCGGCAAGCGGTGCGGATCATGTGCAGCGGGACAGCGCCAGGACGGGACACGCACTAATCAACATTGCTGCTGGGCCGAAGCTCCCTCCGTCTGCAGCCTAAGGACGCGCGCCGCACCTCTCCAGGGAAACACCATGCCTGCCCGCCCACAGGGCTCCGGACGGTTACCTATGCTCCGCAATCACAGCAGCTGACGCTGCCAGGCAGGATGGAGGAATGACGCCCGTCAGACGGGGCGGACAGTGTGCGGCGGAACGGGGCCAGGAAGGAATGCTGACCACGACCCATTGCTGCTGGGTCTGAGCTCCCTCCCTCTGCAGTCACCATCTCACAGCAGCAGCCTGGAGGTTAGTGGCCACCACGACCCGCACATCCTTACCTCACACATACCTCACACATACCTCACATATACCTCACATATACCTCACACATGAGAGCAAAGGTACACACACTGTGACATCACACCTGTAGCCCACCCCTATATCTGCTAAGTACTCCCCGTCACTATGCCCTGTCACCCTCATCCTGCTCTCTAACTGCCTGTCTGTGTACTGGCCTTCACCCCTCTTACACCATCACCAACCCTCACTAACTACCACAGAGACTATGTGCACTGATATCTGCCCCTCCACCACCTGCAGCGCCCCTGGACCCCTCCCCATCCCCCGCAAACCCCCGCACCTGCCCCTCCACCACCCGTGGCACCCCCACCCACTGCGCCTTTGGACCCAATACCCCACCCGCAGTGTCTTCCAAACCCCTCCCCCATCTGCAGCAGCCCCTCCCCCACTCCCCCATCCGCTGCACCCCCGGACCCATCCCCTGCACCCCCACCCCTCCAGCAACAGCAACACTTTCGGTCCCACTACCCCACCCGCAGCACTCACCCCACCACCAACCACTCCACCTGCGGACCCCCTACACCACCTGCTCCTCCACCACCTACAGCCCCTCCCGATCCACCGCACCCTCACCCCCCTCCCTCCCTCCCCCACCCGCAGCGCCTCCAGGCCCCCTACCTCACCCGCAACACCTGCACCCTTCTCCACCAGCAGCGCCTCCGGAACCCCTCCCCCATCTGCAACAGCCCCTCCCCCGCCTCCCCCACCCACAGCACCCCCACCCCTCCCGCATCCCCTGACCCCCTCCCCATCCGCTGAACCCCCGCACTCACCCCTCCCCCATCCGCTGCACCCACTGACCCATCCCCTACACCCCTACCTCTCCAGCAACCGCAACACCTTCGGACCCACTACCCCACCCTCTGCCCCACCCCTCCACCACCCACTGCACCTCCGGACCTCCTACACCACCCGCTCCTCCACCACCTGCAGCCCCTCCCCATCCACCGCACCCCCACCCGCAGCGCCTCCAGGCCCCCTACCTCACCCGCAACACCTGCACCCTTCCACCCTGCAGCGCCTCCGGAACCCCTCCCTCATCCGCAACAGCCCCTCACCCGCCTCTCCCCCACCCACAGCACCTCACCTCTCCCACACTCCCGGACCACCTCCACCACCCGCTGCACCCCCGCACCCACCCGCGCACACACCCCTCCACCACCTGCAGCACCTCCAGACCCCATCCACCGCAAATCCACACACCTGTCCCTCCACCACCCGTGGCACCCCCACCCACAGCACCTACGGACCCCACACCTCAACACACACGGACCCTCCCTCCTCCGGACCCCTAACCCCATTCACTGCACCCCCCCCCTCTCCCACCCGCAACGCCTCCACACCTCCTACCCACCCGCCACACCCTTTCCCACCCGCAGTACCTCTGGAACCCCTCCCCCATCCAGCCCAGCATCTGCCCCTCCCCCACCTGCCCCTCCCCCACACACAACGCCCCCCCGGCCCCCTCCCCCGGTACCCACCCGCGGCGCCTCCAGACCCCCTATGCCACCCGCCCCTCCACCACCTACATCACCTCCCGACCCCCTCCCCCATCCGCCACACCCCGCATCTGGCTCTCCCCCGCCCGCTGCACCTTTGGATCCCCTACCCCACCCACGCAGCAGGCCCTTCCCAATCCGCATCGCCTACACCATTCGCAACAGCACCGCACCCGCCACTCCCCCACCCACGTTACCCCCGCATCCACCCCTCCCCCACCCACCGCGCCCCCTGGACACCTCCCCCATCCACTGCACACCCGCACCCACCCCTTCCCCATCTGCAGCGCCTTCGGAACCCCTCCTCCATCCGAAACAGCCCTGCAGCTGCCATCCCCCACCTGCGACACCCCTGCTCCTACCCCACCCACAGCGCCTTCATACCCCCTCCCCCATCCGCGGTACCCACTCCCCAAACCCCTTACTGTTGCAAGGGACTACGCCCCCTTCATCATCGGACGCCCTTTCATTGTGCAATATTCAAACACTAACAAAACTAGGAATGCAGGTAATACTCCATATATTGAACTCCAGAAAGGCGTGCAGGGGTTAAGGGGGCGTAGCCCCTTCCGACGGTGTGAAGAGCGCCCGTAGGGCGCGATGAAGCACCTAGTATATATATATATATATATATATATATACACATACACACATACAGGTGAAACTCAGAAAATGTTAATATCGTGCAAAAGTTCATTTATTTCAGTAATTCAACTTAAAAGGTGAAACTAATATTATATAGACCCATTACATGCAAAATGAGATATTTCAAGCCTTTATTTGTTATAATTTTGAAGATTGTAGTCTACATCTTAAGAAATCCCCAAATCCAAAATCTCAGAAAATTAGAATATTACATGAAATCGATAGAAAAAGGATTTTAAATACAGAAATGTCGGCCCTCTGAAAAGTATAATCATGCATATGTACTCAGTACTTGGTTTGGGCCCCTTTTGCATGAATTACTGCCTCAATGCGACATGGCATGGATTCTATCAGCCTGTGGCACTGCTGAGGTGTTATGGAAGACCAGGATGCTTCCATAGCGGCCTTCAGCTCTTCTGCATTGTTCCGTCTCATGTCTCTCATCTTTCTCTTGGAAATGCCCCACAGATTCTCTATGGGGTTCAGGTCAGGTGAGTTTGCTGGCCAATCCAGCACAGTAGTCCCAAGGTCATTGAACAAGGATTTGGCACTTTTGGCAGTGTGGGCAGATGCCAAGTCCTGCTAGAAAATGAAGTCAGCATCTCCATAAAGCTTGTCTGCTGAAGGAAGCATGTAGTGCTCTAAAATGTCCTGATAGATGGCTGCGTTGACTCTGGACTTAATAAAGAACAGTGGACCAATACCAGAAGATGACATGGCTCGCCAAATCAACACAGACTGTGGAAACTTCTCACTGGACTTCAAGTATCTTGGATTGTGTGCCTCTCCATTCTTCCTCCATATTCTGGGACCTTGGTTTCCAAATGAGATGCAAAATTTTCTCTCATCAGAAAAGAGGACTTTGGACCACTGAGCATCAGACCAGTTCTTTTTTTCTTTTGCCCAGGTAAGACGCTTCTGATGTTGTTTGTTGTTCAGGAGCGGCTTGACACGAGGAATACGACATTTAAAGTCCATTTCCAGGATCCTTCTGTGTGTGGTGGATCTTGATACACTAACTCCAGTTTCAGTACACTCCTTGTGAAGCTCCCCCACACTTTGAATGGCCTTTTCCTGAGAATCCTCTCCAGGCTGCCGTCATCCCTGCTGCTTGTGCACCTTTTTCTTCCACACTTTTCCCTTCCACATAACTTTCTTTTAATGTGCTTTGATACAGCACTTTGAGAACATCCAACTTCTTTTGCAATTTCCTTTTGAGGCATTCCCTTCTTGTAGAGGATGTCAATGATGGTTTTCTGCACAACTGTCAGGTCAGCAGTCTCCCCCATGATTGTGAATTGTATTGAACCAGACTGAGAGACCATTTAAAGGCTCGGGAACCCTTTGCAGATGGTTTGGATTAATTAGCTGATTAGGACGTGACACTTTGAGCCTACAATTTTGAACCTTTTCACAATATTCTAATTTTCTGAGAATTTGGATTTGGGGTTTCCTTAAACTGTAAGCCACAATCATCAAAATTATAACAAATAAAGGCTTGAAATATCTCACTTTGCATGTAATGAATCTATATAATATATTAGTTTCACCTTTTAAGTTGAATTACTGAAATAAATGAACTTTTGCACGATATTCTAATTTTCTGAGTTTCACCTGTATGTGTGCATGTGTGCATGTGTGTATGTATGTATGTATGTATGTATGTATGTATGTATGTATGTATATATATATATATATATATATATATATATATATACTTCTTTGCACGCCCGGCACTCCTGATGCACATAAACTAGTAATGACCGGTGCCCTCTCAGGCAGTGTTACTTGCTTGCATATCGTTATATATACATATACTAGGTGCTTCATCGCGCCCTACGGGCGCTCTTCACACCGTCGGAAGGGGCTACGCCCCCTTAACCCCTGCACGCCTTTCTGGGGTTCAATATATGGAGTATTACCTGCATTCCTAGTTTTGTTAGTGTTTGAATATTGCACAATGAAAGGGCGTCCGATGATGAAGGGGGCGTAGTCCCTTGCAACAGTAAGGGGTTTGGGGAGTGGGGACCCCGGATGGGGGAGGGGGTTTGAAGGCGCTGTGGGTGGGGTAGGAGCAGGGGTGTCGCAGGTGGGGGATGGCAGCTGCAGGGCTGTTTCGGATGGAGGAGGGGTTCCGAAGGCGCTGCAGATGGGGAAGGGGTGGGTGCGGGTGTGCAGTGGATGGGGGAGGTGTCCAGGGGGCGCGGCGGGTGGGGGAGGGGTGGATGCGGGGGTAACGTGGGTGGGGAAGTGGCGGGTGCGGTGCTGTTGCGAATGGTGTAGGCGATGCGGATTGGGAAGGGCCTGCTGCGTGGGTGGGGTAGGGGATCCAAAGGTGCAGCGGGCGGGGGAGAGCCAGATGCGGGGTGTGGCGGATGGGGGAGGGGGTCGGGAGGTGATGTAGGCGGTGGAGGGGCGGGTGGCATAGGGGGTCTGGAGGCGCCGCGGGTGGGTACCGGGGGAGGGGGCCGGGGGGGCGTTGTGTGTGGGGGAGGGGCAGGTGGGGGAGGGGCAGATGCTGGGCTGGATGGGGGAGGGGTTCCAGAGGTACTGCGGGTGGGAAAGGGTGTGGCGGGTGGGTAGGAGGTGTGGAGGCGTTGCGGGTGGGAGAGGGGGGGGTGCAGTGAATGGGGTTAGGGGTCCGGAGGAGGGAGGGTCCGTGTGTGTTGAGGTGTGGGGTCCGTAGGTGCTGTGGGTGGGGGTGCCACGGGTGGTGGAGGGACAGGTGTGTGGATTTGCGGTGGATGGGGTCTGGAGGTGCTGCAGGTGGTGGAGGGGTGTGTGCGCGGGTGGGTGCGGGGGTGCAGCGGGTGGTGGAGGTGGTCCGGGAGTGTGGGAGAGGTGAGGTGCTGTGGGTGGGGGAGAGGCGGGTGAGGGGCTGTTGCGGATGAGGGAGGGGTTCCGGAGGCGCTGCAGGGTGGAATGGTGCAGGTGTTGCGGGTGAGGTAGGGGGCCTGGAGGCGCTGCGGGTGGGGGTGCGGTGGATGGGAAGGGGCTGCAGGTGGTGGAGGGGCGGGTGGTGTAGGAGGTCCGGAGGTGCAGTGGGTGGTGGAGGGGTGGGGCAGAGGGTGGGGTAGTGGGTCCGAAGGTGTTGCGGTTGCTGGAGAGGTAGGGGTGTAGGGGATGGGTCAGTGGGTGCAGCGGATGGGGGAGGGGTGAGTGGGTTCAGCGGATGGGGAGGGGGTCAGGGGATGCGGGAGGGGTGGGGGTGCTGTGGGTGGGGGAGGCGGGGGAGGGGCTGTTGCAGATGGGGGAGGGGTTCCGGAGGCGCTGCTGGTGGAGAAGGGTGCAGGTGTTGCGGGTGAGGTAGGGGGCCTGGAGGCGCTGCGGGTGGGGGAGGGAGGGAGGGGGGTGAGGGTGCGGTGGATCGGGAGGGGCTGTAGGTGGTGGAGGAGCAGGTGGTGTAGGGGGTCCGCAGGTGGAGTGGTTGGTGGTGGGGTGAGTGCTGCGGGTGGGGTAGTGGGACCGAAAGTGTTGCTGTTGCTGGAGGGGTGGGGGTGCAGGGGATGGGTCCGGGGGTGCAGCGGATGGGGGAGTGGGGGAGGGGCTGCTGCAGATGGGGGAGGGGTTTGGAAGACACTGCGGGTGGGGTAGGGGGTCCGAAGGCGCAGTGGGTGGGGGGTGCCACGGGTGGTGGAGGGGCAGGTGCGGGGGTTTGCGGGGGATGGGGAGGGGTCCAGGGGCGCTGCAGGTGGTGGAGGGGCAGATATCAGTGCACATAGTCTCTGTGGTAGTTAGTGAGGGTTGGTGATGGTGTAAGAGGGGTGAAGGCCAGTACACAGACAGGCAGTTAGAGAGCAGGATGAGGGTGACAGGGCATAGTGACGGGGAGTACTTAGCAGATATAGGGGTGGGCTACAGGTGTGATGTCACAGTGTGTGTACCTTTGCTCTCATGTGTGAGGTATATGTGAGGTATGTGTGAGGTATGTGTGAGGTAAGGATGTGCGGGTCGTGGTGGCCACTAACCTCCAGGCTGCTGCTGTGAGATGGTGACTGCAGAGGGAGGGAGCTCAGACTCAGCAGAAATGGGTCGTGGTCAGCATTCCTTCCTGGCCCCGTTCCGCCGCACACTGTCCGCCCCGTCTGACGGGCGTCATTCCTCCATCCTGCCTGGCAGCGTCAGCTGCTGTGATTGCGGAGCATAGGTAACCGTCCGGAGCCCTGTGGGCGGGCAGGCATGGTGTTTCCCTGGAGAGGTGCGGCGCGCGTCCTTAGGCTGCAGACGGAGGGAGCTCCGGCCCAGCAGCAATGTTGATTAGTGCGTGTCCCGTCCTGGCGCTGTCCCGCTGCACATGATCCGCACCGCTTGCCGCTGAGCATGGCAGCCCTTGTGTGTATGCTGCAGATGCTGATCTAGCGGTGCCTGAGCTAGCGCCCTCTCCCTGGGGTGTGGGTGTCAGGCGGCAGGTATGGTGTGTAGGTGGGAGAGGAGCTGCGGGCGGCGACTCGCTGCCTGCAAGTACCCTCCATATCAGCGCTGTTCCCCTCCCTGCAGATAGTGTCAGTGGCCGTGGTGTACTTTTGCTACTGGTGGTCAGGGCCGGTGCTAGGGTGTTCGGCGCCCCCCTGCAAACTATGAATTTTGCGCCCTCCCATATTCCTTTGTTGTGCATCGGGAAAAGTGGTGTGGTCTCACAACTAAGGGGCATGGCCACACAATAGTACCCCCCATTTAAAATTACGCCACAATGTAGCACAATCTAATTCATCTTATACGTAATGCCCCACCCGTAGTAGTAGCGTCCTTATACGTAATGCCCCACCCGTAGTAGTAGCGTCCTTATACGTAATGCCCCCCAGTAGTAGTAGCAGTTATATGTAATGCCCCCCAACAGTAATAGTAGCATCCTAATACGTAATGCCACCCCTGTAGTAGTAGCATCCTTATACATAATGTGCCCCCAGTAGTAGTACCGTCCTTATACATAATGCCCCCCCAGTAGTAGTAGCATCCTTACATGTAATGCTCTCCCAGTAGTAGCGTCCTTATACATAATGCCCCCCCAGTAGTAGTAGCATCCTTACATGTAATGCCCTCCCAGTAGTAGTAGCATCGTCCTTATACATAATGCCCCCCAGAAGTAATAGAGTCCTTATACATAATGCCCCCCCAGTAGTAGCGTCCTTATATGTAATGCCCCCCAGTATTAGTAGCCTCCTTATACGTAATGCCCCCGTATAGTAGTAGCGTCCTTATACGTAATGCCCCCCCATAGTAGTAGCGTCCTTATACGTAATGCCCCCCCTATAGTAGTAGCGTCCTTATACGTAATGCCCCCCCATAGTAGTAGCGTCCTTATACGTAATGCCCCCCCTATAGTAGTAGCGTCCTTATACGTAATGCCCCCCCTATAGTAGTAGCATCCTTATACGTAATGCCCCCCCTATAGTAGTAGCGTCCTTATACGTAATGCCCCCTATAGTAGTAGCGTCCTTATACGTAATGCCCCCCCTATAGTAGTAGCGTCCTTATACGTAATGCCCCCCCTATAGTAGTAGCGTCCTTATACGTAATTCCCCCCCTATAGTAGTAGCATCCTTATACGTAATGCCCCCCTATAGTAGTAGCGTCCTTATACGTAATGCCCCCCCCTATAGTAGTAGCGTCCTTATACGTAATGCCCCCCTATAGTAGTAGCGTCCTTATACGTAATGCCCCCCCTATAGTAGTAGCGTCCTTATACGTAATGCCCCCCCTATAGTAGTAGCGTCCTTATATGTAATGCCCCCCCCTATAGTAGTAGCGTCCTTATACGTAATGCCCCCCTATAGTAGTAGCGTCCTTATACGTAATGCCCCCCCTATAGTAGTAGTGTCCTTATACGTAATGCCCCCCTATAGTAGTAGCGTCCTTATACGTAATGCCCCCCCTATATTAGTAGCGTCCTTGCATGTAATGGCCCCCCCAGCAGTGGCGTCCATAAAGTGCGCACACACAGACATACCTCACACACACACAATTCACACATATATACAAACACACACACCCCACCATATATATACACACACACATACACACACACACACACACTATATACACACACTATATACACACACACACACACACACACCCACCCACACCCACTATATACACACACGCACACACATTTCTCTCTCACCCTCCACTTACCAAATCTGGCTGGCCGTCACTGCAATGCTTAATCCACCACTGTTCAGCTGTCTGGTCCCGTGTAGCTCCGCCCCTCTATTCCATGTAGCTCCGCCCCTCGTGTCGCCGTAGCTCCGCCCCCTTTTCGGGACCCGCGCTGCACAGCACACAGCCCGCTGTCACAGGTGATTGGGGGGGGGGGGGGGGGGAGGACAGGCACAGCAGCCGGCAGCTAGTGGCCATCCTCACCTCCTATACTGTAAGGTAGGGTCTTGCACCTGACTGCTGCTGGCGCTGGGTATGGAGTAGCTCCCTGCAGCAGATGCAGTTGACTCCGCCCAGCTCTGTGACTCCGCCCAGCGTTACGAGCACAGAGTCCCAGATTAAGGCAAATATATAGGAGATATATATATATATATATATATATACACACTGTCAAAGTCGAAAAATATCATAATACATATGCCTTGTACTAACCCCATGCACATGCCCGCTGCTCGTGCACTCAGTCCGCCGTGCGTGCACATATCCGCAAGTTGCGTAAGATCGCTCCGGCGATCATGCGCATGATATGGGTATTTACGGCGGAGTTTGTGAGCGTGTAGCGTGTTATTAGAACATTGCATATTTAACCCAAATAGCGTATATTGTAGATATAGTTCCCCTAGACCATGACAGCGAGTATTATTAGTTTAAACAGTTCCTGGACAGAGAGATTCCTCTTTGCATGATAGGGAGGGTCAGATAAAGGTTGGAAGGTGATGTCTAGTATCCAGCTGTAGGGTATTTTGAGGGTAACATTCCAGTGTTAGTTAGAGAAAGATTGCTTGTTCCTGCGTATAGTTATGTACAAAAGTAGATTATGAACATTAACTGTATTTACTGTAAATTACATATGCGGCGGGAATCCAGAGGATACCACCCACAAGAGCAGTAGGAAGAGACATCGCCCACCTTTTCAAATCCACCTATGACCTTTGCTGTAATGTGGAGACATATCTCTGTGTCCAATGAACAATGAGATTACAGTGACCATTGTATTGTGTATGCATGTTGTGTATATAAGGACCATTGTTGCCTGGCCGGTCAGATGACTCTAAACGCTATCTGCATGACGAGCGGAGGACCGAGTTCGGGTTGCGCTTGCGAATATTCTCACGTACGTACATTCTCTGTAGCCATTATTCTGTTTAGATTTACTTGTTAGTCTGTAGTGTATAACTTGTATTGTTTTACCTTTTTGGAATCAATCCACGGAGGCCTTAGAACCCTGTGGTTTAAACTACAAACGGTGTTGTGTTTTCACTTTCCTGCCTGGGCTTTAAAGTAGATTAACCTGTTTAAGGTGTATAAGCATTGTTAAGATGTATGCACTGCGGATACTTTGTATCGCCAGCGCTACTTAAGGTTTAAAGGTATTAACATCGTTACAGTACATTGCTGCCAAAGGTTTAGAGTATAAGCATATCATTACATTGTATCATTAACAAGGTTTAAAGGTTATCCATTGTGTGTGCGCTCGCTGTGTGTATTCCGTACACTCAGCGCGGCGTGCGTACGCCAAGTGCGTACCACGTACAGGACTCTGTACGCAAATAGCGTACAAAGTGCGTAGCACGTGCACGTAGTCTAGCGGCCATAGCGGCTCAACGGTAATAGAGTATAAAGGGGTATAGCTTTGCGGTCTAAGATAATACCAACATTATCAACACACACACAGTGGGGCAAAAAAGTATTTGGACAGCCACCGATTGTGCAAGTTGACCCACTTAAAAAGATGAGAGAGGTTCTGTAATTTCCATCATAGGTACACTTCAACTGTGAGAGAGAAAGAATCTGAAAACAAAAACAGGAAATCACATTGTATGATTTTTAAACAGTTTACTTGTATATTCTTGTGGAAAATAAATATTTGGACACCTACCAAGCAGCAAGATTTCTGGCTCTCACAGACCTGTTACTTCTTCTTTAAGAAGCTCTTCTATCCTCCACTCGTTACCTGTAGTAATGGCACCTGTTTGAACTGGTTATCTGTATAAAAGACACCTGTCCACACCCTCAAACAGTCAGACTGCTATCTCTCCACCATGGCCAAGACCAGAGAGCTGTCTAAGGACACCAGGGACAAAATTGTAGAGCTGCAGAAGGCTGGGATGAGCTACTCGACAATAGGCAAGCAGCTTGGTGAGAAGAGATCAACTGTTGGCGCTATTATTAAAAAATGAAAGAAATACAAGATCACTGACAATCTCCCTTGACCTGGGGCTCCATGCAAGATCTCACCTTGTGGGTTGTCAATGATCTTGAGAACGGTGAGGAATCAGCCCACGGGGAGACCTGGTCAATGACCTCAAAAAAAGCTGGGACCACAGTCACAAAGGTTACCATTAGTAACACACTACGTCGTTATGGATTGAAATCCTGCAGCGCCCGAAAGGTCCCCCTGCTTAAGCCAGCACATGTCCAGGCCCATCTGAAATTTGCCAGTGACCATCTGGATGATCCAGAGGAGGATTGTGAGAATGTAATGTGGTCAGATGAGAGAAAAATCGAATTTTTTGGTATAAACTCTACTTGCCATGTTTAGAGGGAGAAGAATGATGAATGGCATCCCAAGAACACCATACCCACTGTGAAGCATGGGGGTGGAAACATGATGCTTTGGGGCTGCTTTTCTGCAAAGGGGACAGGACGACTGATCAGTATTAAGGAGAGGATGAATGGGGCCATGTATCGTGAGGTTTTGGGCAAAAACCTCCTTCCCCCAGTAAGAGCATTGAAGATGGAACGTGGCTGGGTCTTCCAGCATGACAATGACCTCAAACACACCACCCAGGCAACTAAGGAGTGGCTCCGTAAGAAGCATTTCAAGGTCCTGGAGTGGCCTAGCCAGTCTCCAGACCAAAACCCAATAGAAAATCTGTGGAGGGAGTTGAAAGTTCGTGTTGCCCGGCGACAGCCCCAAAACATAACAGATCTAGAGAAGATCTGCATGGAAGAGTGGGCCAAAATACCTGCTACAGTGTGTGCAAACCGGGATCCGGTCTCTAAGTCGACAGTAACTAGGTTGACAATGTCTAGGTCGACAGTAACTAGATCCACAGGGTCTTTAGGTCGACATGTTCTAGGTCGACAGGTCAAAAGGTCGACATGAGTCTTTCACAATTTTTTTCTTTTTTTGAACCTTTTCATACTTAACGATCCACGTGGACTACGATTGGAACGGTAATCTGTGCCGAGCGAAGTGGTAGCGGAGCGAAGGCACCATGTCCGAAGCATGGCAAGCAAAGCATGGTCACACTAAGAAGAAAACGACACCAAAATAACCTTTTGACCTGTCGACCTAGAACATGTCGACCTAAAGACCCTGTCAACCTAGTTACTGTCGACCAATAGTGGTCGACCTAGTTACTGTCGACCTTCCATACCACACCCGTGCAAACCTGGTCAAGAACTACAGGAAACGTTTGACCTCTGTAATTGCCAACTGAGGTTACATAACAAAGTATTGAGTTAAACTTTTTAATTGTCCAAATATTTATTTTCCGCAAGAATAAACAAATAAATTGTTTAAAAATAATACAATGTGATTTCCAGATTCTGCCTCTCACAGTTGAAGTGTACCTATGGTGGAACTTACAGACCTCTCTCATCTTTTTAAGTGGGTCAACTTGCACAATCGGTGGCTGTCCAAATACTTTTTTGCCCCACTGTATATGAATTAGGCCCACGGTGCAGTTCCAACAACACAATAAATGCATGGCACTAACTGCCCTGAAGTCTGTGTTTTGTATTCATTCCAGTGATCAAATGCAAAATAGCATACAGTAAATCACACAACAAATCTACTGTAAGTTGTCCTCATTTGCATACGTCTACAGACCATGCCTTGCTGCGGTCTACCCACTTGTGTCATCTGGTGTAGAAAAATGCAGAGCGACAAGTAGGAAACACGTTGGGAGCTTTTATGTACACGACGACTCGGATTGTGTTGTGTCATATTATCATCGTTGCTGTAAATGCATTTTTCACGGAGGTGCTCCAGTACTTTAAATAAATTCATGCTGATTATTAGGAGGCAAAACACATCTCCCCGTTCTTGATAGGACTGTGATAGCCGTGGCTCTGTTGGCAGTGTATTGTGCAATATGGAGCCTTCTGTATTTGACAGCAGTATAATTATGTTCTTTCAGATTATGCAGCTTTTTCATAAAAAACCATCCAGTGGTTTTGAAAGGATATTACTGTTGCTATCAAATATCACCGACCAAAAGTTCATAATTTGAAAACTTTTATATTAAAGAATTTCTTTTCTCTCTTTTTTTTTTTTTTTTTTTAGTATGATGATAGGTTAGGGATCTTGGCTAATCCCGATCAAGAATAATAAGGAAATAACACACTTCCCATCTCTTGCTGACAGCTGAACATAATTGTGGTATTATCAGGAACTGCAGAACTACTGTAGCAAAATAGAGAGAAGTTCCCACTTGACAAGCACTAGGTTTATTGAAGGAGTAAGAGCTAATGGGCACTATACGTTTTTAACTGAAGATAATGAGTACACACAATGGTCAATAAATCTAAAATAATTATACAGATCTGTTTTACGCCATTTGACACAAGACGCATAGCGAGAGAATTCGCCACTAGTAGCAATTCCAAAATGTTGGTGCTTTTTGGCTGAATTTAGCATCTCAATTGCATCATAGCCAGATACAAAGTTGCTTAAAGTGTCGGTGGTCATTCCGAGTTGATCGCTAGCTGCATTTGTTCGCAGCGCATCGATCAGGCTAAAAAAAACGGCAGTTCTGTGCATGCGTATGTGGCGCAATGCGCACGCGTGACGTACGGGAACAGCGAACGATGTAGTTTTGCCCAGGGTCTAGCGATGCATTTCAGTCGCACTGGTTGCCGCAGAGTGATTGACAGGAAGAGGGCGTTTCTGGGTGGCAACTGACCTTTTTCAGGGAGTGTTCGGAAAAACGCAGGCGTGCCAGGAAAAACACAGGCGTGGCTGGGCGAACGCTGGGCAGGTTTGTGACGCCAAATCCAGAACTGAATAGTTTGAAGTGATCCCAAGCGTTGAGTAGGTTTTGAGCTACTCTGAAACTACACACAAAATTTATGCAGGCGCTCTGCGATAAAAATGTTTGCACTTCTGCTAAGCTAAAATACACTCCCATTGGGCGGCGGGCCGGCGGCATAGCGTTTGCACGGCTGCTAAAAACTGCTAGTGAGCGATCAACTCGGAATGACCCCCATAGTAAGAGTATTTTTGTAATGTTAGTGTAAATTAAGCACAATGATGGCTGGTGCAATACGTAACATGTATCTGCCGCTGCTCTGATGTGTGTGTGTGTGTGTGTGTGTGTGTGTGTGTGTTGGCGGGGGGGGGGGGGGGGACTGCTGTGCTGATACTCTGATGCAGGAGTGGGGTGGAACTGCCATTCCACTGCTCTGATGCAGGGGGAACTGCCGTGTCGCTGCTCTGCTGCAGTGGGGTGGGGGCGGGGGGGGTTAAGGATAGGTGTATGTGGACCCGTCTGTAATATAAAGCGTCAGGCGCCATTTCCAGTCCGAGCACTCCTGAACCTTTCGTGACAAGAGCTCCCAGCCATTCTCTCTGTGCCAAGTACCATTGGGGCCCATTTATCATTGAATATTTGCGATTTAATCCCTGAAAACACCCATTTGGGGGATTCAATACGGCCCGAATTACCAATATACTCAATGCTAAGCATTCTGGAGATTGGCCCCCGCAGCTATGGGCCAGACATCGCTGCTGTGGTTTCAGAGGGTTCCGGAAACGGGTGCTGCGCATGTGCGGTCAGTTGGACCGTGCACACGCAGAATCCCCGGCAGCCCTTTGCAATGATGTCATCTTCTTGGTACCTAAAACATCATAAATAAATGGGCCACTGCACCCTTACATGCTCCGCATGCACAGGAAACACATTCCCCAGTGGGCCCATTATGCCCCAGTCTGAAACCGGCACTGATGGGTTTCTCTTTTCACTTGCAGTCGCAAATGCCCCCTCCCATGGTACTCAAGACATTGAGTGTAGGATCAGTAGCGGATCTTGCCACTGGAAAGCAGGACTTTTGTCCGGGGCGCCGCCTTCCGGGGGGCGCCGTCGCCGTCCGGAGGGCGCCGCACCATGGCAATATCCGCTACTGCTGTGCCCCCCACTGCCCGCTGTGTGCCCCGCTGGTCCCACTGGTTCCCCGCTGTGAAGGGAACTAGACGCTACGCGTCTAGTTTCCCTTCGTGGAGAGGACCTTTGATGAGCAGTGCGCGATGATGTCATCGCGCACCGCACAGCATTGTGGGACTGACACAGACGCTAGGGGTCATAATTGACCTCTAGTGTCTGTCTATGCCAGATCCGAGGAGAGGAGCGGCGCCGGCGGTGGTCTGCAGCGGTCGGGGGCGGGGATAGTAAGTATTCATTTTTTTTTCTTTTTCAGCGGCGCTACTCTACTGTACAGGGGCGTCACTGACCACGCCCCCTGTATGAAGTCACGCCCCCTATTTCCTGCCCGGGGCGCCAAAAGGGCAAGAACCGGCCCAGTGTAGGATTATAGCATACACTTGCTCCAGGTGCCATAGACTCATGCTATGGTGAATTATAGGTGCCATCAGAGGTTATCAGCTACGTCATCGTACTCTGAACGTCATCGTACACCGAGCGTCTATTGCATCTTAGTCGCCTCACAGACACAGTGATAAACCGCTCAGAGAAACTGGGCTGTGACTTTATCAGCACGGGAACTGAAATAACTCTACAGATGTGTGTCGACCCCCGTGTTTTGGTTTGGTATCTGTATAAACTTTGTGTTTTAGTTTTGACAAAACAGGTATGGGTCATTAGGTCGACCACTATTTGTCGACATGCTATTTGGTCAACATGGTCATTAGGTCGACATCTACTAGGTCGACATGGAAAACGGTCGACATGATTTTTTTTAACTCTTTTTTGTATCGTTTTCTTTGTAAAGTGACCGGGAACCCCAATTAGTGCACCGTGTCCCCTCGCTTCGCTCACCATGCTTCAGGCTTCAGGTGACTATTCCCAATCGTAATCCACGTGGATCGGAAAGTATGAAAAAGTAAAAAAAAAAATGGAAAAAAAAGTGAATAACTCACGTCGGCGTTTTTCATGTCAACCTAATGACCATGTCGGCGTAGTGACCCTGTCGAACTTATGCATGTCGACCAATAGTGGTCAACCTAATAACTGTCGACCTAAGGACCCTATCTTGACAAAACTTCCCTCACATTTTTTGGTTTTAGGTCTGTATTTATTTTTTTGAAATTGATAAAAACAGCTAAAATCACATAATTTGGGCCCTACCTTATTATTAACCTCAGTAACATTCATTTCCAGTCTTTTCCAAACAATTTCCTCACAGCTCACAATATTGTTCACCAACATAGGCCAAGGCCGGCTGGCTAACCTAAGCAGCGGAGCAGCGGAACAAACACACGGCAGTCATTTCTGTTCAAATATGTTTTGCAAATTAGTAATGTATTAAAATAACTAACGCACAAGTACAGTACTTGCAATAGAAAACAATACAACACAGAAATTTACTAAGAATTATGTGGAATATCATTATTCAATAGTATTAGTAGTTAACAAACCACAAAGGAAAACCTCTAAACCAAGTGTAAAATAGCAACAGCAGATGTGGATGCCCCCAGCACGTGCCTATTCTCAGTAGTGATGAGCGCCTGAAATTTTTCGGGTTTTGTGTTTTGGTTTTGGGTTCGGTTCCGCGGCCGTGTTTTGGGTTCGACCGCGTTTTGGCAAAACCTCACCGAATTTTTTTTGTCGGATTCGGGTGTGTTTTGGATTCGGGTGTTTTTTTCAAAAAACCCTAAAAAACAGCTTAAATCATAGAATTTGGGGGTCATTTTGATCCCATATTATTATTAACCTCAAAAACCATAATTTCCACTCATTTTCAGTCTATTCTGAATACCTCACACCTCACAATATTATTTTTAGTCCTAAAATTTGCACCGAGGTCGCTGGATGACTAAGCTAAGCGACCCTAGTGGCCGACACAAACACCTGGCCCATCTAGGAGTGGCACTGCAGTGTCACGCAGGATGTCCCTTCCAAAAAACCCTCCCCAAACAGCACATGACGCAAAGAAAAAAAGAGGCGCAATGAGGTAGCTGTGTGAGTAAGATTAGCGACCCTAGTGGCCGACACAAACACCGGGCCCATTTAGGAGTGGCACTGCAGTGTCACGCAGGATGTCCCTTCCAAAAAACCCTCCCCAAACAGCACATGATGCAAAGAAAAAAAGGCGCAATGAGGTAGCTGTGTGAGTAAGATTAGCGACCCTAGTGGCCGACACAAACACCGGGCCCATCTAGGAGTGGCACTGCAGTGTCACGTAGGATGTCCCTTCCAAAAAACCCTCCCCAAACAGCACATGACGCAAAGAAAAAAAGAGGCGCAATGAGGTAGCTGTGTGAGTAAGATTAGCGACCGTAGTGGCCGACACAAACACCGGGCCCATTTAGGAGTGGCACTGCAGTGTCACGCAGGATGTCCCTTCCAAAAAACCCTCCCCAAACAGCACATGACGCAAAGAAAAAAAGAGGCGCAATGAGGTAGCTGTGTGAGTAAGATTAGCGACCGTAGTGGCCGACACAAACACCGGGCCCATTTAGGAGTGGCACTGCAGTGTCACGCAGGATGTCCCTTCCAAAAAACCCTCCCCAAACAGCACATGACGCAAAGAAAAAAAGAGGCGCAATGAGGTAGCTGTGTGAGTAAGATTAGCGACCCTAGTGGCCGACACAAACACCGGGCCCATCTAGGAGTGGCACTGCAGTGTCACGTAGGATGTCCCTTCCAAAAAACCCTCCCCAAACAGCACATGACGCAAAGAAAAAAAGAGGCGCAATGAGGTAGCTGTGTGAGTAAGATTAGCGACCGTAGTGGCCGACACAAACACCGGGCCCATTTAGGAGTGGCACTGCAGTGTCACGCAGGATGTCCCTTCCAAAAAACCCTCCCCAAACAGCACATGCCGCAAAGAAAAAAAGAGGCGCAATGAGGTAGCTGACTGTGTGAGTAAGATAAGCGACCCTAGTGGCCGACACAAACACCGGGCCCATTTAGGAGTGGCACTGCAGTGTCACGCAGGATGTCCCTTCCAAAAAACCCTCCCCAAACAGCACATGACGCAAAGAAAAATAAAAGAAAAAAGAGGTGCAAGATGGAATTGTCCTTGGGCCCTCCCCCCCACCCTTATGTTGTATAAACAAAACAGGACATGCACACTTTAACCAACCCATCATTTCAGTGACAGGGTCTGCCACACGACTGTGACTGATATGACGGGTTGGTTTGGACCCCCCCCAAAAAAGAAGCAATTAATCTCTCCTTGCACAAACTGGCTCTACAGAGGCAAGATGTCCACCTCATCATCATCCTCCGATATATCACCGTGTACATCCCCCTCCTCACAGATTATCAATTCGTCCCCACTGGAATCCACCATCTCAGCTCCCTGTGTACTTTGTGGAGGCAATTGCTGCTGGTCAATGTCTCCGCGGAGGAATTGATTATAATTCATTTTAATGAACATCATCTTCTCCACATTTTCTGGATGTAACCTCGTACGCCGATTGCTGACAAGGTGAGCGGCGGCACTAAACACTCTTTCGGAGTACACACTTGTGGGAGGGCAACTTAGGTAGAATAAAGCCAGTTTGTGCAAGGGCCTCCAAATTGCCTCTTTTTCCTGCCAGTATAAGTATGGACTGTGTGACGTGCCTACTTGGATGCGGTCACTCATATAATCCTCCACCATTCTTTCAATGGGGAGAGAATCATATGCAGTGACAGTAGACGACATGTCCGTAATCGTTGTCAGGTCCTTCAGTCCGGACCAGATGTCAGCATCAGCAGTCGCTCCAGACTGCCCTGCATCACCGCCAGCGGGTGGGCTCGGAATTCACCCCCAGTTGCGGGAGAATGTGAAGGAGGAGATGTTGACAGGTCGCGTTCCGCTTGACTTGACAATTTTCTCACCAGCAGGTCTTTCAACCCCAGCAGACTTGTGTCTGCCGGAAAGAGAGATCCAAGGTAGGCTTTAAATCTAGGATCGAGCATGGTGGCCAAAATGTAGTGCTCTGATTTCAACAGATTGACCACCCGTGAATCCTTGTTAAGCGAATTAAGGGCTCCATCCACAAGTCCCACATGCCTAGCGGAATCGCTCCGTGTTAGCTCCTCCTTCAATGTCTCCAGCTTCTTCTGCAAAAGCCTTATGAGGGGAATGACCTGACTCAGGCTGGCAGTGTCTGAACTGACTTCACGTGTGGCAAGTTCAAAGGGCATCAGAACCTTGCACAACGTTGAAATCATTCTCCACTGCGCTTGAGACAGGTGCATTCCACCTCCTATATCGTGCTCAATTGTATAGGCTTGAATGGCCTTTTGCTGCTCCTCCAACCTCTGAAGCATATAGAGGGTTGAATTCCACCTCGTTACCACTTCTTGCTTCAGATGATGGCAGGGCAGGTTCAGTAGTTTTTGGTGGTGCTCCAGTCTTCTGTACGTGGTGCCTGTACGCCGAAAGTGTCCCGCAATTCTCCTGGCCACCGACAGCATCTCTTGCACGCCCCTGTCGTTTTTTAAATAATTCTGCACCACCAAATTCAAGGTATGTGCAAAACATGGGACGTGCTGGAATTTGCCCATATTTAATGCACACACAATATTGCTGGCGTTGTCCGATGCCACAAATCCACAGGAGAGTCCAATTGGGGTAAGCCGTTCCGCGATGATCTTCCTCAGTTGCCGTAAGAGGTTTTCAGCTGTGTGCGTATTCTGGAAACCGGTGATACAAAGCGTAGCCTGCCTAGGAAAGAGTTGGCGTTTGCGAGATGCTGCTACTGGTGCCGCCGCTGCTGTTCTTGCGGCGGGAGTCCATACATCTACCCAGTGGGCTGTCACAGTCATATAGTCCTGACCCTGCCCTGCTCCACTTGTCCACATGTCCGTGGTTAAGTGGACATTGGGTACAGCTGCATTTTTTAGGACACTGGTGACTCTTTTTCTGAGGTCTGTGTACATTTTCGGTATCGCCTGCCTAGAGAAATGGAACCTAGATGGTATTTGGTACCGGGGACACAGTACCTCCAACAAGTCTCTAGTTGGCTCTGCAGTAATGATGGATACCGGAACCACGTTTCTCACCACCCAGGATGCCAAGGCCTCAGTTATCCGCTTTGCAGTAGCATGACTGCTGTGATATTTCATCTTCCTCGCAAAGGACTGTTGGACAGTCAATTGCTTGGTGGAAGTAGTAAAAGTGGTCTTACGACTTCCCCTCTGGGATGACCATCGACTCCCAGCAGCAACAACAGCAGCGCCAGCAGCAGTAGGCGTTACACGCAAGGATGCATCGGAGGAATCCCAGGCAGGAGAGGAATCATCAGAATTGCCAGTGACATGGCCTGCAGGACTATTGGCATTCCTGGGAAGGAGGAAATTTACACTGAGGGAGTTGGTGGGGTGGTTTGCGTGAGCTTGGTTACAAGAGGAAGGGATTTACTGGTCAGTGGACTGCTTCCGCTGTCACCCAAAGTTTTTGAACTTGTCACTGACTTATTATGAATGCGCTGCAGGTGACGTATAAGGGAGGATGTTCCGAGGTGGTTAACGTCCTTACCCCTACTTATTACAGCTTGACAAAGGGAACACACGGCTTGACACCTGTTGTCCGCATTTCTGTTGAAATAGTTCCACACCGAAGAGCTGATTTTTTTGGTATTTTCACCAGGCATGTCAACGGCCATATTCCTCCCACGGACAACAGGTGTCTCGCCGGGTGCCTGACTTAAACAAACCACCTCACCATCAGAATCCTCCTGGTCAATTTCCTCCCCAGCGCCAGCAACACCCATATCCTCCTCATCCTGGTGTACTTCAACACTGACATCTTCAATCTGACTATCAGGAACTGGACTGCGGGTGCTCCTTCCAGCACTTGCAGGGGGCGTGCAAATGGTGGAAGGCGCATGCTCTTCACATCCAGTGTTGGGAAGGTCAGGCATCGCAACCGACACAATTGGACTCTCCTTGTGGATTTGGGATTTCGAAAAACGCACAGTTCTTTGCGGTGCTACTGCTTTTGCCAGCTTGAGTCTTTTCATTTTTCTAGCGAGAGGCTGAGTGCCTCCATCCTCATGTGAAGCTGAACCACTAGCCATGAACATAGGCCAGGGCCTCAGCCGTTCCTTGCCACTCCGTGTGGTAAATGGCATATTGGCAAGTTTACGCTTCTCCTCCGACAATTTTATTTTAGGTTTTGGAGTCCTTTTTTTACTGATATTTGGTGTTTTGGATTTGACATGCTCTGTACTATGACATTGGGCATCGGCCTTGGCAGACGACGTTGCTGGCATTTCATCGTCTCGGCCATGACTAGTGGCAGCAGCTTCAGCACGAGGTGGAAGTGGATCTTGATCTTTCCCTAATTTTGGAACCTCAACATTTTTGTTCTCCATATTTTAATAGGCACAACTAAAAGGCACCTCAGGTAAACAATGGAGATGGATGGATACTAGTATACAATTATGGACGGACTGCCGAGTGCCGACACAGAGGTAGCTACAGCCGTGGACTACCGTACTGTACTGTGTCTGCTGCTAATATAGACTGGTTGATAAAGAGATGTAGTAGTATGTATGTATAAAGAAGAAAGAAAAAAAAACCACGGGTAGGTGGTATACAATTATGGATGGACTGCCGAGTGCCGACACAGAGGTAGCTACAGCCGTGAACTACCGTACTGTACTGTGTCTGCTGCTAATATAGACTGGTTGATAAAGAGATGTAGTAGTATGTATGTATAAAGAAGAAAGAAAAAAAAACCACGGGTAGGTGGTATACAATTATGGACGGACTGCCGAGTGCCGACACAGAGGTAGCTACAGCCATGGACTACCGTACTGTACTGTGTCTGCTGCTAATATAGACTGGTTGATAAAGAGATGTAGTAGTATGTATGTATAAAGAAGAAAGAAAAAAAAACCACGGGTAGGTGGTATACAATTATGGACGGACTGCCGAGTGCCGACACAGAGGTAGCTACAGCCGTGGACTACCGTACTGTACTGTGTCTGCTGCTAATATAGACTGGTTGATAAAGAGATGTAGTAGTATGTATGTATAAAGAAGAAAGAAAAAAAAACCACGGGTAGGTGGTATACAATTATGGACGGACTGCCGAGTGCTGACACAGAGGTAGCTACAGCCGTGGACTACCGTACTGTACTGTGTCTGCTGCTAATATAGACTGGTTGATAAAGAGATGTAGTAGTATGTATGTATAAAGAAAGAAAAAAAAACCACGGGTAGGTGGTATACAATTATGGACGGACTGCCGAGTGCCGACACAGAGGTAGCTACAGCCGTGGACTACCGTACTGTACTGTGTCTGCTGCTAATATAGACTGGTTGATAAAGAGATGTAGTAGTATGTATGTATAAAGAAGAAAGAAAAAAAAACCACGGGTAGGTGGTATACAATTATGGACGGACTGCCGAGTGCCGACACAGAGGTAGCTACAGCCGTGGACTACCGTACTGTACTGTGTCTGCTGCTAATATAGACTGGTTGATAAAGAGATGTAGTAGTATGTATGTATAAAGAAGAAAGAAAAAAAAACCACGGGTAGGTGGTATACAATTATGGACGGACTGCCGAGTGCCGACACAGAGGTAGCTACAGCCGTGAACTACCGTACTGTACTGTGTCTGCTGCTAATATAGACTGGTTGATAAAGAGATGTAGTAGTATGTATGTATAAAGAAGAAAGAAAAAAAAAACCACGGGTAGGTGGTATACAATTATGGATGGACTGCCGAGTGCCGACACAGAGGTAGCTACAGCCGTGAACTACCGTACTGTGTCTGCTGCGACTGGATGATAAATAATGATATAAAAAATATATATATATCACTACTGCAGCCGGACAGGTATATATTATATAATGACGGACCTGCTGGACACTGTCTGTCAGCAGAATGAGTTTTTTATAGAATAAAAAAAAAAACACCACACAAGTGAAGTCACACGACGAGTGTTTAACTTTTTCAGGCAATCACAATATAGTATACTACTAACTATACTGGTGGTCAGTGTGGTCAGGTCACTGGTCAGTCACACTGGCAGTGGCACTCCTGCAGCAAAAGTGTGCACTGTTTAATTTTAATATAATATGTACTCCTGGCTCCTGCTATAACCTATAACTGGCACTGCAGTGCTCCCCAGTCTCCCCCACAATTATAAGCTGTGTGAGCTGAGCACAGTCAGATATATACACATAGATGATGCAGCACACTGGGCTGAGCAGTGCACACAGATATGGTATGTGACTGAGTCACTGTGTGTATCGTTTTTTTCAGGCAGAGAACGGATATATTAAATAAAACAAAACTGCACTGTCTGGTGGTCACTGTGGTCAGTCACTAGTAAACTCTGCACTCTCTACACTTCTACAGTACTCCTAAGCTCCAGTAAATCAGGTCAATCTCTCTCTCTCTCTCTTCTAATCTAAATGGAGAGGACGCCAGCCACGTCCTCTCCCTATCAATCTCAATGCACGTGTGAAAATGGCGGCGACGCGCGGCTCCTTATATAGAATCCGAGTCTCGCGAGAATCCGACAGCGTCATGATGACGTTCGGGCGCGCTCGGGTTAACCGAGCAAGGCGGGAGGATCCGAGTCTGCTCGGACCCGTGAAAAAAACCATGAAGTTCGGGCGGGTTCGGATTCAGAGAAACCGAACCCGCTCATCTCTAATTCTCAGTGACCAATCTGTACCTCCCTCCTGGGGGCTCTGGGCCACTGATGACTGGCGCGTGTTCCAACCACAAAAACTCAGAAGAGGATGTGGGCGCATGCGCAGGGCCCGCAAAAAATGCAAACACCTCTGCCTGATTGCGTTTGCAGGCCGGGGGAAGGGGCGTCAACGCTCCGTTTCCAAGGCAGAGGTGGAGTGTGGCGATGAAGAAAGTGGGGCGGCGCCAATCAAACGGTGGGCCAAACAGGAACGTGATCAGGGCGACTGCGTGACGTCACACACAGCCGCTGCAATCAGAAAAATGGCGTCCGGCCTCCTGCGAGCGAAGCCAGGCTGCACCGCCAAGAGGCTATCTCATTTTTTGTGACCACGCTGAAATTGCGGTGTTCAGCGTGGTCAAGGTGTGTGTGTGTGGGAGAGGGGGGGGGGGGGGCAGATAGCATGCTGGGTGGCCCCCAGCATGCGATCCAAAGGATTTGCGATCCTTACTGAATCAGGTCCAATGTTTGGTTGCCATGGGCAACTTCTCCACTGGCTCACTTCTACACTCTTATCACTTCTTAGTACATGTCTCTATAACCAGACTTCTATGTAGGATATGGTTGCTTAACCACGTGCCTGGCATGGTGGCATTAGTTGCGACCATGCCTGCAAGTGCTCTATCTGACATGGTGGCACAGGATGCGACCAGTCAGATAGAGAGTGTTAGCAGCGGCAGGGAAGGGAAACTTCGCTCCGCTGCTGCTGTCAGTGCGACCGGAACCCTCTGCCGCCCTGCACTCTCCCCCTGTGTCTGTCGTGCTGCCAATCACTGATTGGTCAGCATGGCAGGACCCCCCCCCCTTCAGCGGCTGCAGACAATGGCAGCCGCTGGGGAGAGTAAATGAACCCTCCTAAGCCACCCCCAGACCCCCCCCCCCCGCCCCCTGTATACCTGCAGGCTGTCCCGGCTTTCAAAATGAAAGCCACGATGGTCACAATGTTCCCGATCGATGTTTCAATGTTTGGGGGGGAAGGAGGGGGGGGATATTTTTTTTCCTTTTAACTAAAATCATTTGGGATAGGGTTAATTCATGTTCTTCACCTAATTCACTCATAAAAAAAAAACACGACAATTTCGGAGCGGTTTTCAGCAAAATAAATCGTCAGTTAAGTGGTTAATGGGATGACATTCCATTTTCAGTGAATGGTGCGTGCAATGGATGTTATATTGGTAAGGGGGAGGGGTGTAGTACAGAAGCTTTTATAATGTACTGGGGGCACTGTAATGTGACATAATATGAACTGGGGCACTACAATATGATATAATATGAACCAATGGGCACTTTGTGCAGTAGTGGATCTTGCCACGGGCAAGCAGGACTTTTGCCCGGGGCGCCGCCTACCAGAGGGTGCCAGCACCATCCGGAGGGCACCACTCCATGGCAAGATCTGCTACTGCTGTGCTCCCCGCTGTGTCCCCCGCCGCCCCGCTGTGAAGGGAACTAGACGCTACGCGTCTAGTTTCCCTTCGTGCAGAGGACCTGTGCTGTGCGGTGCGCAATGACGTCATCGTGCACCGCACAGCAATGTGGGACTGACAGACGCTAGGGGTCATAATTGACCTCTAGTGTCTGTCTATGGCAGATCCGAGGAGAGGAGCGGCGCTGGTGGAGGTCTGCAGCGGTCGGGTGCGGGGATAGTAAGTATATATTTTTTTTCTTTTTCAGCGGCGCTACTCTACTGTACAGGGGGCGTGACTGACCACGTCCCCTTATGAAGCCACGCCCATATTACCCGCCCGGGGCGCCAAAAGGGCAAGAACTGGCCCTGACTTTGTGGTACTGTATAATGTGAACGTAGTAGCGAATCTTGCTACGGGCACATGGGATTTTTGCCCAGGGCACCGCCTTCCGGAGGGCGCCGCTGCCATGGCAAGATCCGCTACTGGTGGTGCTGGCTGTCACTGCTGTGCATTGCACGATGCCATCATTGTGCACCGCACAGCATTGTGGAACTGTAAAACCCCACTGGTACTAGGTATGCAAAAGCTGCAGTCACTGTGTATAGTACATCACACTTACTCTGCCCCGGCTGGTCATGGGTTCAGGCACAGATACCAGAGGGTCCCCTGAATAATCAGGAGTTTAATTACAGTTGCATTGTGGGAGTGGACTATAGGTGTCGGTGCAGCGCATAAAGAATTGGGCGCCAGGCCATCTCATAAACAGAATAAAGTTTATTTTAACATCAAACAGAGATATTGCAGGGATAACTTGTGAACACTCCTCCAGCACAAAGCAATACGGTTACAGTGGATCCCATATCAGGGCACCTCCTCCAGCACATCACATAGTCGCAGCAGCATATATATATGGCGAACATCAGTACGTACCAGGGCATTCTGTGACCAGTAGTGCTACACATCAGGTTACCGTCTCTCTCTCTTTTACATAGTGAGGATTCTTGTCCATGGGGGGCTTCTAATCACGCCGCGTGGCTTTCCGACCACTTCACCCAGATACCTCTTGAGACTCACACCTTTAGCACACTTTTCTCCTGGCATCACCCTTTCACTGGAGTACTGAATACTGCTGCTCTCACACTGTGATGTCTCCCTCTGTCAGGTGCCTTGCTGTGGCTGGCATCTCTCCCCACCAAAACATGTGGGGAGCCCTCACTGGGGCTACATCTTTCTAGCTAATCCACCACACTTCTGCTAGCTAATACACGTGCTTCTCCTGCCAACACTTCCTGCTTCTGGGCTGCAAAGACAACACACACTACTCACTGTCTCCTCACTGTCTGCTCACTGCTGCTGCAGGACAACCTTTTTTATAACTTTGCATTCCCCAGGAACACATTCCATCTGGGATTTCCCGCTCT
Organism: Pseudophryne corroboree; assembly: GCF_028390025.1. Lineage (NCBI taxonomy): Eukaryota > Metazoa > Chordata > Amphibia > Anura > Myobatrachidae > Pseudophryne > Pseudophryne corroboree. The sequence continues at coordinate 789,552,651 of NC_086446.1, forward strand.
GAGTTTCCCGCTCTGAGTTTGCAAATGGGTGAGTCATGCCCTTTGCATTTTGCAGGCTGATCTGTATTGCTGTGAGCTGGGCTGTTAACTCCTTCTGTGCTGCAAGCTGTAGGCTGCTGGCACAGTTCTATATTACACAGCCATGCTGGCACCTGTAGTGTCACAGTTGATTTGTGCTTGCAGTTCCAGGGTATTACAGAACGGCACATAGACACCGGTGGCTGGAGACAGAAGGCAGCGGGCAGGAATCAGGAGCGCTGATAGTGAGTATTAATTTAAAAAAAAAACTTTTTTAAAATGTATTTATGTTTTTGTAAGCATCGCAACTAGGGGGCACAAATGGGGGCACAACTGTGCTGGGGGCAATACCACTGGGGGCACCAACAGGGGACAACTGTACTGGGGGCAATACCACTGGGGGCACAACTCTACAGGGGGCATAACTGACCACGCCCCTTTATGAAGCCACGCCCCTATTTTCACCCGGGGCGCCACAAGGGCTAGAACCGGCCCTGTTCTTGCCATTCCAGTAACGTCACTATGGTATTTTGTATATGATTTGCGATATTAATGGTTTTTTTTTATATATTCTGTATCCCTAATACAGAGAATTCTCATAAAAATATTATTTAATAAAAAAATGCATTGTTATTTTTTATTGCGCTGTAATATTTGTTAGAGCTAAAATGACAGACATTAAGAAATATTGAATTACTTTAATTTTAAAGAATAGCGATGAGGTGCCCCTTGTTCACACTAATTATCCTGATTGGAGGAGCTCAGATTTCTGTACAAATTGCAGGACAGGTTCCCCTGAGAAGAGCTATGGAGAGGCGCAGAGAATGGGATTCAGCAGGTGCTTGTTGTAATCAGTGTCCATTTATTTCTCTATAATGATCCGTCCATTCTGTGTCTTGCCAGAAATCACTGTCTGGCCATGAAGGAGACCCGGGGGGTGTGATAAGGGCTCAGCCAAGCAGTAAGTGCTGCACAAACCAGCTGTTCTCCCTGCCTATAACATGCTCTTATTAATCCTCCATTCACTGCCCACAAAGACCACACGGCCGGCTCCTGACATGATCAAACAAAGATCATTTTACTGAGACACCCTGATCATTTCACCCCGGACTGAAACGTCGACCATCTTTTTGAAATTCTTTTATATTATATATATATATATATATATATATATATATATATATACACACACACACACACACACACACACACACACACACACATATATATATATATATACTGTATATATATATATCTATATATCTACACACACACACACACACACACACACACATATTCATCAGGTGGGTTTGAAGCAGAGTCTCTCACATGAGTCAGCGCTCCTGAAGGCAATTAGTGTCCAGGGGATAGGCCTGCTCGGGACAGTGGGATCCGGAGGGCTGGGCCACTAGTGTCAGGATGCCGGGACCTGAAGGGTTCCTTATTAAGTAATAGGGAGTGAGGTAGGGCCTAACCTCCCTGGTAGTTTATACTAAAGACAGTGATCTTTCTTTTATGTAAATCTTTGTTTTTGAGCTACCTGAATAAAAGATATTTGTTGTTTTTGCACAAGCCTGGAGTCGGTCGTTGGTGGATCTTTGTTGCAGAGCACATTCTAGCAAGTCTCCTGTTACAATATATATATGAATTTCAACAAAGAGATGGTCGACGTTTCAGTCGACTTTGTATGCAGATATAGGTGCAGTCGCACGCATAATATACACATGCCGCGTATCGTTATTGCAGTCTAGTGGTGCATCTTGTTCACATGTGAAAGCTAATAAGATGCTTTTTTTCGGGGGGAAAGACGCACAAAAAGACGATCAGCGTTATTAAACGCGCTCGGGACTAGGCAGGACTAGAAAAGCTTCTTAACATTACTGCAGCAATGATGACAGAGGGGAAAATCTGTATATCTTGTGTTATCCTAGGCCAGAAACGTGACTTAATAAAACTTTGGAAAAACTCAAACTCCAGAGTAGCGGGGATTATTCTGAGCGGCATTTGATGAGGGACGTGGTGTGAGATTTATAATGAAAAGGTGCTCTAAAGCCTTTTAGAGTGTACTGCGCTGATTCTGTGCTGTGCGGGATCAGGTGCAGAGTGTACAGGGGACAGGATAAGTTGCCAGAATCATAGAGTATAAATCAAACTAGACGGCTTTATGTTTTAGGGCTCCAGGAAGACCTGCGGATGAGTGATGCGCTCAGCGCCGGCCACTGGACTCCCGAACACCAGTAATTGCTCTTAAAAAGAGGCAGCAAAGACAGAGAGATATAATGTCAGTCTGGAAGGATTACAGCAAGTTAATAAAAAATACGTAAGTACCATATGTCAGGTAGCCGGTGACAGAATAGGACAAAGAGTCTCATTTGTAAGAATATCTTCTTCTGGACTTTCCAACACAATTTCCCCCCTCTCCCAGATGTGAGCACTCAGATCTATAAACTCAGACCTCTTCTCATGGTGTATATGGTAGGCAGAGACTTAGCGCAGATCTGTGCCTCTATTATTCATAAATATATGTTTAATTTTTACCAGTAAATGTAGCAACATTTCAGGAGTCAGTGCACTTTCCCCATGGTTTCCCAGCCAGGGGCCGGCTGTGTTTTGTTCATATGTTTGTAAATCCAGTCATCAGGACACAGAGACATGTGAGTTCACTGCTGTGCTGTTTATTCCATCACCAACTCCAGACAAACTGCACTCTGGACCACCCACTTCCCAGCATCCCTCTGGTCCTAGGGACCATCACTGAAGACTCAGGCTTATACATATTAGTAAGGGAGTGTAAACAAATATTAAGCATTCTAATACACTAACATAACATCCTCTTTTGTTTAAAGATAAACCCTGTATGCGTCAATGCAACAATTAACAACGTCATATTGAGAACATCATCTAACACGTTTCAATGAGTCTCTCAGGTCTGCGTATTTCCCTTTTGGGTCTTTCATACACAGTCTGTGTTTCATCGACCATGTTGGACCTTTCTAGAATCGTGGTTTGTTCACCATTATCAGGATCATCATACATGTCAGATGAAGGGTATTCTTCAGTCATGTTGTCTTCATTATGGTTAGGTTGAGATCTTAAATCCACCCGATTTCTTCTTACTTCCGTTCCACGCTCTGTACGTATAGTATAAGATCTTGGTGCTACTTATGCTTGCACAATACCTTTCTGCACCCAAATACCTTTCTCGTGATCTCTGAGACGGACTTGGTCACTCAATTTTAGATCAGATAAGCTTTTTGCTCGCCTGTCATGGAACAGTTTCTATTTCGCCTGTTGACGTTATTTACTCAGTCTGACCAACGCTGAGTTATGTGTATTAAGCAGTTCATCATGTATCGGGAGATTTGCTCTAATCCTCCTTCCCATCAGTATTTGTGCAGGAGAAAGTCCATTCTGTAAAGGTGTACTGCAGTAGATTAAAAGACTTTTGTAAAAATCTTCTTTACCTTCTTGAGCTTTTTTCATGAGACTCTACAGTTTTTACTGAACTTTCCACCAACACATTTGAGCGTGGATAGTGGGGACTTGACGTAGTATGGACAAATTCCCACTCATCAGCAAATTGTCTAAATTCAGCACTGGAAAACTGAGGACCATTGTCAGTGAACACTTCCATAGGAGCACCATGCCTTGCAAATATTGACTTCATGCAATTGATTGCGACTTTACTTGTAGTTGTATGTAGTGTCTTCACCTCAGGGTAGTTAGAGTAATAATCAGTCACGACAAAATACATTTTCCCATTACAATCAAACAAATCTGCGCCAACTTTCTGGTACGGTCTCTCTGGCACTGCATGAGGACTCAGTGGCTCAACTTGTTGTTTCGGTCTATACGTAAGACATAATTCACATGTAGCTGTAGTCTGTGCTATGTCTTGGTTCATTCTTGGCCAATACATAACTTCACATGCTCTCCGCTTACATTTTTCTTCTCCTAAGTGGCCTTCATGTATCTTGCACAGCATAGTTTTTCTTAGTCGTGCAGGTATGATAAACCTATTGTCTTTGTAAATAATACCATCGACAACTGTAAGGTCACTGCGGTACATCCAATAATCATGAATAGACAGCGGGCATGCATTTTTTTCTGCAGGCCAGCCTTTCAGAATGATATCTTTCAACACTTTCATTGTGTCATCTGTCTCAGTTTCTTTCCTAATCAGTTCTTGTCTTGCAAGAGACACTGGTAGAGAAGCTACGATCAAATTAACATAGGCTTCTATCTCTTCATCCATCAGACTTTTGGAACCTTCACTTTTGTCCACAGCACGAGAAAGTGTATCAGCAATGTACATGTATTTACCGGGACAGTACAGCAAGTGTACATCATATTTCTGTAGTCTGATAAGCATTCGTTGAATTCTCATGGGACAGTCATGTAATGATTTAGTCATGATTAGTGGTGAGCGGGTTAGGTTCGTTGGAATCCGAACCCGCACGAACTTCACCTTTTTTTGCACGAGTCCGAGCAACTCAGATCCTCCCGCCTTGCTCGGTTAACCCGAGCGCGCCTGAACGTCATCATCCCACTGTCGGATTCTCGCGAGATTCGTATTCTATATAAGGAGCCGCGCGTCGCCGCCATTTTTCACTCGTGCATTGGAAATGATCATGAGAGGACATGGCTAGCGTCCTCTCAGTTTCTATGTTCAGGGGGCTGCAAATATCTGTGCTCAGTGTGCTGCAAATATCTACGTTCTCTGTCTGAAAAACGCTCCATATCTGTGCTCAGTGTGCTGCAAATATCTGTGCTCACACTGCTTTATTGTGGGGACTGGGGACCACCAGTATTATATAGGAGGAGTACAGTGCAGAGTTTTGCTGACCAGTGACCACCAGTATTATACGTTCTCTGCCTGAAAAATGCTCCATATCTGTGCTCAGTGTGCTGCAAATATCTGTGCTCACACTGCTTTATTGTGGGGACTGGGGACCACCAGTATTATATAGGAGGAGTACAGTGCAGAGTTTTGCTGACCAGTGACCACCAGTATTATACGTTCTCTGCATGAAAAACGCTCCATATCTGTGCTCAGTGTGCTGCAAATATCTATGCTCACACTGCTTTATTGTGGGGAGTGGGGACTGGGGACCACCAGTATTATATAGGAGGAGTACAGTGCAGAGTTTTGCTGACCAGTGACCACCAGTATTATACGTTCTCTGCCTGAAAAATGCTCCATATCGGTGCTGCATTGTAGAATACATAGTAGGAGTAGAGTGCATAATTTTGCTGACCACCATTATATAATATATAGCAGTACGGTACAGTAGGTCACTGCTCTACCTACCTCTGTGTCGTCAAGTATACTATCCATCCATACCTGTGGTGCATTTCAGTTTTGCACAGTTTGCTGACCACCAGTATATAATATATAGCAGTACGGTACAGATGGCCACTGCTCTACCTACCTCTGTGTCGTCAAGTATACTATCCATCCATACCTGTGGTGCATTTCAGTTTTGCACAGTTTGCTGACCATCAGTATATAATATATAGCAGTACGGTACAGTAGGCCACTGCTCTAGCTACCTCTGTGTCGTCAAGTATACTATCCATCCATACCTGTGGTGCATTTAAGTTATGCGCAGTATATATATAGTAGTAGGACAGTGCATTGCCACTCCTAGATGGGCCAGGTGTTTGTGTCGACCACTTGGGTCGCTTAGCTTAGTCACACAGCTACCTCATTGCACCTCTTTTTTTCTTTGCATCATGTGCTGTTTGGGGACTACTTTTTAAATCTGCCATCCTGTCTGACACTGCAGTGCCACTCCTATATGGGCCAGGTGTTTGTGTCGGCCACTTGTGTCGCTTAGCTTAGCCATCCAGCGACCTTGGTGCACCTCTTTTTTTCTTTGCATCATGTGCTGTTTGGGGACTACTTTTTAAATCTGCCATCCTGTCTGACACTGCAGTGCCACTCCTAGATGGGCCAGGTGTTTGTGTCGGCCACTTGTGTCGCTTAGCTTAGCCATCCAGCGACCTTGGTGCAAATTTTAGGACTAAAAATAATATTGTGAGGTGTTCAGAATAGACTGGAAATGAGTGGAAATTATGGTTATTGAGGTTAATAATACTATGAGATCAAAATGACCCCCAAATTCTATGATTTAAGCTGTTTTTGAGGGTTTTTTGTAAAAAAACACCCAAATCCGACAAAAAATTTTCAGGGAGGTTTTGCCAAAACGCGTCCGAATCCAAAACACGGCCACGGAACCGAATCCAAAACCAAAACACAAAACCCGAAAAATTTCCGGTGCACATCACTAGTCATGATAACTACCAATAGCTTGTAGTCAGTTTCCACTGTAAATGTTTGACCATACATAAACTGATGAAATCGCTCACATACATATGTGATCGCTAGAAGTTCTTTTTCTATCTGAGCATACCTTGTTTCAGCACTTGTCAGTGCTCTTGATGCACAGATTACTGGTTGCCATGTATCCTCATGTTCTTGTAACAACACTGAGCCTAAGCCAAATTGCGAAGCATCTGCTGAAATTCTTATTCTTTTCGCAGGATCAAAGAATTTTAGCACTGGTTGCTCTGTAATGATCTGTTTCAAGTTTTGCCAACTTTCTTCTTGTTCATGTGACCACATCCACTCGTTATCTTTGTCCAACAACCATCTAAGAGAGGCTGTTCATTCAGAGAGTTGAGAAATAAACTTTCCTAAGTAAGTAATCATTCCTAGGAATCTTCTGATGTCGTCTTTGTTGTTAGGACGTTCCATGTTCACTATGGCTGATATTTTCCTTGGGTCTGGTTTTACACCTTGATCCGAGACCACGTCACCCATAAAGGTAAGTGTATTCATGCCAAATTCACATTTGTCCTTGTTTAGCTTTAGCTTTAGATTCACTTTCTTGACAAGTTCCATTACTTGTCTCAATCTAGAATCATGTTCTTCCTTTGTAGATCCCCAGACAATAATGTCATCTATCATTGTTTCAACACCTGGAATATGTTCAAAAATCATGTGTATCTTTTTATAATATAATTCTGGAGCAGACAATATTCCATATGGTAGTCGAAGAAATCTGTATCAACCTTCTGGTGTATTAAATGTACAAAGCTTTGAGCTCGCCTCATCTAACTTCATTTGCCAGAATCCTGAAGATGCGTCCAATTTACTGAACCATTTTGCTCCCACAAATTGCGACATGATTTCATCTCTGGTTGGTAGTTTGAAATGTTCTCGTTTAATAGCTTTGTTTAAATCTCTGGGGTCTAGACATATTCTGAGTTGTCCATTTTTCTTTTAAACAATTACTAAGGAGCTCACCCATTCAGTAGGGTCATCAACTTTCTGTATCACACCCAAGGCTTCCATGTGATTTAACTCTTGTTTCAGTTTTTCTCTCAGCGCAAACGGCACTTTTCTACAGGGGTGTATCACTGAAGAAACTTGCGCATCTATATTTATTTTATGCTCTCCAGGCAAACAACCTAGACCTTCAAACAAGTCTCTGTATTCTGTAAACATCGATTTGCATTCATCTTCTACTTCTGATGTCACCATAAAAACTTTCTTTAGCAAGCTTAGTTTCTCACAGGAACTTAATCCTAGAATCGGTTGCACATTTGTATCCACAATCAGTAGAGATGTTTTAAACTGTTGCCCTTATATTTCAGTGTCACTAAGCATGTACCTTTCACAGGAATTTCCTCCCCAGTGTACCCTGTAACTTTCACTTTGGCTGGATGAATTTTAGGTTTTACTCTAAAAGTCTTATAGTCTTGAAATGATATTAAATTCACCTGCGCGCCAGTATCAAGCTTAAAGGGAATGACAATCCCATTCTTTCTTATCTGCACTGCAAAGTTCAATGCAATCCACAAATAATTCCTCTGTTTGTTTAACAGCATGCACTTTGGTTGTTTCACTTTTCATTTTACAGCATTTGGCAAAGTGATTTAGTCTACCACATTTCATGCAGGTTTTACCATAAGCAGGGCAAATTTTAGGATTGTGAGCATTTCCACATCTACTACAAATTTCCTTATTAGACTGTGGCTTAGACGGCTTCATTCTTGAGAATGGAGGTTTGCTTGGCACTGTTTTCTGCACTACATGTACAGCACCATCAACTTCCTTGTGTAACATTTTGGTTTGAAATCTAGTTATTTCTGCAGATCTGCACATAGTCACTGCCTTATCTAGTGTTAGGTATTGATCTCTCAGCAATCTCTCTCTGAGTCCATTATCAGGTATTCCACAGACAATACGATCTCTAATCAGTGACTCCTTTAAATCACCATACTCACAGATTTTACTGAGTGATTGCAGCTCTGTAACATACTGATCAAATCCATCTCCAGACTTCTGATCACATGTGAAAAACTTATATCTTTCATATGTCACATTTTTCCTTGGCACAAAGCAATCTTCAAACTTTTGCATTATAGAAGATAGCATCATATTCTGCCCCTCATCAAACTGAAAACTATTATAAATGTCCAGCACATCCTCTCCTATCACATGGAGGAAAATGGATGCCTTTGTTTTGTCAGCCTCTGTATCAGCTCCACATACAGCAAGATATATATTAAACCTTTGCTTAAATCTTTTCCAGTTTTCAGACAAGTTACCAGACATCAGCATGCCGGTTGGAGCTAGTTTATCCATGGTTACTCACTGTTTGAAGAGAGGAGCACACGACAGGCATTGCAGACACAGAGTATCACAGCCTTACAGACTGCTGCAGGATTCTTTCACACTCTGAGAGCACTAGCAGTCCAAGTTAAACTTCTTCTGACACCATGTTTTGTTCATATGTATGTAAATCCAGTCATAAGGATACAGAGACATGTGATACAAAACAATGGAGAGCGATCCTTGAGCGCTGCTAGATGATCCCAAAAGTTCCTGATGACCTGTATATTATTGATACGGGTGGAAGAATAAAATCAATCAACCAGTGAACACTGTACTGTAATCACTGTGTGGGAACCTTTGAACTCACCATAGCTCAGTGAGATGCGTTCACGTAAAGGTTTCTTTGATTGGTCGTAATTAAATTTCCACCAATAGCCACTCATAAGCACATATGAAATGACACTCACCTGGGCTTAAAGGCCCTATATGCACAGAAAGGTTTCTTTCATCCACGTATTTTCAAGCAGGCAGACGTGACCAAAAGTTCATAAAAACAATTTATTCATCCGTAAGAAATAATCCATAAAAACATACAAGTAAAATAGTTCCTCCTGATTAAGCTGGGAGATGTTTTGTTCCACTCTAAACCCAAAAAGGTGTATGGAAGACTCCTTTTAAGAAAGAAACACTCCTCACCATACCGTTCCCAGGACACGAGTAAGATGGGGCGTTTCCTCTCAGATGTTTAGCAAAAAAAGGCTTCCAATTGATAGGGTAAATTGGAGTGGACACCAGCAATCAGGGGATCTCCAGAACACCAACGCGTTTCGGAATGTCTTCCTTCCTCAGGGTGTAGAGTAAAACAAAACACTGGGGTTTTTATACCCTATAACCTTGGTCACATGATCTCTTCTGCCAATTTAATGTTAAGTCCCTTAAAAATCCTTAATTTCTATACACTAAGTTTCTATACGCAATATTCATTATATCCACATTATAAATATTACAATTTTATACACAAATTGATAAAACAAATAGTATGTCTTCATTTTTAGTAACTTGAATATCTCAATTGGTTGTATATAAAGCCTGTTGGGTACTATAGGGTCCATTCCTCTCTCTATTAGTAACACCGTAATTAAACCCATTCCATTCTAACCCATTCTCCACAATTTTTAATTAACTTCATACCCATAATACCTAGCAGCATATTCCTAAAACATTGGTAGCTCAGTTGTCATAGCAACCGCACGTTCACAGTTCTTTATACAATTTTTGGACGCAATGTTCACGATCTTTAACCACACTTCCGGATTCACGTCGCGTCACTTCCTGCTTGTGAGCCGCAAACAACGCGGCACCTCCTGGCGACGGATAAATCCGGATAGACGCGGCTGTTTGCTTTCCCAATACGTCACTTCCTGGTTATGACCCGCAAGCCGGAAGAGATTGTAACACCGTGGGGAAAGAAGATCGTCTCGGTTCTGTCTCCTAAGTTCAATGGATCCCTCATTTTGTATACAATATTTGTCATAGAGAACATGATAAAAGGGTACATATTAGTACGATATATTAGTGCATATATTAAAGCATACGAATATTCTAACATATTGATAAGATACCATTACCAACATGATAAAAATACATGTACCCATGCTATTAAACAGTGCTACATGAGTAAGATTCACAAAAACCATTTGGTTTCAAATTCGACATTTAAACCTTTGGGAGCCAGAGTTCTAATTTCATAAATGCTCCTCATCTCCTCTTTGGCTAATGTTTCTTCCTTATTGTTGGTTCTCCAATTGGGTTGCACAGCTTTTATTCCACAAAAACTCTTCATGTATTTGATATTACACTCATGTTTATCCTTAAAGTGCAATGACACATTATGTGTCTCTAATCCCTTTTTTATATTTCTAACATGTTCAGCTAATCTGATTTTAAGCATCCGGGATGTCCTACCTATGTACTGTTTTTTGCATTCACATTCCAATAGGTATACTACATCCTTTGTATTGCACGTAATGAAATCTTTAATCACATACGTTTTTCCTGTTTGTGTGGACCTATATTCTGTGATCTTATTAGTTTCACTAGTACATACACGACACATCTGGCACATTCCACATCTAAAGAAACCCTTAGATTTGTTCCTAGTCATCATCCTAGGTACAGATAGGGCACTCTTAACAATATTATCCTTTAAGTTACGTGCCTTCCGATATACAAATCGTGGACGTTCTGAAACATAGGGTTGCAATAAGGGGTCGTTTTTTAAAATACCCCAATGTTTTTTAATAATGCCTTCTATTTGTTTGTGTTGGCTATTGTACCCCGTAATAAAAGGGATGTTATTATTATTCTTAGAACTGTTTTGCTTTTTTTCACCTTTTAGCATATGATCTCTATTTAATGCCAGTACATCATCTCTTGCTTTGTAAATCATTTCTTTGTTGTAACCCTTAGCTTAATCAGGAGGAACTATTTTACTTGTATGTTTTTATGGATTATTTCTTACGGATGAATAAATTGTTTTTATGAACTTTTGGTCACGTCTGCCTGCTTGAAAATACGTGGATGAAAGAAACCTTTCTGTGCATATAGGGCCTTTAAGCCCAGGTGAGTGTCATTTCATATGTGCTTATGAGTGGCTATTGGTGGAAATTTAATTACGACCAATCAAAGAAACCTTTACGTGAACGCATCTCACTGAGCTATGGTGAGTTCAAAGGTTCCCACACAGTGATTACAGTACAGTGTTCACTGGTTGATTGATTTTATTCTTCCACCCGTATCAATAATATACAGGTCATCAGGAACTTTTGGGATCATCTAGCAGCGCTCAAGGATCGCTCTCCATTGTTTTGTATATATGTTTCCAACGAGTTTGGTGCTCTTGTGAGTGGATCTGAGCAGCAGCTAGAAGGGCGCAAGTCACCACATTTTTCTATAAGTTTGTTCTGTTTTGCACCTTTTTGTGTGTGTTGTGCTGCCTTGAGAATGTTTAAACATAGAACAGAAAGAAGGGCTCATATCACAGAGATCTTCAATGATAATTTTGATGTTAATCTTAAGGATTATGATCTTAAGAATGCTATGTATAAAATGGAGAAAATTCTAGTTAAAGAAGGGAAATTATGGTGGGAGATAGCCTCCCTTGAAAAATATTGCTCAGAGAAAATTGTCCCGAGGGGATTACGTATCAATAAAATGCCCACCTTTGAAAATATATCTAAGGATTTTAAGGAAGGATGGTGTGGTATCTTAGACACATGCTCACTTTCATTAATGTCATTTATTATTAAAGAGAGGAGTAAGGAACTACGAAATTTAGAGAGTGAGATCGAAATGCTTAAATCTTTGATGGAACCTTTCTCAAAGTTAGAAGAATACCTTATAATGGAGGAAGAGGTCATAAGAAAAGTAGAAAGGAATGAAAGAGAACTTAAGCTAAAGAAACATAAAAAATACACAAGAGACAAAAACGATTATGCTACAGGTACCCCATATCCTCTGAAACATCAAGGGGGAGATAAAATTCTAAATAATGAAAACTTTGGGGATGGCAAAACTGAAGGAAGGGAAAGACAGTATAGGGATGAAAATCCCAGGTACAATAGGAGTGAACAAGCACCCAGAGAGAGAGGATTAGATAGGAGGAGGATACAATATAATCAAACCCCTGATAGATCCACACATAGAGGCCGATTCAGGAATAATGAATATGGGAGATCTAATGGTACATATAGAAATTTTGAGGATCAACATAGGTGGCATCAGAAACCCAGGTATGGGGAAGAAAGAGTAAGAACAAGAGAGGAAAGAGAGAAATACTCCAGATTTCATGGGACCAATAGATTTAGAATGTTGGAGAACCAGGAACATTTTTTAGGGAACCGTACCAGAAGGTCACACTCACAGATATAACCCCAAAACATAAGAAGAGATCCAGGGGCAAGAGGGGAGGTAAGAATAGATGTTTGAATAAGGAAAGAAGACAGCGGAGAAATAGGGACAGACATATACCGCCTGTAGAACAAATAGAAGGAAATACCTCTAATGAACATAAAACCAAAATATATAACTTGAGTAATTACACACTAACTGAACAAGAAACTAGTGTGTTGGAGAGAGGCCTAAAATTCGCTCCCTCTAATAAATGTAATAAATTTGATGTATTTGTTGACATCGAAAAATTTATTAGAAGATTAACTTTAAAAAGATTTTTTGAAGAAAACCCCAGTAACAACAATACCAGTGAGGAACCAGTGGGGATTAAATTTAAAAGAAAATCTTCCTTTTATCCAAAGTATAAAAGGGGTTGCTTTGTGGAATCATTTGAAAGGGCAATAAAGGAGGAGTTAGAATCCATTGATCTTAAACCCAATAAGAAAGTTAATTTAACTAGAAAGGAGCAGGAAGCAATCAAATCCTTGAGTAATAACAAGGATATTGTAATAAAACCTGCTGACAAGGGGGGAGGGGTGGTAGTGATGAATGTAGAGGATTATAATGAAGAGATCATAAGACAACTCATGGATAAAACCACATATAAGAAATTAAAGGGTAACCCTAATATTAATATTATGAAAAAATTAGACACCTTTTTAGCTATGTATACCTCTAAAAGGGTTATAACAGATGAGGAACGTCTATTCATATATATTGAGAACCCATCCATCCCTGTCATTTATGCATTACCCAAAATGCATAAATGACAGGGATGGATGGGTTCTCAATATATATGAATAGACGTTCCTCATCTGTTATAACCCTTTTAGAGGTATACATAGCTAAAAAGGTGTCTAATTTTTTCATAATATTAATATTAGGGTTACCCTTTAATTTCTTATATGTGGTTTTATCCATGAGTTGTCTTATGATCTCTTCATTATAATCCTCTACATTCATCACTACCACCCCTCCCCCCTTGTCAGCAGGTTTTATTACAATATCCTTGTTATTACTCAAGGATTTGATTGCTTCCTGCTCCTTTCTAGTTAAATTAACTTTCTTATTGGGTTTAAGATCAATGGATTCTAACTCCTCCTTTATTGCCCTTTCAAATGATTCCACAAAGCAACCCCTTTTATACTTTGGATAAAAGGAAGATTTTCTTTTAAATTTAATCCCCACTGGTTCCTCACTGGTATTGTTGTTACTGGGGTTTTCTTCAAAAAATCTTTTTAAAGTTAATCTTCTAATAAATTTTTCGATGTCAACAAATACATCAAATTTATTACATTTATTAGAGGGAGCGAATTTTAGGCCTCTCTCCAACACACTAGTTTCTTGTTCAGTTAGTGTGTAATTACTCAAGTTATATATTTTGGTTTTATGTTCATTAGAGGTATTTCCTTCTATTTGTTCTACAGGCGGTATATGTCTGTCCCTATTTCTCCGCTGTCTTCTTTCCTTATTCAAACATCTATTCTTACCTCCCCTCTTGCCCCTGGATCTCTTCTTATGTTTTGGGGTTATATCTGTGAGTGTGACCTTCTGGTACGGTTCCCTAAAAAATGTTCCTGGTTCTCCAACATTCTAAATCTATTGGTCCCATGAAATCTGGAGTATTTCTCTCTTTCCTCTCTTGTTCTTACTCTTTCTTCCCCATACCTGGGTTTCTGATGCCACCTATGTTGATCCTCAAAATTTCTATATGTACCATTAGATCTCCCATATTCATTATTCCTGAATCGGCCTCTATGTGTGGATCTATCAGGGGTTTGATTATATTGTATCCTCCTCCTATCTAATCCTCTCTCTCTGGGTGCTTGTTCACTCCTATTGTACCTGGGATTTTCATCCCTATACTGTCTTTCCCTTCCTTCAGTTTTGCCATCCCCAAAGTTTTCATTATTTAGAATTTTATCTCCCCCTTGATGTTTCAGAGGATATGGGGTACCTGTAGCATAATCGTTTTTGTCTCTTGTGTATTTTTTATGTTTCTTTAGCTTAAGTTCTCTTTCATTCCTTTCTACTTTTCTTATGACCTCTTCCTCCATTATAAGGTATTCTTCTAACTTTGAGAAAGGTTCCATCAAAGATTTAAGCATTTCGATCTCACTCTCTAAATTTCGTAGTTCCTTACTCCTCTCTTTAATAATAAATGACATTAATGAAAGTGAGCATGTGTCTAAGATACCACACCATCCTTCCTTAAAATCCTTAGATATATTTTCAAAGGTGGGCATTTTATTGATACGTAATCCCCTCGGGACAATTTTCTCTGAGCAATATTTTTCAAGGGAGGCTATCTCCCACCATAATTTCCCTTCTTTAACTAGAATTTTCTCCATTTTATACATAGCATTCTTAAGATCATAATCCTTAAGATTAACATCAAAATTATCATTGAAGATCTCTGTGATATGAGCCCTTCTTTCTGTTCTATGTTTAAACATTCTCAAGGCAGCACAACACACACAAAAAGGTGCAAAACAGAACAAACTTATAGAAAAATGTGGTGACTTGCGCCCTTCTAGCTGCTGCTCAGATCCACTCACAAGAGCACCAAACTCGTTGGAAACATATATACAAAACAATGGAGAGCGATCCTTGAGCGCTGCTAGATGATCCCAAAAGTTCCTGATGACCTGTATATTATTGATACGGGTGGAAGAATAAAATCAATCAACCAGTGAACACTGTACTGTAATCACTGTGTGGGAACCTTTGAACTCACCATAGCTCAGTGAGATGCGTTCACGTAAAGGTTTCTTTGATTGGTCGTAATTAAATTTCCACCAATAGCCACTCATAAGCACATATGAAATGACACTCACCTGGGCTTAAAGGCCCTATATGCACAGAAAGGTTTCTTTCATCCACGTATTTTCAAGCAGGCAGACGTGACCAAAAGTTCATAAAAACAATTTATTCATCCGTAAGAAATAATCCATAAAAACATACAAGTAAAATAGTTCCTCCTGATTAAGCTAAGGGTTACAACAAAGAAATGATTTACAAAGCAAGAGATGATGTACTGGCATTAAATAGAGATCATATGCTAAAAGGTGAAAAAAAGCAAAACAGTTCTAAGAATAATAATAACATCCCTTTTATTACGGGGTACAATAGCCAACACAAACAAATAGAAGGCATTATTAAAAAACATTGGGGTATTTTAAAAAACGACCCCTTATTGCAACCCTATGTTTCAGAACGTCCACGATTTGTATATCGGAAGGCACGTAACTTAAAGGATAATATTGTTAAGAGTGCCCTATCTGTACCTAGGATGATGACTAGGAACAAATCTAAGGGTTTCTTTAGATGTGGAATGTGCCAGATGTGTCGTGTATGTACTAGTGAAACTAATAAGATCACAGAATATAGGTCCACACAAACAGGAAAAACGTATGTGATTAAAGATTTCATTACGTGCAATACAAAGGATGTAGTATACCTATTGGAATGTGAATGCAAAAAACAGTACATAGGTAGGACATCCCGGATGCTTAAAATCAGATTAGCTGAACATGTTAGAAATATAAAAAAGGGATTAGAGACACATAATGTGTCATTGCACTTTAAGGATAAACATGAGTGTAATATCAAATACATGAAGAGTTTTTGTGGAATAAAAGCTGTGCAACCCAATTGGAGAACCAACAATAAGGAAGAAACATTAGCCAAAGAGGAGATGAGGAGCATTTATGAAATTAGAACTCTGGCTCCCAAAGGTTTAAATGTCGAATTTGAAACCAAATGGTTTTTGTGAATCTTACTCATGTAGCACTGTTTAATAGCATGGGTACATGTATTTTTATCATGTTGGTAATGGTATCTTATCAATATGTTAGAATATTCGTATGCTTTAATATATGCACTAATATATCGTACTAATATGTACCCTTTTATCATGTTCTCTATGACAAATATTGTATACAAAATGAGGGATCCATTGAACTTAGGAGACAGAACCGAGACGATCTTCTTTCCCCACGGTGTTACAATCTCTTCCGGCTTGCGGGTCATAACCAGGAAGTGACGTATTGGGAAAGCAAACAGCCGCGTCTATCCGGATTTATCCGTCGCCAGGAGGTGCCGCGTTGTTTGCGGCTCACAAGCAGGAAGTGACGCGACGTGAATCCGGAAGTGTGGTTAAAGATCGTGAACATTGCGTCCAAAAATTGTATAAAGAACTGTGAACGTGCGGTTGCTATGACAACTGAGCTACCAATGTTTTAGGAATATGCTGCTAGGTATTATGGGTATGAAGTTAATTAA
This sequence comes from Pseudophryne corroboree, assembly GCF_028390025.1. NCBI lineage: Eukaryota > Metazoa > Chordata > Amphibia > Anura > Myobatrachidae > Pseudophryne > Pseudophryne corroboree. The sequence goes on from NC_086446.1 coordinate 789,569,530, forward strand.
AAATTGTGGAGAATGGGTTAGAATGGAATGGGTTTAATTACGGTGTTACTAATAGAGAGAGGAATGGACCCTATAGTACCCAACAGGCTTTATATACAACCAATTGAGATATTCAAGTTACTAAAAATGCAGACATACTATTTGTTTTATCAATTTGTGTATAAAATTGTAATATTTATAATGTGGATATAATGAATATTGCGTATAGAAACTTAGTGTATAGAAATTAAGGATTTTTAAGGGACTTAACATTAAATTGGCAGAAGAGATCATGTGACCAAGGTTATAGGGTATAAAAACCCCAGTGTTTTGTTTTACTCTACACCCTGAGGAAGGAAGACATTCCGAAACGCGTTGGTGTTCTGGAGATCCCCTGATTGCTGGTGTCCACTCCAATTTACCCTATCAATTGGAAGCCTTTTTTTGCTAAACATCTGAGAGGAAACGCCCCATCTTACTCGTGTCCTGGGAACGGTATGGTGAGGAGTGTTTCTTTCTTAAAAGGAGTCTTCCATACACCTTTTTGGGTTTAGAGTGGAACAAAACATCTCCCAGCTTAATCAGGAGGAACTATTTTACTTGTATGTTTTTATGGATTATTTCTTACGGATGAATAAATTGTTTTTATGAACTTTTGGTCACGTCTGCCTGCTTGAAAATACGTGGATGAAAGAAACCTTTCTGTGCATATAGGGCCTTTAAGCCCAGGTGAGTGTCATTTCATATGTGCTTATGAGTGGCTATTGGTGGAAATTTAATTACGACCAATCAAAGAAACCTTTACGTGAACGCATCTCACTGAGCTATGGTGAGTTCAAAGGTTCCCACACAGTGATTACAGTACAGTGTTCACTGGTTGATTGATTTTATTCTTCCACCCGTATCAATAATATACAGGTCATCAGGAACTTTTGGGATCATCTAGCAGCGCTCAAGGATCGCTCTCCATTGTTTTGTATATATGTTTCCAACGAGTTTGGTGCTCTTGTGAGTGGATCTGAGCAGCAGCTAGAAGGGCGCAAGTCACCACATTTTTCTATAAACAGAGACATGTGAGTTCACTGCTGTGCTGTTTTATTCCATCACCAACTCCAGACACACTGCACACTGGACCACCCACTTCCCAGCATCCCTCTGGTCCTAGGGACCATCACTGAATATTCAGGCTTATACATATTAGTAAGGGAGTGTCTACAAATATTAAGCATTCTAATGCACTAACATAACAGGCTGGGCCGGGGGGGCAAGGTGTCATCTGGCACCCGGGCTGTTGCAATTTAAGAGCTGCCTGACTGTGGAAGAACAACTGCAGCCTGTCCACAGTGGCGGTGTCCAGGCAAAGGGGCGCACACCCATTTAAAATGTGTCTCTGGCCATCAGCCAAACAAAGCTTGCAGACCGGCAGCGAGCTTTGATGGACTCACAAGCCTGCTCCATATTTTAAATGGCCTCCAGAGACAGGGCACAGTGAGGGTCAGGAGAGACGTGAGCTGTGCTCTCCTTCCCTCAGACATGGATGGAGGTAGCAGCAGCAGAAGAGTGGTGAGCACTACTGTGGGCAGAATGTGTAAATGGCACTACTGGGGGCATTGTTTTTCCTGCACTACTCTGAGGGTATTGTGTATCTGGCTTTATACTGGGGCATTGTGTATCTGGCACTAAACTGGGGTCATTGTGTATCTGGCTTTATACTGGGGCATTGTGTATCTGGCACTAAACTGGGGGCATTGTGTATATATGACACTACTGGGGGCATTGTGTATATATTGTAACACGGGTATTGAAATAAGGACTCGCAGGCAGGTTTTCCAGTTACAGCCACAGTGTCTTTACTGGCATCAGACACGGTAGCAGAGCATACTCTGGCTTTGGCCTGGTCACACAAGTACACAGAGAAAATGAACAAATATAAAAGATCCTAGCACTTCCTGTGCTCAAAAGTTATTCTGCTGCAGTGGCTTGCAGCTACACATGCCATGCTCTCCTGGCACGGCCAATGTCCACAGTCCTCGGCGCTATACACTCAGCCCTGCTTACTGGCCTCTAACAGGCATCAGCGCCATGCATTGTGGATAAATGGGATTTTTAAACCCCTCTTGACATGACTTCCTGCTGTCTCTGGATGAGCTGTAAAACCTGGACCTCTGTTTCTCCCGCTACAGCTGTGCAATTTAGAAAGCCTGGAATTATAAACTTCCACTATAGGTGCAGAATGTGCAGGCCTTGTTTTCTTCTCCCTTGGAGGGAGCCGATTCCGCCAGAATGTGGGCAGTTGTGGTGAGACAAAAGCCGTCTCACCACAATATATATGACTGCTGGGGGCATTGTGTAACTGGCACTACTGGAGGCATTGTGCGTATATATGACACTACAGGGGGCATTGTGTATCGGGTATTACTGGGGGCATTCTGTATCTGGCACTACACCAAGGTCATTGTGTATCTGGCATTACTGGGGGCATTCTGTATTTGGCACTACACTGGGGGCATTGTGTATCTGGCATTACTGGGGGCATTGTGCATCTGGCATTACTAGGGGCATTGTGTATCTGGAATAATGTGTTTAAAAAAAAAAGTTTATGGACCAATTGATACCCCACCCCTTTAATAACTCCACTCACATCACCGCACACCCCAGCCCCACCCACAGTTCCTGAACCTATTTCCCTACAAAAATAGCACTGTATAAATAAATAAATAAATTTTACATGTATATATATATATATATATATAAATATATACACACACATACACACACACACACACACACACACACACACACACATATATATATATATAAACTGTATATATAAAATATATTATATATGTATGTATATATATATATATATATATATATGTGAAAGTAAAAAGGGGATAAGGTAATTTTCAGCGACCAATGGTGTCGTACGATTTGGAGAAAACTCAGTAAAGAATTTTTTTATAAAAATAGTAAAAATTTAATATACTGTAATTAGCACCAACATAAAAATAAATAAAAGTAGATAAAAGCAAATGGCCCTAGTACTAGGAGCCAGCTATTAAATGAGAAATCAATGTACCTGGTTTTTTAAAAAAGTGTACAAAAAATACAGACAATTCATAAAAGACAGGAGAATGAATTCCTAACAATATATAAAAAATTGGAAGTAAGATCAACATAAAAATATGAAAAAAAGGTTCTTAGCTTTTTTGAGAGGATATATATCGTAGCACCCAACGCGTTTCGTCCTCTTTAGACTTCATCAAGGGGACGAAACGCGTTGGGTGCTACGATATATATCCTCTCAAAAAAGCTAAGAACCTTTTTTTCATATTTTTATGTTGATCTTACTTCCAATTTTTTATATATTGTTAGGAATTCATTCTCCTGTCTTTTATGAATTGTCTGTATTTTTTGTACACTTTTTTAAAAAACCAGGTACATTGATTTCTCATTTAATAGCTGGCTCCTAGTACTAGGGCCATTTGCTTTTATCTACTTTTATTTATTTTTATGTTGGTGCTAATTACAGTATATTAAATTTTTACTATTTTTATAAAAAAATTCTTTACTGAGTTTTCTCCAAATCGTACGACACCATTGGTCGCTGAAAATTACCTTATCCCCTTTTTACTTTCACATTGTACATGAAGCACTTTACCAACGCTTCTCTCTTTAAGGTATAGCTGACGCCCTAACATATCTAAGGGAGTGTCTGAATAAGGAGAACTTTTTAAACATTCATAACACTCTGGTCTACATTCTAGTATAACTTGGTATCGCAGTTAAGCGCCGACAAGCTTTCCCCCACTGCAATATATATATATATGTATATATCTGTAAAAAAGTGGCTCCTAGTGCATTATTTCGTATAACACAGTTTAACATCCACCACCTTCTGACACCTATCAAAGTGTACAAGTACCTTGTTATTTGATGATCCAACCACCTTTTCTCAAGCAAATCCAATATAACCACAAGTAAATCAGCAACACCGATTGTCCACGATCCCAAGATCCGAGTATGCCATATTAAAGAGATTCAAATGGACATAATAGTGCAATATGCTTCACACAAGTTTAATAATAAAACACATATAAATGGCCGTACACTTCCTCCTGAGGATGTCCAGCAGAGGCAAAACGGACGAAACGCGTTAAGGAGGGACTGTAACTTCACCCTGATCGCAGATGGAAGGAAGTGTTATATCAGATAAGCTGTCTTATTCTTTATGACTGTACGGGCATTTATATGTGTTTATTATTAAACTTGTGTGAAACAAATTGCACTATTATGTCCATTTGAATCTCTTTTATATGGCATACTCGGATCTTGGGATCGTGGACAATCGGTGTGTCAAAGTCGAAAAATATTCCAGAACACACAGCACGTATAAAATACACACACATGCCCGCTGCGCGTGCACTTGTTCCGCCGTGCATGCACATATCCGCAATTTGCGTATGGTCGCTCCCGCGGTCCTGCGCGTGGTGTGGGTATTTACGGCGGAGTTTGTGCACGCATGGAGAGCTATCAAAACATTACATATTTAATCCAAATAGTGCACATTGTACACATAGTCCCCTGCACCACATCAGCAAGTATCAACAGTTTAAATGATTCCAGGACTAAGGGATTCGCCTTTGCATGATAGGAGGGGACAGACTAAGGTTAGAAGGTGATGTCTGGTATCCAGCTGTAGGGTATTTTAAGGGTAACATTCCGGTGTTGGTTTGCGGAAGATTGCATGTTCCTGCGTATAGTTATGTGCAGAAACAGAATATAGATATAAACTGTATTTACTGTATATTATGTATGCGGCGGGAATCCAGAGAAGACCACCCACAAGAGCAGTTGAGAAAGACATCGCCCACCTATTCAAATCAACCTTTGACCTCTCCTATAATGTAAAGATGCATCTCTGTGTCCAATGGACAAAGGGATTACAGTATCCATTGTATTGCTTTTGGAAGACTTGTATAAATAAAGCCTGCTGCAGGCCGGCCAGACACAAGACTCTTAACGCTATCTACCTGATTAACGGAGGACTGGACCAGGAAGCGCATGCGAATATTCTCACGTATGTACATTGACTGTAGCCATTTACTCTGTTGTATTGTAGTGTATAAATTGTATTGTTAACCCCCTTTCAGATATATTACTCTGTGGTGTCGGAACCCAGTGTTTAACTACAAATCGGTGTTGTGTCCTCTTTTCCCTGCTAGGGTTTAAAGTGTATTACATTACCTAACTGTATAAGGTGTATTAATAAGGTGTGTACGCGCTGCGGGTACTTTGTACCGTCAGCGCTGCATAAGGTGTAAAGTATAATATCATTGCATTGCATTACTACGAAGGTTTAAGGTGTATCAATTGAGTGTTCACGCGCTGCGTGTACTTTGTACCCTCAGCGCGGCGTTTGTACGCAGAGTCCGTACGCGGTACGGGACTCATTACGCAAATAGCGTAAAAGGTATATAGAGTGTATATTAAGTTTAGCGCCCGTAGTGGCTCCATGGTAAAAGTGTGTTTAAAGGTATAGCTTTATGGTTTAAGATAATAAGTAACATTATCAGGTGTTGCTGATTTACTTGTGGTTATATTGGATTTGCTTGAGAAAAGGTGGTTGGATAACCACCTAACACGGTACTTGTACACTTTGATAGGTGTCAGAAGGTGGTGGATGTTAAACTGTGTTTTAAGAAATACTGCACTAGGAGGCGCTTTTTTCACTTTTTTACAGATGAACTATTTAGCCTGTTTTTGAAACTACTGGCAACTTGGAGAAGAGCAGCCTCCCCTTTATCAAGAGGAAGGAGTGCAATAGGACTTTTTGAATTTAGTTGTAGTTGCTTTGGCTGGAAAGAGGGGGAGCACCTAGTACCACTAATATTTCATATCTATCTATCTATCTATCTATCTATCTATCTATCTATCTATCTATCTATCTATCTATCTACACACTGCTCAAAAAAATAAAGGGAACACTACAATAACACATCCTAGATCTGAATGAATGAAATATTCTTATTAAATACTTTGTTCTTTACATAGTTGAATGTGCTGACAACAAAATCACACAAAAATTATCAGTGGAAATCAAATTTATTAACCCATGGAGGTCTGGATTTGGAGTCACACTCAAAATTAAAGTGGAAAAACACACAACAGGCTGATCCAACTTTGATGTAATGTCCTTAAAACAAGTCAAAATGAGGCTCAGTAGTGTGTGTGTGGCCTCCACGTGCCTGTATGACCTCCCTACAACGCCTGGGCATGCTCCTGATGAGGTGGCGGATGGTCTCCTGAGGGATCGCCTCCCAGACCTGGACCAAAAGCATCCGCCAACTCCTGGACAGTCTGTGGTGCAACGTGGTGGATGGAGCGAGACATGATGTCCCAGATGTGCTCAATTGGATTAAGGTCTTGGGAACGGGCAGACCAGTCCATAGCATCAATGCCTTCGTCTTGCAGGAACTGCTGACACACTCCAGCCACATGAGGTCTAGCATTGTCTTGCATTAGGAGGAACCCAGGGCCAACCGCACCAGCATATGGTCTCACAAGGGGTCTGAGGATCTCATCTCGGTACCTAATGGCAGTCAGGCTACCTCTGGCAAGCTCATGGGGGGCTGTGCGTCCCCCCAAAGAAATGCCACCCCACACCATTACTGACCCACTGCCAAACCGGTCATGCTGGAGGATGTTGCAGGCAGCAGAACGTTCTCCTTGGCGTCTCCAGACTCTGTCACATCTGTCACATGTGCTCAGTGAGAACCTGCTTTCATCTGTGAAGAGCACAGGGCACCCAGTGGCGAATTTGCCAATCTTGGTGTTCTCTGGCAAATGCCAAACGTCCTGCACGGTGTTGGGCTGTAAGCACAACCACCACCTGTGGATGTCGGGCCCTCATACCACCCTCATGGAGTCTGTTTCTGATCGTTTGAGTAGACACATGCACATTTGTGGCTTGCTGGAGGTCATGCTGCTGGGTTGTTGCCCTCCTACGGCCTCCTCCACGTCTCCTGATGTACTGGCCTGTCTCCTGGTAGCGCCTCCATGCTCTGGACACTACGCTGACAGACACAGCAAACCTTCTTGCCACAGCTCGCATTGATGTGCCATCCTGTATAAGCTGCACTACCTGAGCCACTTGTGTGGGTTGTAGACTCCGTCTCATGCTACCACTAGAGTGAAAGCACCGCCAGCTTTCAAAAGTGGCCAAAACATCAGCCAGAAAGCATAGGAGCTGAGAAGTGGTCTGTGGTCACCACCTGCAGAACAACTCCTTTATTGAGGGTGTCTTGCTAATTGCCTATAATTTCCACCTGTTGTCTATTCCATTTGCACAACGGCATGTGAAATTGATTGTCAATCAGTGTTGCTTCCTAAGTGGACAGTTTGATTTCACAGAAGTGTGATTGACTTGGAGTTACATTGTGTTGTTTAAGTGTTCCCTTTATTTTTTTGAGTATATATATATATATATATATATTGGAGAATAAGTGGTACTCAGCGCTACATTATATACGAGTAGTCGAACAGAGTCTTAATTCAGAGAAGTCGGTAGCGTCCAACTCTATACAGTCAATCAACACTCCCTTTTTACAGGGTTGCAGCCGTAATCCAGATGACCAGAGTTCAATAAGTCTTGTTTGTTAGATCTAGTTAAAAGGTGAAAACAGCACCTGCTAGTGTAGTATATAAGGATCTCAAAAAACGTGAACCTTCACCCTTTTGTAACACCCTTGAAATAAGCAAGTACCGTCTCAAGTGGACATATCCACTTTACATGACGCACACAATTCAGGTGATGTTCCCAGTCTAGATGGATGTCACAGTAAGTACTGGAACCTCATTTCATTCAAAACGAAGCTCAGAAAGTGTTTTCTGAGCTTCGTTTTGAATGAAATTCGGCTGATTCACGGTGCTGAGCAGTGAGAGGAAGAGCTGGGAATTATTATCCTTCAACGGGGACTGAGCTTCAAGAACTGGAAAGTTCATGAGGGATCCCGGCGTCGGTAAGCTGACCCGCCGGTCAGCCATACTACACCCCTGCTGCCATATGTCCAGTGCTGCTGTATAAGCCCAGTCCAGTGGTGCTGTGTTGTGCTGCATCAGTCCAGTGGTGGTGTCTTGTGCTGCATCAGTCCAGTCACAGTGGTGGTGTCCTCTGCTGCCATATGTCCAGTGTAGCTGTATAAGTCCAGTCCAGTGGTGCTGTGTTGTGCTGCATCAGTCCAGTGGTGGTGTCTTGTGCTGCATCAGTCCAGTCACAGTGGTGGTGTCCTCTGCTGCCATATGTCCAAAGCTGCTGTATAAGTCCAGTCCATTGCAGTGGTGCTGTGTTGTCCTGCATCAGTCCAGTGGTGGTGTCTTGTGCTGCATCAGTCCAGTCACAGTGGTGGTGTCCTCTGCTGCCATATGTCCAGTGCTGCTGTATAAGTCCAGTCCATTGCAGTGGTGCTGTGTTGTGCTGCATCAGTCCAGTGGTGGTGTCTTGTGCTGCATCAGTCCAGTCACAGTGGTGGTGTCCTCTGCTGCCATATGTCCAGTGTTGCTGTATAAGTCCAGTCCAGTGGTGGTGTCCTCTGCTGCCATATGTCTAGCGCTGCTGTATAAGTCCAGTCCATTGCAGTGGTGCTGTGTTGTCCTGCATCAGTCCAGTGGTGGTGTCCCTGTGCTGCTGTAAATGTCCAGTGGTACTGCCGTATACTGTATGTCCATTAATACTGCCGTATTTGTCCAGCGGTACTGCCGTATAAATCCAGTGATCCTGCCATATAATTCCAGTGGTACTGGCGTATAATTCCAGTGGTACTGGCGTATATGTACAATGATACTGCCGTATATGTCCATTGATACTGTCGTATATGTCAGCGGTACTGCCGTATAAATCCAGTGATCCTGCTGTATAATTCCATTGATCCTGCCGTATAATTCCAGTGGTACTGGCGTATAAATCCAGTCCAGTGATACTGCCGTATATATGTCCAGTGATACTGCCGTATATGTCCAGCGGTACTGCCAAATAAATCCAGTGATCCTGCCGTATAATTCCAGTGATCCTGCCGTATAATTCCAGTGGTACTGGCGTATATGTACAATGATACTGCCGTATATGTCCATTGATACTGTCGTATATGTCCAGCGGTACTGCCGTATAAATCCAGTGATCCTGCCGTATAATTCCAGTGATCCTGCCGTATAATTCCAGTGGTACTGGCGTATATGTCCAGTCATACTGCCGTACAGGCTTGGACTTGCCCACATGGGTACAGGGGAAACCACCAGTGGGCCCTCCTGCCTGGGGGCCCACCTCCTGCTCCAAGGATCAGGTTCTAGACTGTGCACTGGAATTACACATTATACATGTGTTACCTTATACTGGACTATGGTGTATTTTCTATATTTCTGTTATTTATCTGGTACATTATCATGCATGCAGCTGCTGAATTGACTGTATATATTTATGAAGGGGCCCAATCCTTGCACTCTCTAATGGTTAGTCAAACCAATAAGGTGGCAGGCCACACCAACTCTGCAGACTGGCCACAACCCTAACATAGGCCCCTACCACTGCATTCCCCCGGTGGGCCCTACATGCCCCAGTCCGACACTGCTGCCGTATATGTCCAGTAATACTGCCGTATATGTCCATTGATACTGACATATATGTCCAGCGGTACTGCCATAAAAAATCCAGTGATCCTGCCATATAATTCCAGTGGTACTGGCATATAAATACAGTGATCCTGCCGTATAATTCCAGTGGTACTGCCGTATATGTCCAGTCCAGTGTTACTGCCGTATATGTCCAGTGGTACTGCCGTATAATTCCAGTGATCCTGCCGTATAATTCCAGTGATCCTGCCGTATAATTCCAGTGATTCTGCCGTATAATTCCAGTGGTACTGGCATATAAATCCAGTGATTCCATATAAGTCCATATAATTACGTATAAGTCCAGTCCAGTGGTGCTGCCATATAAATTCAGTGGTGCTGTCCTGTGCTGTATATTATTTACTCCAAATTAAGGGGTTATTAATATTTAATTCAAATAATTTTCACAGGGTTTGCCCTGTGTGGTGTAGAGGTACGCTTTCCTGTACCGCATATTGTTATATAACTCCAGAAAAATAATGGAGAACAAAAATTTTGAGTATAAAATAGGGAAAAATCAAGAACCACTTCCTCCTAGTGCTGAAGCTGCTGCCACTAGTCATGACATAGACGATGAAATGCCATCAACGTCGTCTGCCAAGGCCGATGCCCAATATGATAGTAGAGGGCATGTAAAATCCAAAAAGCCAAAGTTTAGTAAAAAGACCCATAAAAAGAAATTTAAATGGTCTGAGGAGAAACGTAAACTTGCCAATATGCCATTTACGACACGGAGTGGCAAGGAATGGCTAAGGCCCTGGCCTATGTTCATGACTAGTGGTTCAGCTTCACATGATGATGGAAGCCCTCATACTCCTGCTAGAAAAATGATAAGAGTTAAGCTGGAAAGAGCACAGCAAAGAACTGTGTGTTCTGAGATGGTATCACAAATCCGCAAGGAGAGTCCAAGTGTGTCGGCGGTTGCGATGCCTGAACTACCCAACACTGGACGGGAAGAGGTGGCTCCTTCCACCATTTGCATGCCCTCTGCAAGTGCTGGAAGTAGCACCCACAGTCCAGTTCCTGATAGTCAAATTGAAGATGTCACTGTTGAAGTACACCAGGATGAGGATATGGGTGTTGCTGGCGCTGAGGAGGAAGTTGACGATAAGGATTCTGATGGTGATGTGGTTTGTTTAAATCAGGCACCGGGGGAGACACCTGTTGTCAGTGCGATGAGAAAGCCCATTGTAATGCCTGGGCAAAATACCAAAAAAGCCACCTCTTCGGTGTGGAATTATTTCTCCACAAATACGGACAACAGGTGTCAAGCCATGTGTTGCCTCTGTCAATCCATAATAAGTAGGGGTTAGGATGTTAACCACCTAGGAACATTGAGGCAGATGTATTAACCTGGAGATGGCATAAGGAAGTGATAAACCAGAGATAAGTGTAAGGTGATAAACGCACCAGCCAGTCAGCTCCAATATGTAAATGAACAGTTAGGACCTGATTGGCTGGTGCCTTTATCACCTTGCACTTATCACTGGTTTATCACTTCCTTATGCCTTCTCCAGGTTAATACATCTGCCCCACTCTCCCTTATACATCACCTGCAGCGCATTCATCAGAAGTCAGTGTCAAGTTCTGAAACTTTGGGTAAGAGCGTAAGCAGTCCACTGACACCTAAATCCCTTCTTCCTCTTGTGCCCAAGCTCCTGCAAGCCACACCACCAACTCCATCACGTCAACTTCCTCCTCAGTCACTGGCAAGACTAAGGAGTCTTCTCCTAACTGGGATTCCTCCGGAGGATCCTTGAGTGGTACGCCTGCTGTTTCTGCCGCTGCTGTTGTTGCTGCTGGGAGTCGATCGTCATCCCAGAGGGGAATTCGGAAGACCACTTGTACTACTTCCAGTAAGCAATTGACTGTCCAACAGTCCTTTGTGAGGAAGATGAAATAGGACAGCAGTCATCCTTTTGCAAAGTGAATAACTGAGGCCTTGACAGCTATGTTGGTGTTAGATGTGCGTCCGGTATCTGCCATTAGTTCAGTGGGACTTAGAGAAGTGTTTGAGGTACTGTCCCCGGTATCAAATTCCATTTAGGTTCTATTTCATTTCACTAGGCAGGCAATACAGAGAATGTACAGAGACATCAGAAAAAGTGTCCTCAGTGTCCTAAAAAATGCAGTTTTACCCACTGTCCACTTAACCACGGACATGTGGACAAGTGGAACAGGGCAGACTAAGGATTATAGGACTGTGACAGCCCACTGGGTAGACGTATTGCCTCCCACAGCAACAACAGCAGCGGCACCAGTAGCAGCATCTCGCAAACGCCAACTCGTTCCTAGGCAGGCTACGCTTTGTATCACCGCTTTCCAGAATACGCACACAGCTGACAACCTCTTACAGAAACTGAGGAACATCATTGCACAATGGCTTACCCCAATTAGACTCTCCTGGGGATTTGTGATATCGGACAACACCACCAATATTGTGCGTACATTACATCTGGGCAAATTCCAGCACGTCCCATGTTTTGCATATACAATTAACTTGGTGGTGCAGAATTTTTTATAAAATGACAGGGGCATGCAGGAGATGCTGTCGGTTGCCCGAAAAATTGCAGGCCACTTTCGGCATTCAGCCACCGCGTGCCGAAGACTGGAGCACCAGTAAACACTCCTGAACCTGCCCTGCCATCACCTGAAGCAAGAGGTGGTAACGAGGTGGAATTCAACACTCTATGGGCCTAATTCAGAGTTGATCACAGCAGCAAAAATGTTAGCAGTTGGACAAAACCATGTGCACTGCAGGGGGTTTGCAGATATAACATGTTCATAGAGAGTTAGATTTGGGTGGGTTGTGTTCAAACTTCAAACTGAAATCTAAATTGTAGTGTAAAAATAAAACAGCCAGTAGTTACACTGCACAGAAACAATATATCCCAGCAAAAGGCCATTCAAGCCTATACATCCACCTACGATATAGGCAAAGGAGGGGGAATGCACCTGACTCAAGCACAGTGGAGAATGATTTCTATCTTCTGCAAGGTTCTCCAACCCTTCAAACTTGCCACATGTGAAGTCAGTTCAGACACTGCCAGCTTGAGTCAGGTCATTCCCCTCATCAGGCTTTTGCAGAAGCAACTGGAGAAATTGAAGGAGGAGCTAAGACAGAGCGATTCCGCGAAGTATGTGGGACTTGTGGATGGAGACCTTCATTTGCTTTGCCAGGATTCAAGGGTGGTCAATCTGTTGAAATCAGAGCACTACATTTTGGCCACCATGCTCGATCCTTGGTTTAAAGCCTACGTTGTATCTCTCCTTCTGGCAGACACAACTCTGCAGAGGTTCAAAGACCTGCTGGTGAGAAAATTGTCAACTCAAGCGGAACGTGACCCATCAACAGCTCCTCCTTTAATTTTTCCTGCAACTGGGGCTGCGAGGAAAAGGATAAGATTTCCTAGCCCACCCGCTGGCAGTGATGTAGGGCAGTCAGGAGCGAGTGCTGACATCTGGTCCGGACTGAAGGACCTGCCAACGATTACTAACATGTCTACTGTCACTGCATATGATTCTGTCACCATTGAAAGAATGGTGGGGGATTATATGAGTGACAGCATCCAAGTAGACATATCAGACAGTCCGTACGTATACTGGCAGGAAAAAGAGGCAATTTGGATGCCCTTGCACAAACTGGCTTTATTTTACCTAAGTTGTCCCCCCTCCAGTGTGTACTCCAAAAGAGTGTTTAGTGCAGTCGGTAATCTCGTCAGCGATCGGCGTAGGAGGTTACTTCCACAAAATGTGGAGAAGATAATGTTCATCAAAATGAATTAGAAATTCCTACGTGGAGACATTTACCAGCAATTGCCTCCAGAAAGTACACAGGGACCTGAGATGGTGGATTACAGTGGGGACAAATTAATACTCTGTGAGGAGGGGGATGTACACAGTGAAAGGGGTGGTGAATCGGACGATGAGGAGGAGGTGGACATCTTGCCTCTGTAGAGCCAGTTTGTGCAAGGAGAGATTGATTGCTTCTTTTTTGGTGGGGGCCCAAACAAACCAGTCATTTCAGCCAAAGTCATGTGGCAGACCCTGTCGCTGAAATGATGGGTTTGTTAAAGTGTGCATGTCCTGTTTATACAACATAAGGGTGGGTGGGAGGGCCCAAGGACAATTCCATCTTGCACCTCTTTTTCTTCTTTGCATCATGTGCTGTTTGAGGCCTAGTTTTTAAATCTGCCTTCCTGTCTGCCACTGCAGTGCCACTCCTAGATGGGCCAGGTGTTTGTGCCGCACACTTGTGTCGCTTAGCTTATACCTCTACCACACCGCAAACCCGGGTCCGACCCAGTATTTTCAACCCGGGTCGGACACAGGTCAGACCGTTTCAGACAACACTTTCAACCCGGGTTATTGCAGGGTTGGCTCCTTTTATCTCAACCCGGATCATCAATTAAAACACCATGGATTTCATTTTAAATGTACTCTTTTTCGCTCAGAAAGATGGGTGTCAGAAGGTGACAAAAGGAGAGGGAAGGGACAGCTCAGAGCATTGCAGGAATCATGGCTGACAGAGCAATGTTTTTATATACAATTTCATCTTTAACTGTTCCAGTAACATACCTCCCGATTTTCACGGGACAGTCCCATTTTTTGAGTCTGTCCCACCCGCAGCCCGTAGTGTCCCGCGGTGGGGGTGTAGTTGGGAGGCTAGCGTCACTGCTGCACTGCTTAGCAGAACAGCGGTGAATTGACGCCGTGCGCACAGGTGACAGAGGGAGAGGGGGCATGCCAGCTGCTCAGAGAGCTGCTGCAAGGGGAGCGTGACTCGCAATCGCGGCTCTGCCATGAGACCATGCCCCTTTCATATAGGCTATGCCCCCTTTTCGGGCACGCCCCAAGGTCCCTCTTTGTACTTTTAATAAGTTGGGAGGTATACAGTAAGCTGCCTAGCAATCTCTGCCTCACCCCTAATTCTTAATGCTCTCTGTTCTCTCCTGTGTAGCAGGGCTCAGGCTGCTGACATCATCAAGGCACACAAAGAACAGCCAATCAGCACGTTTACATGAATGCAGGGTTGAAAGTCGTACAGCAACCTCGGTGCAACCTTTTGGCCTAAAAACAATATTGTGAGGCATGAGGTGTTCAGAATAGACTGGAAATTAGTAGAAATGAATGCTATTGAGGTTAATAATACCGTAGGATAAAAATTACCCCCTAATTCTGTGATGTTAGCTGTTTTTATGTTTTTTTCAAAAATCATCCAGATCCAAAACCAATACACAAAACACAAAAGGTTGTTTTTGGCAAAATCAAGCCAAAACCAAAACACGAGCGGGGAATTAGAACCAAAACACAAAACAAGAAAAGTGCCCGCCGCACATCTCTAATATAAACGCACGCACACGCACACACACACACACACACACACACACACACGCACGCACGCACGCACGCACGTACACACACCACATATTCGTGGCTAGTAAATAAAATCATTCTTTTAGTAGGGAATGACACAAATACAATGCAATCCACACATCATTGTAAGGACAGTTACAATCACACGTTTACAGGTATAACAGGCTGGATTGGAATATAGATCATTTTTATCATAAAAACGATAAAATGTGATGAGAGAACATCTGTTGTTTCCTCTTCAGAAGTGAAACCTCTTCAGGTCTATATAATTATACTACATCTGATCACAAAGGAATTTATATACCAACAAACAAAATGTAACACAAAGACATCACACAGACTGAGGAAACAAAACAAGAGACAGTGTGTAAACTGTTCTGTAATTGTATTCATGTTATCATTATGGATTATCATTAAATGCAAAATACTCTGGAATACGTCCCCAGCTGCGGATATGTCAGCTCTGTACAGTACCGTAGCTCCCAAATTTAGAGTGCCTTCTATAGCTCAATATCATTTCAAGTTTCCGAACTCTATGCAGAGATTTACTGTACTTCTCCAAAATAAATAAATGGCTTTTGGTTCAATAGATAATGACAAAGTAAAACCTGTGATGAGATAATTCTCACAAGAGTGTATAAAACGTGTATGACTTGGTGAGGATTAGATGATTGTGCGTTTTGTCCTAACACGTAAGATTTGAAGGCGTGTATACTTCGTATATGTTCTTATTATTCCATATTTAGATATCACCAAAGCGATGCATTCGAAGAGTTCTCAGGAAGATTTGTACTAGCCAATGAAGCTGCAATATATTTCTTTTTAAAAACTTTATTAGTGATGGCAGAGTATCGGGATTGCCCATTTCTACCGAAGTTCTCAGATTTTATACTTGTTTGTAATTAATTATATACTGTACCCTGTGCCGTTTTTAGGGCCAGGCTAGCCGTGCAATCACACAGGGCGCCGGGCTGGGCTACTGTGTGCACTATTCTATGCGATCTAGCCAGCCGCCAGGGCCGGTTCTAAGACTTGTGGCGCCCCGGGCAAAATATTGGGGCGTGGCTTCAATTGGG
Source organism: Pseudophryne corroboree (assembly GCF_028390025.1). Lineage (NCBI taxonomy): Eukaryota > Metazoa > Chordata > Amphibia > Anura > Myobatrachidae > Pseudophryne > Pseudophryne corroboree. The sequence goes on from NC_086446.1 coordinate 789,585,624, forward strand.
GGCATGGTCACGACGCTGCAAGAAAAAATAAAAAAAATAAAAAGTATACTTACCATCCCCGTTCCTGATCCAGACCCCCTCCGCCGGCGGCGCCGCTCTTCTCCTCTCCTCTCTTCTCTTCGATCTATGGGAGAGACGTTATTACGTCTCTCCCATAGAACAGCATAGACACTAGAGGTCAATTATGACCCCTAGTGTCTGTGCCACTATGCTGTGCAGTGCGCGATGACGTCATCGCGCATCGCACAGCAAAGGTCCTCTACACGAAGGGAAACTAGACCGTAGCGTCTAGTTTCCCTTCATGGAGAGGACCTTTGCTGTGCGGTGCGCGATGACGTCATCGCGCACCGCACAACTAAGGTCCTCTCAATGAAGGGAAACTAGACGCTACGCGTCTGGTTCCCTTCAAAGCGGGGGGGCACAGCAGGGCACTGCGGGGGGCACAGTGGCGGATATTGCCCTGGTGCCCTGGTGCGGCGCCCTCCGGATGGCGCCGGCGCCCCTCCGGAAGGCGGCGCCCCGGGCAAAAGTACCGCTTGCCCGTGGCAAGAACCGCCACTGCCAGCCGCATAGAATACGGTGAAAACGTCAGTCCCAAAATGGCTGCCGCTTGACAGAGGACAGTTTTGATGGATACTAGAGGAGGCGGTGGCCATTTTGGGAGGGACATTTAGATGGCGCTCAGAGGGAAGAGGCAGGCAACGGCAGTGGAGGGAACACACCTGGCTAGCTGTGGAATGAAACAACGAGCAGGATAAGGTACGGTGACAATTTTAAGGGGCAGTGATGTGATTATTACTAAGGGAGGCATGGTGCAAGGGGCTTTACTGTGTGGGGCATAATATAGCGCTAGGGGCATTACTGTGTGGGCATAACAAGGGGCATTACTGACTGAGGCATAACAAGGGTCATTACTGCATGGAGCATAACAAAAGGCATTACTGTGTGGGGCATAATATGGTGCTTGGGGCATTACTGTGTGGGGCATAATATGATGCAAGGGGCGTTACTCTGTGGGGCATAAAATGGTGCTTGGGGCATTTCTGTGTGGGCCATAATATGGTTAAGGTAACATCTTCCTCTAAAACCACACCCATCTTAGCAAGACCACGCTCACTTCGACAAGACCATGCCCCTTTTTTGGTGCGCACGCATTCTCCCCCCTCCCCCTCATGACTATGGGTGAGGGCGCATTATTTTTGTGTTCGCACTGGGAGCCAAATTGGCTAGAAACAGCCCTGACAGCACCTTACATTTGTGCGCTAATACAGTATATTTGCATTGTGGAGAAAACATAATAAGTTGTCCTTTAAGCGTAATCTGCTTATTAAGCTATTTCCCATCCTGGTTTATGGGTAACGTCAGCAACACCAGGAGGATAAATTAAAGGACGATTTTTTATTTTGAAAAAAAAATAGTGGTTGAGACGTGCCAAGAAGCTCATAAAGATATTGTAATTTTCTCCTCACCGTTCATCAATCTTCCTTCCTCTGTAAGTGAAAGATACCCTCTCATGCATAACTTAGTCATTTCCTTCTCAACACAAGAGGCCGGCAACTGTTTTTTTGGCGTGCAAGATGCAACACAAGAGCTGTTTATTGCTACTGTAACACTGTGGAGTTTTTAAAAATTGAAAATCAGCAGGAGATCTTAAATAGAAGGCATAAATTAGAGAGCAACATGGTGGCAGGATGGCTTTTCAGGTTTTCTTTTGTCGTGTTCCCATAATTGAAGAGCGATAGCCTGTGGATTATGACCAGGGCGCAGAACGATACATGGATCCAAAAGTGTGGCACCGTGGCAACAGACAACTGTCCACTTCGGCTCAAGGTACGAGCAGGTATTGAGAACAGAATATTCTGATCGTGTCTCCTGCTTGGGAAGACCGCTAGTTCCCAGACTTGTCTGCTCATCGTTGTTGTGGGAGAATATTTGTTTTGAAAGGCATCAATTAAAAATGTCTACACTATTTTTAATTTCAAATTCAGGACCTGGCAACAAGACCAGATGTAAGAACACAAAAGAGTTTCAGGACGTTTAACTGCGCACTCTAGGAGCGGCAACCTGTGGGCATGCGCTCAGTGTGTCACAACACACATCAGTTTTAAACCATATACAACAGATTACTTGGGCACAATCACTAGTAGCGTTCACTCTATAAAACGTACAATGAGGGTAATTCAGACCTGTTCGCTCGCTAGGGTTTTTTTGCAGTCCTGCGTTCGCATAGTCACCGCCCATAGGGCAGTGTATTTTAGCTTGTCAAGTGTGCGATTGCATGTGTAGCAGAACTGTACAAACAGATCTTGTGCAGTCTCTGCGCAGCCCAGGACTTACTCAGCCGCTGCGATCACTTCAGCCTGTCCGGGAACGGAATTGACGTCAGGAACCCTCCCTGAAAACCCATGGACACGCCTGCGTTTTTCCAAACACTCCCAGAAAACAGTCAGTTGCCACCCACAAACGCCTTCTTCCTGTCAATCTCCTTGCGATCGCCCACGCGAATGCATTCTTACAAAAACCCATCGCTGAGCGGCGATCCGCTTTGTACCCGTGCGACGCGCCTGCGCATTAAAGTGCATATGCATGCGCAGTTTACACCTGATCGCCCGTTGTGCGAAAATTCAACCTAGTGATCAGGTCTGAATTACCCCCATTATCACCGTAGACCATTAAAACGACTATTAGTCTCTGTGTGGACTTTTTCTTGAATGTTAAATGTAGCTCTGTACGAGAAGGTTCTTCTCCTTTCAGTGTGGCATCTCAAGTGGTAGTATCCTCAAAATATATACAATGAAAACAAAGAAATAGAACATATAGGGGGGAATTCAAATGTTTAAAAAAAGTCGGTTGGGTGTCTGTTTTTTTCCTGTCTATTAGAGAGGAAAAAACAGACACCCAACTGACTTTTCAAACAATTGAATCTCCCCCATAGTGTGATATTGTATAGCTCCAGTTTCTTTCTCTCTTAGTGGGGGTGAAGGGTCTTATGAGATGCTCCTATCACCAGTATAACGTGCAAAAAACAGTGGTGTACCCAACTCACACCAAAGTGGAGTGGATTCCTCCCATAAAGGTATCTTTCAACCCATTCTATGACACCGATACTTAACAGATATCCCTATCCTTCTATGGGGCCACCCCACAGTGCACAACAGAGGCAGTAAGTAAAGGGTACTTACAGCTACAGGTGCACAATCCTGTATAGCTGGTACTGCTCTGCATTCCAGCTCTTCCTGCTGTAGTAGATATAGTACTGTCCCATCAGTCTAGCTTATACCCCTTTCCCATGGCCAATGCCGGATCCCACTCAGGAAATTGGAAACGGGTCCTTCCCGAGGGTGGGATATGGCATTGGACCCTAACAACAGGCTTCCCGACCAGCAATTTGCTGATGATTGCGGATGAAAAAAGTGACCATTTGCCTGAAGATGGACATACAGTGGGGCAAAAAAGTATTTGGACAGCCACCGATTGTGCAAGTTGACCCACTTAAAAATATGAGAGAGGTCTGTCATTTCCATCATAGGTACACTTCAACTGTCAGAGACAGAATCTGAAAAAAAAAAAACCCAGGAAATCACATTGTATGATTTTTAAACAATTTATTTGTATATTCTTGTGGAAAATAAATATTTGGGCACCTACCAAGCAGCAAGATTTCTGGCTCTCACAGACCTGTTACTTCTTCTTTTAGAAGCTCCTCTATCCTCCACTCGTTACCTGTATTAATGGCATCTGTTTGAACTGGTTATCTGTATAAAAGACACCAGTCCACACCCTCAAACAGTCAGACTGCTACCTCTCCACCATGGCCAAGACCAGAGAGCTGTCTAAGGACACCAGGGACAAAATTGTGGAGCTGCACAAGGAGCTACTCGACAATAGGCAAGCAGCTTGGTGAGAAGAGATCAGATTGGTGCAATTATTAAAAAATGGAAGAAATACAAGATCACTGACAATCTTCCTCGACCTAGGACTCCACGCAAGATCTCACCTCGTGGGGTATCAATCATCTTGAGAACGGTGAGGAATCAGCCCAGAACTATACAGGGGGACCTGGTCAATGACCTCAAGAGAGCTGGGTCCACAGTCACAAAGGTTACCATTAGTAACACACTACGTCATTATGGATTGAAATCCTGCAGCGCCCGAAAGGTCCCCCTGCTTAAGCCAGCACATGTCCAGGCCTGTCTAAAGTTTGCTAGTGACCATCTGGATGATCCAGAGGAGGATTGGGAGAATGTAATGTGGTCAGATGAGAGCAAAATCAAACTTTTTGGTATAAACTCCACTCGCTGTGTTTGGAGGGAGAAGAATGATGAATGGCATCCCAAGAACACCATACCCACTGTGAAGCATGGGGGTGGAAATATCATGCTTTGGGGCTGCTTTTCTGCAAAGGGGACAGGACGACTGATCAGTATTAAGAAGAGGATGAATGGGGCCATGTATTGTGAGATTTTAGGCAAAAACCTCCTTCCCTCAGTAAGAGCATTGAAGATGGAATGTGGCTGGGTCTTCCAGCATGACAATGACCCCAAACACACCACCCGGGCAACTAAGGAGTTGCTCCGTTAGAAGCATTTCAAGGTCCTGGAGTGGCCTAGCCAGTCTCCAGACCTCAACCCAATAGAAAATCTGTGGAGGGAAATGAAAGTCCGTGTTGCCTGGTGACAGCCCCAAAACATGACAGATCTAGAGAAGATCTGCATGGAAGAGTGGGACAAAATTCCTGCTACAGTGTGTGCAAACCTGGTCAAGAACTACAGGAAACGTTTGACCTCTGTAATTGCCAGCCGAGGTTATATTACAAAGTGTTGAGTTAAACTTTCTGATTGTCCAAATATTTATTTTCCACAAGAATAAACAAATAAATAGTGTAACAATCATACAATGTGATTTCCAGATTCTGTCTCTCACAGATGAAGTCTATGATGGAAATTACAGACCTCTCTCATCTTTATAAGTGGGTCAACTTGCACAATCGGTGGTTGTCCAAATACCTTTTTGCCCCACGGTATATTGAGTGTAGACAGGCGGATAATCGCATTCGCCTACGGCAGTAAACGGGGTGCTGCGTCTAGACTGAAAAGTGGCTACAGGTGCATCCACAACATACAATTCACTAAACATAGGCGGAGAACTGATCTCCCCAGTAGTTTATCCCACCCCCCCAGTATTACAGTGGGAGGTGCCTAAAGCAGCCTGATTCCAGTGCCTGCAGGGATGTGCCTGGTCTAATGGCTGTCCTGGCATGCACCAACAAGCCATCGCGTGCCGTAACAGTTGACTCACATGCTGAGGGCGGGAATAAGGAGCCGCGAGGCAACAGATAAATACAGGGGAGGTAGGAGCCATTGGGGTGCTCTGAGATAGGCATGGCCACTGGTGTTAACCTTAATGGTATATATCCATTCAAACGTGAAAAATTGATTGTTACATTAGTAACTCAGCTGTGGGCTAATTAGAGCGCAGGGGTGGGGGTTTCACTGGAGCATCAGGGGAATGAGCTCGGCTCCGTTTCCCGGCACTAAGTTAAACATTTTTTAAAAAGGGGGGATCTGTGCCATCGATGGTGGGGACCCATTGTAAAGTCAGTAAGAGGTGGGGTGCACCTGGGCGCTGATGCATGGCTAGATCAACTGCTGCACCCCTAGAATCGAGGTTGCCCCCTAACAACCAAACACAGAATAAACAAGAAAGGAGAATAGAGCCAGAGGTGCGTTGTGACCTTAAAACATTGGCCCTCATTCCGAGTTGTTCGCTCGCAAGTGAATTTTAGCAGATTTGCTCATGCTAAGCCGCCGCCTACTGGGAGTGAATCTTAGCATCTTAAAATTGCAAACGATGTATTCGCAATATTGCGATTACACACCTCGTAGCAGTTTCTGAGTAGCTTGAGACTTACTCGGCATCTGCGATCAGTTCAGTGCTTGTCGTTCCTGGTTTGACGTCACAAACACACCCAGCGTTCGCCCAGACACTCCTCCGTTTCTACAGCCACTCCTGCGTTTTTTCCGGAAACGGTAGCGTTTTTTCCCACACGCCCATAAAACGGCCTGTTTCCGCCCAGTAACACCCATTTCCTGTCAATCACATTACGATCGCCAGAACGATGAAAAAGCCGTGAGTAAAATTCCTAACTGCATAGCAAATTTACTTGGCGCAGTCGCAGTGCGGACATTGCGCATGCGCATTAAGCGGAAAATCGCTGCGATGCGAAGATTTTTACCGAGCGAACAACTCGGAATGAGGGCCATAGGTAATACCCTTATCGTAGGGGATATGTGCAATGCAGAGGTACTTCCTTTCAAACTGTCTGTAATTCTCTGCTTTCCTCACTGGTCTCCCAAACCATGGAGTGAGTTTTTGTACTCAAGATATATGGAGACAAAAGCATATAGAGAATATAGAGGGTAATTCAGATCTGATTGCTGCTGTGCGTTTTCGCACAGCGGGCGGTCAGATCCGAACTGCGCATGGCTGCAACTGGGATCGCCGGTCAGCGACGGGATTGTGCAAAGGATCCATTCGTACAGGCTTTACGCAAGGAGATTGACAGGAAGAGGCCGTTTGTGGGTAGCAACTGACCGTTTTCAGGGAGTGTCAGGGAAAACGCAGGCGGACTCAAGCGGTTACAGGGAGGGTGTGTAACGTCAAATCTGGTCCTGAACAGGATGATGTGATCGCAGCGGCTGAGTACGTCCTGGGCTGCGCAGAGACTGCACAAAATTAGATTGTGCAGCTCTGCAACACAGGCGATCGCACACTTGCACAGAGAAAATACACTCCCCGTGTAGGCGGTGACTATCTGATTGGAGGACAGCAAAAATCGCTGCCTAGCGACCAGATCTGAATTACACCCATAGTGCAAAACAGTAAAACTGTTTATTTTGTACAATTAAAAATCTAACAAAGAATTGCAAATGCAATAATACAATAGGAGGTTTACCAGATTATTCAGGAAAATTGGGCCCATCTGATGTCAATATAGGAGAACCTGGCTCAGGAACCGGTCTGGGGGCTCCTCTTATTCACTGGAATCTGGATCTCCCCCTCGACTTAGTATGTAGGTAGCTCTCATGTCTCTGCTGCAACGCGTTTCGGGAATGTCTTCCCTTCTTCAAGGTGCTGCACTGGGGACAACATTAACTGTTGCAATAAGATTCTCTGTATGTGCAGTGAAAGAGAAAAATGCAATAAAATACTAACACACAGGACAATACATGAGATTAATTGCAATAAATTCTAACGCAGAGCTAATTTTCTGTTATTGTTTAACCTGATGCTAAAAATGTAACAGTGTTTAAGACGTAACAGCTGATTGTGAGTTATTCCTATCTGTATATATAAAAGAATAAGTTTGTTTGTACGCAAATATCTTCCACTCTCTCAGGATGAAGCTGCCAAATCGTATACAGTTATTTAGTATTGATAAATGAAGCTATTAGACCACACAGTACCAACGCGACAAATCGACAAATACTGAAAACATAATTTTTGGTTGTAAAGAATTGTTTGACTGACAGAAGGAAACATAGCGATATCGCAATAAAAAATGTCAGTAAGGTTTACTCTCAAGTAGTGACAACTATTAGTCTTATATATCTGCAACACCCCCGGGGGCTGGCAGGGTATGTCTAAGTGGTTGATGTCCGATTGACACACAGGCTGATCACTGGTAAAAAACAAAACAAAACAAAAAACATAATTATCAGTCCCAGTAGCCGGTGCTCCGGTGCGGCTTGACGTCATCGGGACCTCCTGTGCGCTGCTGTGACCCCTGATGCAGTAAAGTGATGCTGCAAAATATTGTAGAATATGGTGCTGCATGCTGCGCCCTTTTAACACTGCACAGTCAATAAGAAGGGTTGCAGAGGTTGGAGGGCACACTTGCCTGTGTCTTAGGCTTTCAATTACTCACGAAACTCACTCAGACCCTTAGAGTGGAGGTATGTACTTGCTGGACCTGCTCTAAGTGGTTCCTTGCTGACACAAGATGGCCGCAGCGTCTGTACCTCTCACCAGGCCTGGCGGTGTCCGGTCTCCGGCTGCTGTGTCTCAAAGCCTGTTCTCCGGCACTTGGATCCCCAGCAGCATCCCACTGCTCCCACTTCTGCAGCGTTGCTCTCCCACGTCTGCACCCGCAGCTCCCCAGCAGCACCCCACTGCTCCCACTTCAGCAGCGTTCCTCTCCCACGTCTGCACCCGCTGCTCCCCAGCAGCACCCCACTGCTCCCACTTCAGCAGCGTTCCTCTCCCACGTCTGCACCCGCTGCTCCCCAGCAGCACCCCACTGCTCCCACTTCAGCAGCGTTCCTCTCCCACGTCTGCACCCGCTGCTCCCCAGCAGCACCCCACTGCTCCCACTTCTGCAGCGTTCCTCTCCCACGTCTGCACCCGCTGCTCCCCAGCAGCACCCCACTGCTCCCACTTCTGCAGCGTTACTCTCCCACGTCTGCACCCGCTGCTCCCCAGCAGCACCACCCTGCTCCCACTTCTGCAGCGTTGCTCTCCCACGTCTGCACCCGCTGCTCCCCAGCAGCACCACCCTGCTCCCACTTCTGCAGCATTGCTCTCCCACGTCTGCACCCGCAGCTCCCCAGCAGCACCCCACTGCTCCCACTTCAGCAGCGTTCCTCTCCCACGTCTGCACCCGCTGCTCCCCAGCAGCACCACCCTGCTCCCACTTCTGCAGCGTTGCTCTCCCACGTCTGCACCCGCTGCTCCCCTGCAGCACCCGCTGCTCCCACTTCTGCAGCGTTCCTCTCCCACGTCTGCACCCGCTGCTCCCCAGCAGCACCACCCTGCTCCCACTTCTGCAGCGTTCCTCTCCCACGTCTGCACCCGCTGCTCCCCAGCAGCACCACCCTGCTCCCACTTCTGCAGCGTTCCTCTCCCACGTCTGCACCCGCTGCTCCCCAGCAGCACCACCCTGCTCCCACTTCTGCAGCGTTGCTCTCCCACGTCTGCACCCGCTGCTCCCCAGCAGCACCCCACTGCTCCCACTTCAGCAGCGTTCCTCTCCCACGTCTGCACCCGCTGCTCCCCAGCAGCACCCGCTGCTCCCACTTCTGCAGCGTTGCTCTCCCACGTCTGCACCCGCAGCTCCCCAGCAGCACCCGGCTGCTCCCACTTCTGCAGCGTTCCTCTCCCACGTCTGCACCCGCTGCTCCCCAGCAGCACCACCCTGCTCCCACTTCTGCAGCGTTCCTCTCCCACGTCTGCACCCGCTGCTCCCCAGCAGCACCCAGCTGCTTCCGCTTCTGCAGCGTTGCTCTCCCACGTCTGCACCCGCTGCTCCCCAGCAGCACCCAGCTGCTTCCGCTTCTGCAGCGTTGCTCTCCCACGTCTGCACCCGCAGCTCCCCAGCAGCACCCCACTGCTCCCACTTCAGCAGCGTTCCTCTCCCACGTCTGCACCCGCTGCTCCCCAGCAGCACCCGGCTGCTCCCACTTCTGCAGCGTTGCTCTCCCACGTCTGCACCCGCTGCTCCCCAGCAGCTCCCGGCTGCTCCCACTTCTGCAGCGTTCCTCTACCACGTCTGCATCCGCTGCTCCCCAGCAGCACCCCACTGCTCCCACTTCTACAGCGTTGCTCTCCCACGTCTGCACCCGCAGCTCCCCAGCAGCCCCCCACTGCTCCCACTTCTGCAGCATTGCTCTCCCACGTCTGCACCTGCAGCTCCCCAGCAGCACCCGACAGCTCCCACTTCTGCAGCGTTGCTCTCCCACAACTGCACCCGCTGCTCCCACTTCTGCAGCATTGCTCTACCACGTCTGCACCCGCAACTCCCCAGCAGCACCATCCTGCTCCCACTTCTGCAGCATTCCTCTCCCACGTCTGCACCCGCAGCTCCCCAGCAGCACCCCACTGCTCCCACTTCTGCAGCGTTCCTCTCCCACGTCTGCACCCGCTGCTCCCCAGCAGCACCCAGCTGCTTCCGCTTCTGCAGCGTTGCTCTCCCACGTCTGCACCCGCAGCTCCCCAGCAGCACCCCACTGCTCCCACTTCAGCAGCGTTCCTCTCCCACGTCTGCACCCGCTGCTCCCCAGCAGCACCCGGCTGCTCCCACTTCTGCAGCGTTCCTCTCCCACGTCTGCACCCGCTGCTCCCCAGCAGCACCCGGCTGCTCCCACTTCTGCAGCATTCCTCTCCCACGTCTGCACCCGCTGCTCCCACTTCTGCAGCATTCCTCTCCCACGTCTGCACCCGCTGCTCCCCAGCAGCACCCCACTGCTCCCACTTCTGCAGCATTCCTCTCCCACGTCTGCACCCGCTGCTCCCCAGCAGCACCCGGCTGCTTCCGCTTCTGCAGCGTTGCTCTCCCACGTCTGCACCCGCAGCTCCCCAGCAGCACCCCACTGCTCCCACTTCAGCAGCGTTCCTCTCCCACGTCTGCACCCGCTGCTCCCCAGCAGCACCCGGCTGCTCCCACTTCTGCAGCGTTCCTCTCCCACGTCTGCACCCGCTGCTCCCCAGCAGCACCCGGCTGCTCCCACTTCTGCAGCATTCCTCTCCCACGTCTGCACCCGCTGCTCCCACTTCTGCAGCATTCCTCTCCCACGTCTGCACCCGCTGCTCCCCAGCAGCACCCCACTGCTCCCACTTCTGCAGCATTCCTCTCCCACGTTTGCACCCGCTGCTCCCCAGCAGCACCCGGCTGCTCCCACTTCTGCAGCGTTGCTCTCCCACGTCTGCACCCGCTGGTTCCCAGCAGCACCCCACTGCTCCCACTTCTGCAGCGTTCCTCTCCCACGTCTGCACCCGCTGCTCCCCAGCAGCACCCGCTGCTCCCACTTCTGCAGCATTCCTCTCCCACGTCTGCACCCGCTGCTCCCCAGCAGCACCCCACTGCTCCCACTTCTGCAGCGTTGCTCTCCCACGTCTGCACCCGCTGCTCCCTAGCAGCACCAACCTGCTCCCACTTCAGCAGCGTTGCTCTCCCACGTCTGCACCCGCTGCTCCCCAGCAGCACCCCACTGCTCCCACTTCTGCAGCGTTCCTCTCCCACGTCTGCACCCGCTGCTCCCCAGCAGCACCCGGCTGCTCCCACTTCTGCAGCGTTCCTCTCCCACGTCTGCACCCGCTGCTCCCCAGCAGCACCCGGCTGCTCCCACTTCTGCAGCGTTGCTCTCCCACGTCTGCACCCGCTGGTTCCCAGCAGCACCACCCTGCTCCCACTTCTGCAGCGTTGCTCTCCCACGTCTGCACCCGCTGCTCCCCAGCAGCACCACCCTGCTCCCACTTCTGCAGCGTTGCTCTCCCACGTCTGCACCCGCTGGTTCCCAGCAGCACTCCACTGCTCCCACTTCTGCAGCGTTCCTCTCCCACGTCTGCACCCGCTGCTCCCCAGCAGCACCCGGCTGCTCCCACTTCTGCAGCGTTGCTCTCCCACGTCTGCACCCGCTGGTTCCCAGCAGCACCACCCTGCTCCCACTTCTGCAGCGTTCCTCTACCACGTCTGCATCCGCTGCTCCCCAGCAGCACCCGGCTGCTCCCACTTCTACAGCGCTGCTCTCCCACGTCTGCACCCGCAGCTCCCCAGCAGCACCCGGCTGCTCCCACTTCTACAGCGTTGCTCTCCCACGTCTGCACCCGCAGCTCCCACTTCTGCAGCATTGCTCTACCACGTCTGCACCCGCTGCTCCCCAGCAGCACCCCACTGCTCCCACTTCTACAGCGCTGCTCTCCCACGTCTGCACCCGCAGCTCCCCAGCAGCACCCCACTGCTCCCACTTCTGCAGCGTTCCTCTCCCACGTCTGCACCCGCAGCTCCCCAGCAGCACCATCCTGCTGCCACTTCTGCAGCATTGCTCTCCCACGTCTGCACCCGCTGCTCCCCAGCAGCACCCGACTGCTCCCACTTCTGCAGCATTGCTCTCCCACGTCTGCACCCGCAGCTCCCCAGCAGCACCCGGCTGCTCCCACTTCTGCAGCATTGCTCTCCCACGTCTGCACCCGCTGCTCCCCAGCAGCACCCGACTGCTCCCACTTCTGCAGCGTTGCTCTCCCACGTCTGCACCCGCAGCTCCCCAGCAGCACCATCCTGCTCCCACTTCTGCAGCATTGCTCTCCCACGTCTGCACCCGCAGCTCCCCAGCAGCACCATCCTGCTCCCACTTCTGCAGCATTGCTCTCCCACGTCTGCACCCGCAGCTCCCCAGCAGCACCATCCTGCTCCCACTTCTGCAGCATTGCTCTCCCACGTCTGCACCCGCAGCTCCCCAGCAGCACCATCCTGCTCCCACTTCTGCAGCATTGCTCTCCCACGTCTGCACCCGCAGCTCCCCAGCAGCACCATCCTGCTCCCACTTCTGCAGCATTGCTCTCCCACGTCTGCACCCGCTGCTCCCCAGCAGCACCCGACTGCTCCCACTTCTGCAGCATTGCTCTCCCACGTCTGCACCCGCAGCTCCCCAGCAGCACCCGCTGCTCCCACTTCTGCAGCATCCTGCGGCTGGCACTTGTCCTCAGCTCCCGCTCTGCTCCACATTCACCCTGCGCCTCCAGCACCTCCCGGCTCCTCCTTTAGACCATGTGACCGGACCATGGGTTCAACTTAACTGTGCCAGTGCCTTCCCCTGCTGCTGCTGCGGATCGGTAAGCACTCTCAAAGTGGCATTCACACCATTTTCCGGGGTTCCACAGATCCATCATAAGAGAAAGAGCGGTATCTCAGATGAAAATTCTGATCCCTCAGTACAGCACAATGCGGTCGTATTATGTACGATAGAATTTGTCTCTGGCCAACTACCAAGTTCTTTTAGTAAAGGCCAATTAGAAAACTATCCATTTAACGTAGAGATGAGCGGGTTCGGTTCGCCGAGAACTGAACCCCCCTGAACTCCACGTGGCAAATACGGGTCCGAGCCCGGCTCGGTTGTTCCCGCCTGACTCTGAAAACTCGAACGAGACAAAACATCATCATCATCATCCCGCTGTCGGATTCTCGCAAGATTCGGATTCCATATAAAGAGCCGCGTGTTGCCGCAATTTTCACTCGGGCATTGTAGAGAGCGTGGAGAGGACGTGGCTACGTTCTCTCAGCAGTTCTCAGTATCAGTGCTTATTGTCTTGTGCTGCATCGTGCTGCTCAGTAATACTAGTACAGTGTGCTGCATCTTGCTGCTGTAGGGTGCTGTGGTAGACTGGTAGTAGTGTCATCATCATTCCAGTCACAGTGGTATCTGGGGGGTGACAATTCCAGAGTGCTTTTACTAATACTAGTACAGTGTCTTTCTTGTGCTGCATCATGCTGCTCAGTGTCAGTTCTCCGTAGTATCATCAGTGCTCAGTATCACTGCTCATTGTCTTGGTTTTGCCCAACTGCTAACAAAATTCCTGCTGCGATCAACTTGGAATTACTTCCATTGTCTTGTGCTGTTCAGTAATACTACATAACTAATACTAGTGTCTTGTGCTGTATCGTGCTGCTCAGTGTCAGTTCTCAGTAGTATCATCAGTGCTCAGTATCACTGCTCATTGTCTTGTGCTGCTCAGTAATACTACATTACTAATACTAGAACAGTGTCTTGTGCTGCATCGTGCTGCTCAGTGTCAGTTCTCAGTAGTATTATCAGTGCTCAGTATCACTGCTCATTGTCTTGTGCTGCTCAGTATTACTACATTACTAATACTAGAATAGTGTCTTGTGCTGCATTGTGCTGCTCAGTGTCAGTTCTCAGTAGTATTATCAGTGCTCAGTATCACTGCTCATTGTCTTGTGCTGCTCAGTATTACTACATTACTAATACTAGAACAGTGTCTTGTGCTGCATCGTGCTGCTCAGTGTCAGTTCTCAGTAGTATCATCAGTGCTCAGAATCACTGCTCATTGTCTTGTGCTGCTCAGTATTACTACATTACTAATGCTAGAACAGTGTCTTGTGCTGCATCGTGCTGCTCAGTCTCAGTTCTCAATAGTATCATCAGTGCTCAGTATCAGTGCTCATTGTCTTGTGCTGCTCAGTAATACTACATTACTAATACTAGAACAGTGTCTTGTGCTGCATCGTGCTGCTCAGTCTCAGTTCTCAGTAGTATCATCAGTGCTCAGTATCACTGCTCATTGTCTTGTGCTGCTCAGTAATACTACATTACTAATACTAGAACAGTGTCTTGTGCTGCATCGTGCTGCTCAGTCTCAGTTCTCAATAGTATCATCAGTGCTCAGTATCAG